>NC_071469.1:62145271-62448302 GCF_028500815.1 Rissa tridactyla
GAGGCCTCCAGTAGACCTTGTCATTCAATGCTACTGTAAGTGCATAAAACGTAAGTAAATTAATATCGGGTCAGACAAGACAAGACATAGTGGAAATGTTGTATGTAATGAGAAATACAACCAGATGCCAATCCTGGCAAATTTTGGAGAAAGAACCCAGCTAGCAGAATTTTAGGAGTGGTGGGAGGGAATAACGAGAGGAAACAGGCAGTGGGTGTGTCTCTCCCCCTACCTCTTTCTCCCCGTGCACGGTGACAGCAAAATGTTGCTACACAAGTGCTGGTAAGAGTTTACAGAGACAAAACTACAGGAAGAGAACTGAAATGCCTGAAAGACAGAGACACATCCGAGTTCCTGCGGCATCATTGCACCAGTTCATAATTCACAGAGAAAAATACGGACTGAATTTTATTTCTGTGCTTTCTCTGTAGCTGCACTTTGCCCTTTTTTTAAGCTACAGTCTTATTTCCTTTCAGCCCTCCAAAATTTCTTCACGGCCTCCATCCCTGTATCATTGATGTGCCATGGGTATTAGGGCTATTTATTGGCAACATCAACCTTTCACTTCTTCAGTAAAGCTAACGGGGAACAGGAGACCGTGAATCTTGTTTTGGTCATAAAAAGCAGAAGTTAAAGAGGGTGCTGAGCAATAATGGAGGCTCTGAAAATCTTGTATTTGCAGTTTTCTGCTCACCCCGTTTCTCGCCCATGGCTGGAAATAGAGGATATTGCTTACAGTGCTGCCTTTGACATGGTAAGTGCAGATTTATCTTGAAAAAAAGTTAATGGTCCATCCAAGTGGCTTCTCCTAGCAGGGAATTTCACTCCTCTACCGCCCTGTCTGTGAATGGTAGCTTGTCCCAGATATTTACCTGGCCTCTGGCTTTAGCTGAGACTCAGAGGAAGAGTATGATAACATTCCCATCACTCTGCTGTTGGACCTGACATATGGAGCACATCCACCTTTGCATTTCTAAAGGCATTGGATGTAAGCTGAGTTTGTAGTTGAGCTGGAAGGGGCTATCAAAAACTGTCATACTATCCCCTGCCTCATCCCAACTTATTTTTCAGCAGATATTTCACACACAAACTCAGGGATTTACCCACAGTTCTTCAGCAGTGGGTCACTCCAATAGCATTTTGTCTATCTATGGCATTGGCCTCTGGGTTTGCTTTGTGCTGATTTGGGTTGCTCTGGTACTGTGACACTATCCTCCTTGTCTCCATGAAATTATATATGTTTTAAGAATTGTTGAGGCTATAAGCCCACTGCTACGTCTGTAGGGTCTCCAGAGACTCATCAGCACAGGTGAGATATCCCTGGGTGCTGCCAGTGTTGTCCCACCTCCTCGGTGCTTTGCTACCATCATTGCATCCCGTCATCTGAAGGGAAATTACCAAGTAGACATCCCAGCGTGGCATTTTCTGGCCCTCTGACTTGCATGGCTCAGCAAAGCAAAGCAGTCATCCAGGTCAGACAGTAAGGAAATACTTTCAGGAGTTGTTACCCATTCATAGAAGCAGTTGGAGCAAGTGTCAAAGCAACCTACCTGTCACCTGAAGCAGAAGAGGAGACGTCCTGCACAGGACCATTGATTGAGAGAGGCAGAGCTGTCCTTCTCCAGCACCTCACTGCAGGCACAGGAATCAGAACGTATTTACTGTCATGCTGGACTCTAATCATCCTGATATGGAGAAGGTGATGTTCCTGTTACAATAGTTCTTTAATTTATTTAACGTCACTGGGAAGTTATCTAGTTTATTCTTTAATTTTGTTGGGAAGCAAAGCAATCACAAGGCTCTTGCTAGAATTGTCCCCAAATAGTAAGACTCAGCTCTCCAACTTGCTAGATTTAGCCCCTAATACTGGCAGTGTAGGGAATTCAAGCCTTGTGGCTGGATTTGAATAATGGTTTGTGCTTTTTTTTTCTTTTTTTTTCCGAATCCCCAGCTTCAGACTAATGACTACAGAATTTCCACCATCATTTTAGAATAAATATGTTAATTCTCAACATTTACAACTGAAACAAATGTATGATATACACCAAGATTTTTATTTTTATTTTTTTATCCTGAGAAATAATCCATAGTTTAAATCCAGATAAAATCTCTGCCACCACACAGTTACACACTTGCTCACAGGCAGAACCCCAGCTGAACCCCAGTGAAATGGGGTGTATTGGCCCGCACAACAGAGATGGACCAAGACCTCCCACTCTGCTTAGTCCATCTTACTTAAAAAGCTCCTGTGCACCAGCAGATGCGCAACAAAGATCTGTGAGCAAACTTCTAGGAACAGCAAGCACAAAGTGCTTGAGCTTAGCCCAGCCCACACTGGAAGTCCCACCACCTGTATTTGCCCTCGGCTAACAGCGTGGATTAGCTCATGCCTCATAATTTCTCAAAGCAAGGAAAATTGTGAGTCTGGGCCCTCCTAGGAGTGCTGCAGGTAAAGGTACCTGGGACTGTCCCAGGCAGGAGCTGGAGAATCAAAGCTCAATGCAGACAGACAGTGTTTACATAAACACATCTGTACTGGTAAGGACTGGAGGATGACTGGTCCCGGATCCCCTCTCTGACTGATGCCAGAAGACACGTGCAGAAGGTTTTTACTGCACAATCCCAGCAGCCGGCACCCAGGGCTGAGGCACTTCTTAGCAAGGAACGGGATGGACAGACTTATTCATCCGTGAATTTATCCAGTCAGAAGCCGCAGCCCTGTAAACTTTCAGCATCCTGAAAGGTTTTTTTTTTTTTTTTCTCAGCTTAAATCCACACTGGCGATGAAGTACTACTTTTGTTTTTCTTTCAAACCTGCCAACTGCTCTGCTCCTTGCCAGCTGGAAGAAGCAGGGAGCAGTTGCTCCCTATTTGCCCCATGCATGCCATTCCTAATTTTGGTAATCTGTAACTGTATCCTACCTAAACAAAATCTTTTCTGAGCTGCAGCATCCTAGTCTGTGCAACAATTCCTTCTGTGGGAGCCATCACGTATCTGGGCATTTGTGCTGCCTTTTTCCAGCCCTTCTGTCTCCTTTTAGAGAAGAGTGGAGCCAAGCTGCACACAGTACTCAGCGTGTGGCTGCATAATTTTTTGTTCCCTTTTCTTCCTAATAATTTCTGACCGGTAATTTGCTTATTTGAACCTGTTGATTTGACCCCAGCATTTGCAGAGAGCTTAGTAGGTAGGGGAAGGGGTACAGACAAAGCACCTTGGCATCACTACCAGGCATGGCATCGCTACCTGGCACTGACGGGGGCAGGCATGAAATTATTCTGTTATACTAGGGGAGCTAAACTGATTTTCAGCCAGAATGTAGTTAGCAAAGAAGTCACCAGGCAGGATAACAGACTGACCAAGGCTTGACTGGAATATGGGATCAAGCTGCAACAAGAAATTGGTAGGGAGTTGCAAACCTATCAGAAGAAAGGAAAGAATCCTTCAAAGCCAAGAACAAAGCGGCGTCTGTCAGGAGCCCAGCGATGAGCTAATTGAAGCGTCTCTCTTCGTTCTTCTCCTCTTTGGCTACAGGAGCACCTGCTATCACTTAAAGGCAGCTCTCAGTGTCACTTTCTCCTTTGGTTCACGTGCACTTGTTCATCCTTTGAGCTTTAATCTTTTGCTATTGATTTCCACCCTGTTAGCTGAAATATTGTCCTGCTCTTTGAGAAAGGCAATCGCCCAGACTGCGCTATTGCAAATAATATGTACTTTGGAAAACAATGATTGAATTCCCATATTAGCCGCTGAAGCAAAAAAACTCTACCCTGCCAAAGAGAAAACGCTTTGCAGAGATAAGATCATAGAAATTCATCAAACTGGCTTCACAGGTTTTGTGTGTGTGTGTGTGTGTGTGTGTGTTGGGGTTTTTTTGGTTTGGTTTTTCTTTTTTTTTCTTTTAATTTGCACCACCCCAGAGAGATGCTGAGATTAAAATGTATTATCCTTAGATATGAGGGCTAACCAACCCAGTGAATCCTGTTACTCAGAATTCAAACTATAATTCACACTCTGGAAATTGCAGATCCACCCTGAGATAAATTTCAGCTACAGCGCAAAAGAGCCAGCTACAGTTTTACATGCATATTTAGTTTGTATCCATGTATATACAAATCTTCTGATAAACTGCCATAAATCTGCTACCATATGTTTCAATGATCCAAAGGAGAACTCTGCGAACATAAGGGGTTTTATTCCTCCCTCAAAATGTCACATGAAAAATAAAACGTATCCATGCTTTATCTGGGTGATCTGTGGAACTTTTGAGGCCATCGATTCTTTTTATTATAATTATTTCACTAAAACATGGCACATTTGATAGCAGAAACTACTGTTAAATATGTGTGCCTCAGAATATGTGTCTAAATCTGTAGTTAAAGGTACTTTAGTAAACTTAGTCCCAGCTTTTTGGATGAATACTCTTTTTTTTAGTACGTCTGTACTGCCAAATTCACTTTTTCTGAATTTTCTTGGTGGGACTGATGGGGGTTCCCTGCTCAATTCACACCAACTGGTTTCCCTGGTGAGGATACTCCAGCACACCCTTGGAGGCTTCTGTTAAAGATCAAATACCAGGGAGGACGAAGAGCCATCCAAAGAGCTTCCAAGAGGGGTATACGCAATACAACATTAGCAGTAGAAATGAAATAAGTAAGTGAGCTCAGTCCCTTCCCCAAGTCACCTGTTCAAGAGGCAGTTTTTATGTTTACACGTTGCGCTCTGAAGGTGCCATCACCAGGGAATCAGAGTCTGGGTGGACATCTCGAGATGGTCAAGGAGCAGGCAACCATCGCACCATCGTACTCTTCTGAATTTCATTTGAAGAATCGAGAAGAGAGAAGGACGCCCAGCCCAGGCTCTGGTGGCATCTCTCTCTTGTGTTTCCTCTCTGAGATATTTTTCCTCAGTCGCAGGTCACCAGTCTCTTTAGCTATTTGATCTTGCTTGTCTTTATCAAAAACGGTTTCTGTTTTTAGACTATTTCCCTCTTCCTCATGCCATTTCCTGGCTTTTCTTTTGTAATTATGTAGTAGTAATGGCTCTTAAAACTTCCTACAAGGGTATTACATCCATTACAACAGCAATTCCATTTTAGTAGCAATTCACGTATAATGGAAAGAGATATTAAATTGGAGGTGATGTTACAATAAAAATCATACCGTTATAAAAACAATATAGCATTAAAACTAGTATTATAACAGAAATATTTTAATAAAGGCACTAAATAAACTCAACAAAAGAAAACCAGGGATGAAACAGGAACAATGAGAGGTTTTTACTGCCACACTGATTTTGCTTTGTTTTAATGTAGTGATGGAATATTTCATTGCAACAGCTCCATAATTTTATCATAAATGTATGCCATAAAGCATGTTTCTTGCAGGCAGTGTAATTACTTAATTTCCTTTCCTACAGTAGGAAAGGGCATGTGCAGTACATGGAAACAGCAGAGTGAATTACGGACTGGATGGAAATCCTTTCCTGCTTCACAGGAGGCTGCGTTTCCTGCATTTCCTCTGCCAGAGGAGCCGGAGAGGGGAGAGCTGGTCCACGAGGGTCCGGCTGAGAGAGTGTGTGGCATGAAGGAAAGTGATGGCAGCATTGCCAGCAGTCCCCACAGTGCATAATGTACAGCATTTATTGGGAAAAAAAAAAAAAAAAAAAAAAAAGGCCTGGGTAAAGAGATCCCTTCTGGAGAGAAGCAAACGATTGGGAAAAAGTCTGCTTGGTTGCACAGAGACAAAGCAATAAAACATGGTAGTGTGTTAAACAGCCGCAGCTTTAGCTTTTCCTTTGGGAGTGAAGGTCCTCTCCGCTTGGCACAGAAAAATGTGGAGAAAACTCTCTGATTTGAGATTCACGTGCGTAGTTTCTACGCAGAACGGAGATGTGCCCAGCGTGAGAGAGATGGGGGCTGGAGGGGGGAGAGAAGAGTTTTTAAATTGTTTTCAAAATCATCCCAACGTCTTATTTTGAAAGTTTGTAAATGCTCAAGTGCCGGGATTTCTACCTCAGTTTTGGGTCCCTGTTCCCGACACTAGGTGAGGTTAAGGTGAGGCACTGGGAATTTGATCTTGAAGGAAGCCTTTCTGGCTCCCTAGTTGCCTATAGAGTGCTGGGAGCTCAAACTCCCACACCCCTAGTTGGACTTTTACTGGCCTTATCAACTTCTTTACCCTTATCAACTTCTTTCACACAGCCTCCAGGGACTCCATTACCTCACTGATAAGTTGAGGTGAATGAAGACTTCAGGACATGTAAAATCGTACAAGTCATTCGTTCACATATAGTGTTTTTCAGCTTTTAGTAATGACTTTTTCTTTACTTATTTAATAAACAATGAAAATATGAGCAATCACCAAAGAATTTAACTGTGGGGATGTCAGTCCTTGTGATAAGCTTTATTTTTAATGAACTTCATTCCCCCTCACCCCCTAAATTTTTTTCTTCAGAATATTTTATAGGAAATACTAGTCCTTTAAAAGCCTTGAAAGCCTAAGAAGCCACCGAAATCTGTAATTGAAATGCAAATGGAAAGCCCCTGGCACATCAAATCAATTTTGCTCTTAATAAGAAACGGAAATAGAATGTGACACGGAAAAGTCCTGATGCCCTACATAAGGGTAGGGCTTTTTAAGTGGTCTGGTGCAAAACAGAAATTCCTGTTTGCTGTAGTCACACTTTTAAATCGCTCCATTATCAAGTGATAATGCGATACAATTAACAGGCTGCTGTTTGGTTACAGAAGCCATTTTCTTCAAGGTACAAATCTCCCTTAAGACCATAAAACGAGCAATTCCAAGCTCATGGCTGCAATGTCTGGCTTCACGGTATTTACAGCTGCTCCAAACAAATTCGCTGTGGAGTAAGTGTCAGCTCTGTGTCTCATTGCCCTGGTTTTACCCTGGTATTAGGATACCTGGGCCAGAGATAACCCCACTGTGCCTGGATTCATTATCAATGCCCGACTCTCATGATCGTGTTTCAGTGTTTGATCCAAAGATCACGGAAGTTAATGGAAAGATTCACCTTAACTTCCATCCATAGTTAGGGAGGAGGGGAGCAGAGTGGACTGACTTTTTAGGAACTGAATGATTCATGTAATCAATAAATAGATAGAGTTAGCATAGTCAAACAAGGTATTCTCCAGAAAAGTTTTAGAGGGAACTTAACTTTCTGTCCAAAACTTCCCTGGATAGAAAATTTTGAACCAGACATGGTTTTTATATGTTTTATTTGTTTTTCAAGAGCCATGCTATGCAGTTTTATTTGAACTAACCTGACTTAAACTGATCTACTATAGTTTCATCCAGAGCACAAACACAAAGCCAGACAGCGATATAGATTTTTTGGTGCTTCCAGTCAGAGCATAGATGATTCACTTCCTTAAATAAAAAAGAAAACAACCATTTAACAAACCAAGAAATATTTTTGGATCGCAAAAGTGCCTTCTGCTGGATTGATGTAAGAACAAGGAGGTTGCGAGGTGAGAGTCCTGGCAATAAGGACCACGTGTGGTCAGAGCAGGGTCAGCGGAGCCATGGAGGCCTTTGAAAGCTGTCATGGGGTCAGCCCAGCAAAATCCTCCCGAATTCCGTCCCCTGCCCCTAATTCTGCTCAGGTCAGATGTGATGCTCGTCCCCCGTGTGCCCCGATGGCCCCTCTGCTTGAGGTGCAGAGCATCTTCTCTCCGCTCTCGATCAAAACACACCTTAAGTGGCAGGAGGGAGGCCGTGCCGTGATGCGCTTCACGTATGTTTATGTCTGAAAAAGAATAAAATGTCTGTACAGTGCCATTTAAGATGCTGAGAGCTGGCTGGCCTGTGTGACCTTGATGCACAAAATGCCATCTTCGCTTTTCCATTTTCCTCCCTTAGTAGGGAATAATTACATTAGTGGGAGATTTCAATCCAAGAGCAACCTGCTCCACTGACATGAGCGGAAATATTCAGGTGATTTCAGTGGCTTTCGGATCACACTTGGGAGTCCCGAATTCTGCATGATGCTGAGTACCCTTCACCGTGGTTAACTGGGGTTACGCTTCCCACGAGGAGTCTGGGAAGCTCCACAGCTCCTGGGACATCAGCTTCAGCAAAGGGCTGTGAGGGGGTGTTACAGGGGCAGGTGTGACTGCAATGCCGGTAGCCACATGCCTGACTGACCCACGAAAACACACCGGCACAGGTTTTCAGCTCTCTGTACATGCCACTGGTGTGTACTCAGTTGATCAGCGTAAACTGGAATCCTGGCTGTTCTCCCAAATCCGGTGAGACTGAGCAAAGCTAACGCGGCTGCATTTATCCATGCATGACCGTGCCTTTCCTCACGGTACAGACAGGTTTTAATTCTGTCATTTGCTGATGGTGTGGTCCCTAATCAGCACAGAAACAATCTTTATTTACTGGTCCTGCTGAAGTGATGCCTCATACTGATTTGTTAATTATAAGGTTTTTCTGGTGTATCAAGTTTAGTTGTATAAATTGCATAAAAGGGTTATGCAGCAGAAAAGGAGAAAGAAGGGACTGAAAATGCCATTGTTTCAATCCTGCCGTATTTCCAATATGAGCAGTATTTTACCTGGTAAGTGACTGTCTATTATGAACTGTGCTGCATACATTTGTCCCCTCTTAGTACCCATTCAACAAACTAAATGTCTTGCTGTGGGTTAAATACAATGTCTGATCATGCTGTCTCTTAAGAGAAATATATAAATGGGTGGTTATTTCACTGGAAAAAATGATGCACGTTCCCAGGCCATTAGGGAAATACCACCAGCAAAAGTTATATGGTATAAAAAATCTAGGAGCTGGGTTTGCAAGGCAGTGTTCAATCACTGTAGCCTTGAACAGCAGGTTAAAGTCAGGGAGGGCAGTAAATCCAGCCATGGCTCTTTAACCAGTAGAGCCAGAAGCATGGATCTTGTGCCAAGAAATAATTTAAAGGTGAGGAAATTAATTTTCAAAGCTTATTCAAAGATAAATAGGAAAAAGACTACTGCAAGTAGAGGTTTCAGCCCTCACACATTGACAGGGATGGATGTGGCTCTGAACAGGCTCTGGGACCTGTGTACGTGAGAGAGCTGTGCACTGTGCTGAGCACGCCGGCCATCATTCAGCATCCCAGCATGGCTCTGACTTCACACATCTTCATGAGCCTGGGGAGAGAGTCCATGGGAGAGAGATTTTTGGAAAGGGTAAATCTCTCCCATTCCCAAAACAACCCTTAGCCGAAGTAAGGGGGAATAAGCGACATGAAGGCTTCTTCCTCTTTAAAAAAAACCTCTACACTGAGTAAAAGAAGACCACAGGGAAAAGAGGAGTAAAGCAAAATTTAGCCCATCCGAACAGCTGACCCACACCCTGAGGGTTCTGTTCTTTGCTGGAGATAAAGCTTTAAGTTAGCTCTTCCCCTGTGTTTGGGGGGAGGACTTGCACCTTGCAGTCCTAGACAGCATAACACTGTTTGATTTTTTTTTAAAAAGAGCATTAATTGTAGCTGATCTTAAGTTTCAGAAAAGAAGTCCACCCTTGGTCCCACTCACTTCTCAGTTACTCCTGCAAGCTTCAGTTGCAGGTGATGTATAGCTTGGGGTTCAGTACAAGAGGGAAACAGAGGTGTATTTGCCCGTAAAGAGCAAACCTAAAAATAAACACGGAGGAAAAGGACCTGGAGACCTGCTCCACTGTCGCTGGGTCATGTATGGAGCCCACAGAACCACAGAATGGCTCAGGTGGCAGGCACCTCTGAAGACCACCTTGTCCAAGCCCCTCTGCTCAAAGCACAGTCAGTGAGAGCAGGTTGCTGAGGGTCATCTCCAATCAAGGTTTTGAAAATTTCCAAGGATGGAGACTCTGCAACCTCTCTATCCCAATGTTTGACCACCCTCTTAGGAACGCAGGCCTGAAAATTACCTCCTGAATCATCACATCTGGTTCCCACATCATATAAGCTCCTTCATCGACTCATACACACAGAATTTGGCTTTGTACAGATCTATTTTTATTACCAAGCTGTTCCACTTCTTCTGATGGCAAGAAATCTTCTTGCTATTTCCAAGTTGAGTGTATTCATAGCCCCTCTGCTCTTGTGACAACGCTGTTGCTAGTTTAGGTAGCTCATCCTGCTCTCTGGCGCTTAACTCCATTGTGCTGCAAAGACCTGCCATGTCCCTCTGTCCCTCCTCCCTGCCCATACATCTGACATCCCTTGCTTCCTCCAGCCCAGGAGGAGGACTGCTGGCCGTGGAGCCGTTTAGAATGAGCTCCATGTTGGTCTGTATGTCCTGGCACACAGCCTTGTACCTGAGGGCACTGGTCACAGCAACACAAAATTGCCTCATCAAGGACAGTATGTGTGGCTTTAGGCTAGACTATCTCCTCAGACTCCCTCCTGCCTCCCCGATGAGGATCGTAACTCCTGTAATCCTTGGTCGCAAAGGCTAAGGCCTTTATATATAATTTAATCAGAGTTTTTGCAAGTCCGCTTTGGTTCAAGTGTTTTTTTAAATTTTCTTTCTTTTAATGAGATATTTCCCCTTTTCTCCCAGCAGCTATGGCTATGCTGGAACCTCTTAAAACATCCCTTTGCAGTAAGTCTGAATACTGGTGCTAGGTATGAATGAAGGCCTTTTGGAAAAGAAAAAAACAATTGATTTAGCTAAACCTCATCACAAGAATTAAGCTCAGTTCTAGCTTCGTAAGCACGCACACAGAAAGTGTAATTATTCCTCTGGCAATACATGGAAAATCCTGCAGACCTGCAACTGAAACGCAGTGCAAAGCCTGACCGCAGAAACAAAGCCGGGGCTGCAATAACCACCGAAGACCAGCAAGGGGAGATGAGGCCACTCCAAATCCCTTTCCTACCGCTTTCCAACCGCTAACGAGTTCCGGATTTGCTTGCTCTTTTCTACAAAAACAAAACCTACGGGTTGCACAAAGACTCCGTCTTGCACAGGCATTTGACAACTAATAGCTAATAAGCAATTGTAAGTTTTGCATGCGGGAAATGCTCCTAGAGCACACAGCGGGTCTTATGTCTGCAATTCTCCTCTCCAAATGATATGGGGTTTTGGAACGTGTGTACGGCCATACACAGCAGTGCAGGGGTGTGCCACCAAGACACTGTCCCTCCACGGGGAGCAGTCCCTTTGGACACTCACAGACACGGCCCCAGCCCCTGGCCCCACACCTCCCCAGCCTGCCCAGGGGTGCAGAAGAGGTTTGGCAGGTCCACGATCCCTTCCCTCATTAGTGCAAATCGCAGTCCCTCATACGCCTGAGCATGTGCATGAGACAAGCACAATAAGGCAAAGAAATACCCAACGAAACCTTTCAAACCTGTCATGAGCTCCTCTGGGTCAAGCAACACCAAAGTGGTGACTGGGCTGTGGGTCAGCTGTCATGGCACACTGCTGGGTGAGCACCTGCTAGTGACACATCTTCTCAGTAACTCTGAATGACACCGAGAACAAGCACATAGGCAAAAACCTCTTATGGGTTCAGCCTAGTCACAATTCACGCTGCTCTGTTTCACCCAACTGTGATACCACAAAACAAGCATTAGGGGTCCTACAGGAAAGATGGAAGGGACTCTTTATCAGGGATTGTAATGATAGGACAAGGGGTAACGGTTTCAAAGTGAAAGAGGGTAGGTTTAGAGTGGATATCAGGAAGAAATTCTTTACTGTGAGGGTGGTGAGACACTCGAACGGGTTGCCCAAGGAAGTTGTGGAGGCCCCATCCCTGGAAGTGTTCAAGGCCAGGCTGGATGGGGCTTTGCGCAGCCTGGTCTAGTGGGAGGTGTCCCTGCCCATGGCAGGGGGGTTGGAACTAGATGATCTTTAAGGTCCCTTCCAACCCAAACCATTCTATGATTCTATGATTAACAAACCAGCTGTAGATATGATTGTGACCTCTCCATACAGTTTATTCTACCATAGTTGACTAAGGTCTTTGGTATTTTTGCCATCACTGATCACTTATGAGATCTTGGATCTTGCAGGCACTGAGGGGCCTGAATGACTTGATGACAGCCACACAGGAGGCTCGAAGCAGCATAAAGTCTTGAACACAGAGCCTCAACCTTTACGTGCTAATCAAAGGATCCAGATTTGGATCAATCCTTCATACCAGAATTGCACTGTAAAAACATCTAATTCCATGGCAGCTTCCACAATCTTCATTGTTTGATCGGCACTGATTGTATACATTATTGCAAGACAAAAAAAAGCAATCAGTCAAGGCTATATCTTTGTTCTCTTGCTCACACTGGTATCATTTCATCTCTCTCTCTCAGTGCTTTCATGGCCCTCATAACAATAACATGCGAGCATCTCATAATCTTTAATGTACATGTCTTACAACAGTCCAGCGAGGTGTGACAATGTTATTATTCCCATTAGAAGACTAAGCACCAAGCAACAAATTTTTATATTCACCAAAACTGTTTAAAGCCTTACCCCCCAATAGCTAATTCCCAGGGATAACAAATAAAACACTGTCAGCAAAGTGACATCAGTGGGACTTAATTTCTCAAGCAGAAGTTAGGTGCCTGAATACACTTGTGGTTGTAGATAGACACGACTTCTCCAGGTCTCAGCATGAGGTCTCTGCGGGAGCCAGCACTCAGCCCAATGCCACGTTCCAGGTCAATGTCTTGTCCATAAAACCATTGTTGGGGAGCAGGGTTAGCAAAATGCTCCTTCATGAAGGGGAGGAGAGGGGATGTGGGGCTTGATGTGCTTCTGGTGACACTCAGGGCTGGAACCCTGATGATGAATATTGAATGAATATTGCCAGTGATTTTAGTTAAATCAACTGAAGATCTCTTTTTGCCCAGCTGGCATTCCCACTTGTGTGAAATCTTTGGGGAGCAGAGGAAATGTCAGTATTATCAGCAGTTTTCACTGTTATTTTAAAAAGTCTCCTCCTGCTCTCCCCAGAGTCACACACTGCCCTGCTGCGCTTGCCGTGTTGCCGCCTTGCTGCCTCACTCTTCTGAGACCATTTGGTTTCAGATGTGAAGCAATTATCCAGACGAAGCAACAGGGGAGGGAGGCACAGGGGGCAGGGAGTGGGTTCAGCACGTCAGACCCGAAACAGGAGTACACCTCCTCACAAATGAAAGGCAGCAGGGTATCCATCTAATGGGACACTAGAGCTACCTTAACCCCCCCCAGCTAAGCACTGTTGTCATGGTTTGCACAAAGTGGCATGGCAGGGTAGCCTGGTATCCGTCTCAATTATTTGTATGGCATCCATGGTAATAGTAACTGAGAAGCCTCATGATCTTTCATGTATTTGTCCATATAGCAGCCAAGGAAAGAGATCTTTATTATGCTCCTTTTTATAGGAAGGAGTACTGAGGATAAATGAGGTTAGGAGCATGTCCCCAGCAATAGATTCAGTACACAGGCAAGTTTGTATTTTCTAAATCAGACACTTATAACTATAATTTCAGGGGTCAGGGTTTTACTTACTGAAAACCTACCCAGTGCTCCAGGTGGAAAATACATTAAGATTTATGCTTGGATGTAATGCCAGTAATGCGAGAAGCATGGAAATACCTTAGTTGGGTAGAAGTTGGAAGAGTCTCCTTTCCAGCAGGCATGCTATTAGTAGAGCCTGTACCGCTACAGCCACCCAAAACACATTAAATCTATTTACACAACCCTAATCCACCTCTGGCTGAATGGAGACAGTAGCTTGCCCAGGACACAAGTAAAATTTCCAATAAATTGGAGAATTTTTCCCAAAACTTCCAAAACACCCAGACACCTACTGCGTCTCAGCAGAACCAGAAAACCTCCCATACGCTTGCAGTTGGAGATAAAAAGTCCAAAAGCGTTGCATCAGGTGTTTTGAATTCTCCTTGCTGAATGAAGGCAGATTCTTAGTTATTAAATATTTACTAGATATGTGCAGATCACACATCTGGTCTGAACATTTCCCTTGAAGCTAACCTTGAAGATCGTAAAAATACTTAGGTCTCCTTGACTGAGCTATATTGTTTAAGGTGATAAAATGTGAGCAAAAGGTGTAATTAATGGGCTGGTTTGTTACATGAATATTCCTCCCTGAAATATTATGGTGACATTTCTTGTCTTAATGCCTGAGTGATTTTGTTGAAGTAGTTGACTATTGTCTTATGCATTAATTTGAGGCTGGAGGGGGGAAAAGAAATGTTAAAAAATAAATTTGATTTCCCATTCAGACTCCAAAAGCTTTCTGCAGCGACCTTACCTACTCTCTGAAGACTCTGCAATATGCTGAGGAAAAAACATTCAGTGGGAGTGTCTGGTTTAAATCCAGGCAGCATTCCACTGAGTTTTTAAAAGGTCTTACGAGGAGCAAAACAGATTATAAATAGGGACAGCAAAGTTCTGGATGAATATTTCACAACTATAGCTAATCAATTCTGCACACATAAGATATAAGCAGCTCACCAAGCTGGTGCATGTATAGAATCCAACCCTAATTAACAGTGTGTGTGAATTTTGGATTACTGAAAAACCATGTGTTGTTAATTTAATAAATCTTCATTAATGTTGCAGGTAGCAGCGACCACCACAAGAACCATTACAAATTGACCTTTTTCAAATCCTCATAATCCTGCACTGGAGAGATATACCTAATTGGGCTCATTAAAAGTAAACATTGATTGACGGGACCACTGGGATCCTTAAAAGGGCCGTGTGGTCAAGAAGAATTGCTGCATTGCTGATCTCCAGAGCAGCAGCCGGTTGTTTGCTGCTTCTGCCATGGTCCACAAAAACAGGAGAAAAACTGCTGATGGCAAGTAGCGCATAAGGCAGCAAGGAAGGTTGTGGGGTTACATTTGCAGGTAAAAGGCCTCTAAATACGGAACATTCCCACAGTCAGGTCACATTCACTTCCATGCGGCTGGTGGGGAAACTACACCGCAAATAAATACGGAGATAAGGGAATTAAGGACCTTTGAACTGTGATTGGCTCTTGTTAAGACTTTGGGGCTGGTTCTCCAATGTTTTATGTTTTGTAAGTCATTAGCACCTGTGTAGGAAAACAAGGGCAAATCAATAGCGCATTACATAGGCACCAGTAATTAGATAGCAGTGGGGAATTGGGCCTTGGGAGTTTTCAATTATTTTCTGTTGCAAATGATGTTCAGACACCATTTGGGAAATCATGTTTTGGTCAAACACTATGTATTTTGTTCAGTGTAGGTCAGTGTTATGGAGGTAATCAAATAATATGGATCTTTCTGGGCTTAAAATAACCTATCAACCTCTAATTCTCCATTTTTGAGTCCAAGCCAAAAAAATTTTTATTGGTTTATTACATGGCTTGAACATCATCTGGCTGGAACACCCGTGTCATTGTGAATGCTCGGACATTTCCCTGGATATCTAATTCAATGCATGCTTTTCAGTGTGTAGTTTGCCTGCTTTTTAAAGTCAGTCTCCAACACTTTCTTCCATAGAACATGTAAACTTATTTAATCTTTCTGTATTCCAGAGCCACACAGACATGTGCTCTTTAATGACATCAAAAAACCCTACTGCACATCAGGGTGGTTTTATGAACAGTCTACGTAAGTGTTCCTAATGTGCAAAAAATGGACAATAGTGTGATCTGGTGTAGATGTCTCAGAGCAGCATCAGGTCGGTTGGATTATCTCCCAGTGAGAGCACACATGAGTGGTTGCTCTGGACCTGCTGATGTGCAGTCACTTGTTCAACTGCCAGAGTTGCTGGTCTGAGCCCTTTGCTTCAGCTGTTGCCTTTAGTTCTCCCACATCAAAAATCTCTTGGGTGACTAGGAGCCCCAAGAGGTTGTCCCAGCTTGTTTCCCCACTGCTTGCTCTGGTTTGTCACAGATGCATGAAACCCAGATGCAGAGGCATTCTCATGCAAGGATTCAGCAGCTCTGCCTCCTCCAGGACAGAAGGCAAACACTCCTGAACAGGCTGCGGTGGAAGCCTGGGAGGCACTTCATGTTTTGTCACAGCTTGCATGCAGTAAAGAAGTGGAAGTGTCAAAAAAGATTAGTGTGTCAGTGGTTAAAATGATTGTGGCATGAAGGGACTGAGGGCTGCCGAAACCAAAATAACAAGAAAGTGCCTCTGAAGGCACTCCTGATGCGTCGTTTTGACAGATGTGCAGCTCCTCATTAACTGTGAGTAACAGGGAAGAGCAGGGTCCTCTGCAACAGCCTCCCTGGCCTGGGACTGGGAGTAAATTTGTATTCAAAAACAGCTGTCTTGGTCAGATCAAGATGCGTTTGTGGCAGTCTGCCCCTGCATCATTGCAAACAAAAGGGATGGGGCTCAACGTGCAAACAACACATCTTTTGCAGCTGTAGACCTTAGCAGGACCCAGGAGGGCTGGATATCAGTGACCCTGTGGCCTTCAGCATGAGAATTCAGACTATCCCACTGTTAGAAGGTCTGCACTCTCACTGGAAAATTTCAAGGAGTATTCTCCTGCCAGGAGCTCACAGAGACCCACCGCAGGCACCCACTGGAGGCCAATATTCTTTGGCTCCCTTTGCTGACGATGGAGAAGAAGAGATTTCTTCAGAAGACAGTTCAGTTCACCCTCTAAACTCAACCCTTTCCTCCCATGCTTGCATGAGGAGCAACAGGAGAAGAGATTTGCACCTTGAGCATGCAGATATACTCCTCTATTCCTGCTTTCTCCAGTCCACCACTCTCCCAAGGATCACGCTTCTAGCCAGCATCCACTTTGGACCAGACTTACCTCTTTCTACTGCTTAGTCTAAGAGCTGTGGGACTGTGAGCTTTTTTTGACAGGGACACCTCTGTATTTCTGTTGCACTTCTGACATGTGGTATACGTCCTTCTCCTGCTTTCCGTAACTCCACCTGCCTGGCAGGTGGGCTCCAGACCGTTCACCAAGAATGCAATAGCCTCGAATGCCAGCGGGGACAACTTCCACTGCTCAGACAAGGAATCTGTGGGAATCTGAAAAGGCAATAGTGCCAAAAAAAATCAAACACAAAGAGGTAAACGTAGTTTGTTATTATTTTCACTTGTGTTTCTGCCTGATTTCTTTGGAGTTAGTTTCCTGACAGAAATAGAGTGAAACCACTATGTTAGATGTGCAGCATAGCCTGTGCAGTGCCTGGACTGCCTGCTGCTTCATATTTATTAATTGAGAAATCCTTGGGCAAATTGCCACTTGAGCCACAACATTGTTGATAAATTCATTAGTTGCTGGTACTGCAGCAGCATGCAAAGAAGCTGAACGAGGCTGATTACACTGTGCAGCTACGTCTGCAGAAGGTTGATTGTATGGTTTGCTTCCTAATTAAACATCTAAACATCCGTTTACTGAGGAAAGTGAAATTGAGGAATCGTCATTTACAGCAGCCTTGTGTGGAATAAGAGAGCCAATGTGAAAATTCCGGAACCACAAAGACATTGTATTGCCCAAGTCCCCTCCAAAAAGCTGGTTGGAGCTCACATGCAGTTTGGCATAACAAACATATCCTGAACCTTGTCACTCTTACATGAGCAAAAGTGAAATGAAATCAGATGACGAAGAAGCAGTAAAGTGAGCTGCTGGTACAGACTGGGATGGAGCTGTGATGATGAGCAGGAGATGCCACAGCATCATGTCTGCTGGCATCATCACAGGGACTGCTCAGAAAGCAGCAGAGTGACTTTTTGAGATGATGCCTCAGTGGAATGAAAATCTCCATTCCAGTAATTACCCCAGTTGTTCCTGAAGAATTGAGCACAAGAAGCTCACCACTTAGAGGAGGAGAGGCAAGGGGGAGCGAGAATTTCTTTTGTAATGTCTTTTTTCTTGTTCCCTCGTTACCTTGTCGTTCCCTGACGCTGAATCAGATTTGCAAGCATACCCAAACACAGAAATTACCATATGCGCTCAGCAGGATATCTGGGAATGATTTTCCCCATCACAGCTACACAATAGGTTTCATCCTGATCTTCAGCATTTAACAGCATTATTTCTGATGTGAATAATTAAAAATCAAAGTAAAATGGCACTACAGTTTCTTCTGTGGAGGAGATGTGGAAGCTAAAGGGTGTTGCCATGAGAATAAATGACTATAAACTAGCCATCAATAAATTTAAACATAATGATTAGAAGAAGAAAAAGTCTGAAAAAGGTTTCTGATGGATGCTGAGCGCTGAGAGTTAGTAGGCTGTTGTTTCTGTGAGGGCTGCTGCATTTACAAACAAAATTGTATTATGCGATTGCTTGTAACAGGGAACTGGATTTAATGTCTAGTGCACGCTTTTGCTTCTAGGTTACCATTCAGCAGATCTCCAAATTAGTTTCCTCATCATTGATTTTAAGGACTGTCATTTTGAGACAACACAATGGGATTGTAATGATAGGACAAGGGGTGATGGTTTCAAAGTGAAGGAGGGGAGATTTAGGTTGGATATCAGGAAGAAATTCTTTACTGTGAGGGTGGTGAGGCACTGGAACAGGTTGCCCAGGGAAGTTGTGGATGCCCCATCCCTGGAAGTGTTCAAGGCCAGGCTGGATGGGGCTTTGAGCAGCCTGGTCTAGTGGGAGGTGTCTCTGCCCATGGCAGGGGGGTTGGAACTAGATGATCTTTAAGGTCCCTTCCAACCCAAACCATTCTATGATTCTATGATTCTATGAATATCTGTGAATGCTGTTAATATCTTGTCCTGTCAAAAGGTACTAGGGAAAAAAAAAGTCATAAAAAGTTGGAAAACAAGAGCCAAAACAACCTTTTATTTCGCTTTCATTTCACTTCAGTGGATCCCTGTCTTTTTGTTGTTGTTGTTGTTGTGGTTAGTCAACTCAGCTAAGTCACTTGGCACAAGCATGGTATGATTGATGGAAATGGGGTGAGTGAAGGGTTAATGGAGACGAAGGATAAGTAGGACCAACATCACTGGTCCCAGGAGCGAGGGGAGACACATTATGGAAGCAGTCTGAGGATGAAGGAGATAGGTCCTGAAGGTGAAGGTGACAGGTGCAGTTAAGGTGAAAAACTGCTCTCCTGTGCCTTCCATCCCATTGGTTGCTGAATATATCAGAAAAGTCCTGAACCACTTAAAATAAAATATAAAAATGACCCAGAACAGACCAAACAAAACTTCAAATTACTTGATAACTTTCTTGGGTAACAGCCAGTTTCTTTGTTCGTTGTGCTCATGGCAAAGAGAGGAGGAGTGCCTTGGCTGGCTGCTGCGGCAGACTGTCATCGTCCCCACCAGCCATCAGAGGTCAGCTACTCATGCCATTCAAGTCCACATTTTAGCTGCATATTTAAAAGCCAGTTTTCCTCCTAGTCTTTCTGAGATCATATTTATTCCAGTCTGGACTAGTAACGGAAACTTTGCATGAGCCATTGTCATGGTTTAACCCCAGCTGGCAGCTAAGTCCCACCTCACTCACTCCCCTACAGTGGTACGGGGAGAAAATCAGAGAGTAAAAGTGAGAAAACGCATGCGTTGACATAAAGACAGTTCAATAGGTAAAGAAAAAGCCATGCACACAAACAAAGCAAAACATGGGATTCATTCACCACTTCCCATCATCAGGCAGGTGTTCAGCCATCTCCAGGAAAACAGGGCTCCATCACACGTAATGGTTACTTTGGAAGACAAAAGGCCATCACTCCGAACATCCCCCACTTCCTTCTTCTTCCCCCAGCTTTATATGCTCAGCATGACATCGCTTGGAATGGAATATCCCTTTGGTCAGTTGAGTCAACTGTCCCAGCTGTGTCCTCTCCCAGCTTCTTGTGCACCCTCAGACTACTTGCTGGCGGGGTGATGTGAGGAGCAGAAAAGGCCTTGACTCTGCGTAAGCATTGCTCAGCAGTAACTAAAACATCCCTGTATTATCATCAACACTGTTTCCGGCACAAATCCAAAACATAGTCCCATAGTAGCTACTACAAAGAAAATTAACTCTGTCCCAGCCAAAATCAGCACAGCCACTTTAAGAATAGGTTAGTAACCTCTAGCAGACAATGCCTTATTTAACCACAGAGAAGGAAAACTAGCTTTTCAGTTACACTTTTTTGAGTTGTGTGATTATTCTGTTTTATGTGTGTACTCAAGTACACGTTTGGGCAAGTTGTTTAAATGCAGCTTTCATTGCATTTAACAGCTGAAGCCAGGTGAGGATCTACAGGATTGCTTCTCAAAAGTCCACCTCTTACTTCAGACAGACGATCTAACCTCCATTTTCCATATAGCTCTTCATTAGAAAAAAGGCCACCATATAAACAAGGCACATCATGACAGTGTGTGGTACAACAGACAGTATTTGCAAAATTAAGGGGATGATATAAGCACCAAATGATTAGGACAAGGCACAATCAACACACGGGAAATACATACAGTTTAGCTCCAAATTTAGTGGTGAGAAGAATCTATTGCACATCAGAGATGAAAAGAAATGACAAAAATAATGAAGCAAATTGCATAGTACTGGACTGTTAAATATTATTACACTACCAGGAGCTCAAAGTAATTAATATTAAAAGTTGATTATATGTGGCTTTCTGTAAATGAAAAGCACATGGTTTAAAGGATACCATAGTCACTTAAAGTTATCAAGTTTATGTAAATAAGGAAAACAGATACAATAGAGTCTTAAGAGCAAGTTTCTCTAAATAAAGCAGGCCACAAATGGTTCAGTAATTCCCAAGGAGCTGGTTGGGGCTGATTGTGCTATTTAAGTGATGTGTCTCATAGGTTACTAATGTGAGCAACAGTCTGCCTGCTGCATTTTAAATTACCAGCCACTGCCAGCCCATTGTTTTATGTGATTCCCCCTCTGAACAGATATATTTATTCATAAATAGCTGGCTGTTCAGTTAGTCTCCCTCTGCTTTGTGGAACTCATTAAACAGTACATTTCTTTAGTCAACCAGATGTGCCCTGTACAAGCTTCTGTGAGCTTCATTCAGACATTATCACCAGTGGGTCGCTATTGACCTGTGAAGCCTGAAAGAGGGGCAAAAATGAGTTGCTAAATGTTGCAGATGGTCACCAGACCTCTGTTAAGAGCAGAAGGGCTACAGGGTGTTTGAAGAAGCAGCAGGGGTAACGCTCCAGCTTGCAGCAGGGTTTTCTCCAGGTTGAGGGCTCTGGTTAAAAACTGCCCTTGGGGACATGGCTTGGTTTGCCATAGGCTAGTGTGTCACAGTGATGGCACCAGCACAGTCCAAAACTGACTGCATGCTGTAAAATGCCGTTATCTGAGGTAATTTCCTGCACTAGAGGTCTCACTGACTTCTTAAAAAAAGAAGACTTTCAGGAAATGAACACCCCCAGTGAAGGAACGGATGAGCTGCAGAGATGGTGGCTCTCCTCAAATGCCAACAGAGCTGAGCATATTTAAGCCAGCAACAAGTGACCTTGTTAATGTTGTAGCAGTGGTGTCAATGAAACAGAGATGTTGGAGCAGGGAATCTGACCATGGTCTTCCTCTCCGTGCAAGGGCAATAAGCAGTGTGCTGAGCCCATGGGCCGGGAGCAATGCCAGGGCACCCGAGAGTGAGAGGCCACCTCCCCACCAGGCAAGGGGATAAAGGGAGGAAGGAGGATCCATCCCTCTTTTAATAACAAGCATTAGAGGACTGGAAGGTGACGAAACAATCATAGTAGTGACGGGACGCTGCCAACTGATGTTTACGATGCTGTGACACTGCGTCCAAATCTGAAAATTTCATTGTGCAACACCACCCTCAGCCATGGGACCATACTAGGAGAAAAAGTTCAGATGAAGAACCTCACAGCCTGCACTGAAAAAACGGGCATATCACAGGGCTGGTAAGACTATGGAGTTATGCCTATTTTTTTCCTCTCTTTCAGTTGTGTCCTGCATTTGAAAAAGAGTTGATGAAGACTTCAGCATACAGTGAATTTCTGAGCAGAGTTATTACCTCTGGTGCCTGGAGCAAAAGCACCCCTTGGGATGTTTGACAGGATATAATGTCTGACTTGATGATGGAAACAAAAGAAGTCCTCTCCATGGCAGATTTAGTCTCTTGAATTTACTGATAATGCACTCTCCTCCAATAAATCAAAATTCCACTTCACCCACTCAGATGTCCTGTTCTGTATACTGCTGACATACACGGAAATCCGAACCTCCCATAAAAGTAAAAGACGATGTAAAATATGTTCTGGTAAACAAGGAGAGACTTCAGAAGAAGGGAAAGAGGCTTGGTTTACATTTTAAATGAACTCCCTGAAACACAGTTACAGAGAGCGAGAGAGATGTAAAGAGGTGTCAGTGCAGGGTAGTTCTGTGCCAGGACTTTGATGCGGGTGTTAGTTTGCCCTCTGGCAAATCCTCCTTGTCTTTCCCCTTGCAGCCCAACAAACTCAACATAGAGAACTCTCGTTCAGTGCAAGGTCACCCTGAAGACATCTCCCCCTTCCATGCCTCCCGGCAATATGTATTAAAATGTCATTCTGACCTTCAGGGAAAAAAATTTCTTTGCCTGAGCACAGGGTAGGTGTGATCCAG
Source organism: Rissa tridactyla (assembly GCF_028500815.1). NCBI lineage: Eukaryota > Metazoa > Chordata > Aves > Charadriiformes > Laridae > Rissa > Rissa tridactyla. Next base: position 62,167,774 of record NC_071469.1, read on the forward strand.
CTGCCTGGGTGGAGGCATCTGCGTCAGAACTAGTCCTTCTGGCTAAGGGGAGAGGAACAGGCACCTACAGGGCAGGACTCATCTGCCCCTGATGTAGACATTTAAATTAGGGTGGATGAATTGCCCTGAAAAGCACTTGTTTGTCTCCCTTGATTACAGTGGGAGTCTGGGGTGGTCTGAGGTGGGGCTATCTGCAGGGCAGCTGAATCCTGACTTTGTAGTTAGTTAGAGAAACTCTTTTTGGGGGGTGGGGGGAGAATCCTACACAGAGTGAAATCACTTGTGCCTATACTCCGTCCAGATGAGCATGGATTTGCTGCTGACTTTTGCCAGTTGGCTGAAATGGAGTTGAAATGAAGCTGGACCTTCTGCAGCTTTTCCAGTTTAGTCTGGTGAGCGTGGGAAGGAGCAGGAGAGGGACAGAGGGAGGGGGTGCTGCATTTACAGCGTGATAGCCCACATGTGACAAGGATGGCGGGGAACAAAACAGAAGTCCTGCTCCATGCCCAGCTCCCCGTATGGCAAAGCACTTGAACCCCTGCAGCTTGCGGTTCCCAAGGCAGCCGAATCTGATGTTCACCCAGCAACGAAACCTTGGACGCTGGCTCCTTACACTAGCCCAGTCCCACTCAGAGGAGGACCCAGCCCATGTGCCTTCCCAGATGCATACAACTCAGGTATCTCATCTAAGGTACCCACTGTGGCTACCTGGTACGCTCCCTGGAGAAACCCTGTCAGGGGGCTATTAGCTCATCTGCTTTATAGCCTGTAGGATGGGATATCTGCTCCCTGGGACTGACTACACCTCTCCCGAGTGCCTATTCTCTCCATTTACTAAGGAGCATAACATTCCCTAAATGAAACTCAGCAAAAGACTAAGGGCAGCGTGAATCCCCCTAACTGTTCAAAGCAGATTGAGGGCAAATTTAGCCCATCAAGCCACAACACGGCAATCCTCGCTTGGCAGGGAAACCCTCTGTTCTTTCCTCTCATCCCAGCCCTTGTGGGGAGCCCGGGAGGTGCCAAGGGCTCCTCAGTGCTCAGTGAGGGGTTTCTGGAGCTGGAAGCCCAGACAAACAGCACAGATTGAAAGAAAACAGGCTGCCTTAATTTGTCGTGGGGTCTCAGCTCTCCCTAAATCTTCACTCTGTACAGCCAGCCACAGCCTGCCTGCACGTTTGCGTAAATCAAACCCGAACGAAATGTTGACAGAAGAACTGAGTTTCGCGCACTAATTCAAGAAGCAGCCTGGGTGAAGGGACGTCAAATTAAAGTGCTTCCTTCCTCCACCTCTCCAGCTCCCCCAGCTCCCCCATTCCAGCAGCACGCTGGAGCACAGCCGGCCTCCCATAACGCAGGGCAGGGTGTGCGGGAGCTGGGGCGATGTGTGGAGGAGCCAGGCTGCAGGCTGGGCACGCACAGCCGAAATGCCAAACGCCCCCTCCCCTCCACGCACTTGCTTTGCGTGGGTGTGCGTGCTTCTATCCTGCGTGACAGATGAGAGCCGCGAAGCCGGCAGGTCAGCGCTGTGGCGAGGGTCAGTGCTATTTCAGTGGCCGCAAGATGCTCTAATTATAGCGTTGGGAAGGCTGAAAGCTGCCAGATTTGATATGGGAATCATGTGGCACGGGAGCTGCAGAGTCAAGACACTTGTTTTGTTCTTGGTTGCTTAACTCAGGGACAAAGCCATTGAGGAAGGAAGAGCAAGTTTAAGGTCATAATTGAGCCCCAGGAATTCTGAACACATGTATAATTAGCCACAGAAAAAAAAAAACCTCAAGGCAGCCTCGTGTTTATTGCACTGGCTCTGTCTCCTGTGCTTTTGGCACCGTGGTTTTTCAGCTGAGCTTCAGCCAGTTGACGGGGCTGTCAAATATCCTTCACCAGGATAAAGAGCTGAGGAAGCCCCGTGGCTCACTCAAGCACGGTGCCTTTGGTGGGTGTTGCTCTCCGAGAGGGCTCAGGCAAGTACATAACTCTATATATCCTGCAATATTCCTCTCTGCCACCTGCTCCATACTTTGCTCTGCCTCACTGCGAAACTTTTGCAGGATTGCTCTTTGGTGTTACAGGCTTTATAGCAGCATTTCACGCAGTTTTTATGCTCTGATTATTCTTGGCATGTTCTCCCTGGATAGTTGTGAGTTACACAGCCTGCAGAAGCCTTCGGTGGAAGCATCTCAGAGCAGTCACCCGCCCCAGGTAGCGGGGTATTTTGTAGGAGGTGGGATGAGCAGTCACACTACCCCAGCACTCAGCTCTGCTGCTGGCTTGCTGAGTGGCCTTGGGCGAGTCACTTTGCAACCTGGTGCCTCAGTTTCCCCTTCTGACAGATGGGAAAAGCAGCACAGAGCCAGCTGGGTGAAACACTCTCAGAAACTTTGATAAACACAGCAGTCAGCAATGGGAAATGGATTCCTTGCTATCACTGATGATCCACCTCCTGGGACTGCTGCCCATTCCTTGCCTTCACCAGCTTTCCCCATGCCTTACTGCCCTGGGGTCTCCCTAACTGCTTAGAGATCCCTGTGCCCCACGTCATACCTCCACCTCTCCTGTGCTTCAGCAGCTTCTCCTCCAAGTATCTTTTTCAGAAGCTCAGTGGGGCGTGTTACCTTCATTTTGTTACCTTCATTTTCTTTCTTTTTTCCCCTAGAGGTTTCTTCCCCCCTTAAAAACTGGCTGCTGTTTTCGGTTTGGGCGGCCTGGCACTCTCTGTCCCCGCCTCGCCAGTGCCCACCGAGCGGTGAGGGCACTGTCTGCTCCTCCTGGGCAGCTCTGAGCCCAGCGGTACCAAAGGGCTGGCTGGACCGTGAGTGCATCAAGTGTCAGATCCACCAGTGATTTTCCCCAGCTATTCCTGCCTAAGAGAAAGGGTGTTTATTGCTCATCTTTTTTCTGTAGTTACGCAAACATTCACACCATGCACTTTGATGATTTATTTTTTTTTTTTTAAATTTGAGAAATAAGAAAGAGCTGGGAACCGGTAACCGATATAATGCCAGAGCACTGGAGAAGCATTAAGAACCCATTTTGATCTATTTGCTCTAACACTATTCCTCAATCACAGAAAATCAGAGACGCAGTAAAGAAAATACTGTAAATACAGCTAAAATCAAATACACTGGTACCCTATAATTTTATCCAAGACTGGGTTTAGTCAAATCCAGGCCAAATTTATCCCAGATGTAATTCCAGTAACAGCAGTAAACATTGCACCAGCGCAGAACTCAGTCCATTTTCTCTTCCTTACTGACAAAAGATTTATGGAAACTGCAAAACTGCTTATGCAAGCCCAAGTACAGGAGAGGGTGCAAACACACAGCAATCCCCCCTCCGTGGTCACCATGGCTATGGCGCTTTGTTCCACTCTATTTACAAATTATTAAACATATTGACCACAGCTTCATGTTTTGAAATCAAGAAGAAAAAAGAATCCATTTTTATTACTTTATTAACCTTTTTTATTTAACCTGGTAATAAAACTACTCAGCTGTGTGGTGAAATCTCGATTAAAATTTGCCTTAGCTCCAGGAGCCACGCAGGCAAATGCTCCAGTAGTTCTCTAAGTTGGTTTCCCGGTAAAAGCTTTGCTCTGCTATCAGATTCTGTTATGCGGTACATAGATCCTTGCTTTACAGCCAGCATCATTTCAGGAGGTAGTTTGAAAGCTTTTGGGCTCTCCCAGTGATTGCTTTGCTTTTCTTTCACAGCAATTACAGTCCCTTCATTTAATTTCAATGGAAACCTTAGTGTTTTAGACCTTGCCCATGTAGCTGAATGCTCATCTCTGGATCTTATTTCCAGTCCTCTGGAGGACCGGTTTTGATGACCTAGTCTGATTACAGCATCTTTGACAGCTTTAAAGAAATTTGCTCCGGGGAAGGAGACAGCTGCTGCTCTGATGAAGGATTTTTCTGAGCAGGCCTCCCAAGCTAGACGTGTCAGGATGAGATTCTGCCTACGTTTTTCATCGTGACCAACAGGTACGTCTAAAAAAGGTTTTGTGTTTCTTGCCTGCATGGGCCAGAGTGGAGGCGGCCTCTGTCATAAAACTGCTTAACCTGCTTCTGTCAGAAAGCTGTGGCTTCTTGGCTTCTTTTCCCTTAAGTTGTATACTCAACCCCTCTGGAAACTGTGGGCCAAACCTTTAGTCTGCTGTAAACTGGCATTGCTCCTTCAGTTCATACAGACTCCAGGGCAGGAACAGTCTCTTTACCAGTATCTGTAGCTCTTATGCAGCCCTCCTCTTAAACAAGGCTTATGAAAATGGGCGTATTATTTATGATCAATGATAACCATTACTAGGGGCTGCAATAAAATCTCTTAGCAGCCTTTTTAGAATTGAATCAGTATAAAGGCAACATGGCAACCTGTCCTTCTAGAGACTATTTTGCCATTAATGTTGAAAACAAGGTAGGCAGCATTTCAGATCCCCAACAACACACTTTACCTCTGGAAAGGAGGTCTGACCTGCTTAACTTTGTGTGGATCAGGAATGCTCTATGTTCCCTTCCTAATGCAGTTCCCAAACCCAGGAATTAACCTCCACTTTGCCTATATAAAGCACCTAGAGTGATTGGGTCATTCAGACAGGTATGCTTTGCAATAGAAAGTTTTGACAAGTATCTGAATTTACAAAGTTTTGTCTATCCTGGAGCAGCTACTTTACTTTTTGGGGTGCAAATAAAGCAAAGATTTCATATCTTTGGGGGTCTGGTTGCATATGCCTAGGGCCAGAGCTACTACTGCATGGACTGTTGTCCAGAGCCAAGGTTTGGAGGAATTCATCCCCAAGACATCGCCAGCCTTGGCTTTCTACAAAGAGATTCCTGTGTAAGCAGGTGACTTGAAGGACTGAGAGCTGCTTGGTACACTGGAGCACTAGCTTCTCCTCTCCAGGGCCAGCCTATTTCCCCCATTACACACTGACCCCAAAACCAACTCTGGACTGACAAGTAAAGGTGACAACGACCAGTGCCACCTGCTCCAAATCCTCCAAATTCCCTTTCTTTTTTCTCCTCTATATTCCTTATTTGTGTTGCACATCCCCAGGAAAAAGGAGCCATTGCTATTTTGCTACCTTGGTTTCTATTTGATAAACGCAAAGGAGCTGAAGGTGACCTTTCTGAAATAGCAGTGGGGAGCACAGAATAGATAGTGTACCATGGCCATGCAAACCCACCAGTCTTGATTAGCCTGGCGCTTACTTGGTCCTTCTCCAACACTGATGCTCGTTCACACCAGCTCCTCCTGAGAGACATGACAGAGTGGTGGCTCCAGGAGCCACCTTCCTATGGGTTAGTTTGAGGCAATCCTCTCCTCTTCTAGTCTCAAATGTGCTTTTTGTACATGCTTTAGCCAAGGGAGATGTTTTGCACCTAAGGAAAACATGGAGGCTTCAAGAAAGCATGTCTGTCTTCTTATACCCACCTATCTATCTGAAACAGGGGAGGCCCTCAGCACCTGGTTCACCCATCACTCTCTTGTAGCAGGCTGCAGACAGGTCTGCAGCGTTTGCTGCCACCATGACAAACGCCAGGTAAAGTCACCCAGTGCAGCCTGAAGGAACCCAGGCTGGAGGAGCAGGTGAGGAGTAGGCTGGCTACTGAGCTCAGAATGTGTGCAGAGATGGGTGGATGTGAGAAAAATTCATTGAAAGAGAAGGAAGTGTGAAGCAGACAGATACTTCCTTCACTCGTGTACTGCAAGCAGAGTATATTATTCAGAAGACTACACGGTGTGTCAGTGCATCGGGAGTGCCAAAATGCTGGAAATTCACCAGTGTAATAAGCTAGTGATAGCAGACTAGACAGTGGGAATGTGACAGATGAAATTACTTGGCTTTTTGGCAGAAGCCAGTAGAGTCATAGCTCAAGAGAGCAGAGTGCCCACCTTACAGTGAGATTGTGACCCTCATAGTAACGTTACTTCAACCAGAGGAGAAAAGAAATTATTGCTCTGGTCAAACAAGAAAGTTGATGTCTGTGTTTTGGGATCAACAATATTTTGTCCCCATCTCTGTGTTTCATATTACTTCATTTAAGCAAAGAGCAAATGCCATTACACGTGCACTAACAAATTTCCATTCACTGCCATATTCTTTCAGAGGTGCAAGTAGAAAGGCAGCTTGACCCAAAATGCCCTAACAGAGATAAGTTTTGCTCATTTAATGGAGATCTATGAGTCCCATAGATGTATCAGAGTTAAAAACCTGCCTGGATTCCACATGCAGAACTATTCACTGGAGTCAGTGGCATCCCTGATCGTGGAGGGGGGAACCACCAGGTGGCCTTTTACTTTCTTTTAGAAATATTGCACAAAAAAACACTTGTAAAGAAAATATGTCAGTCAAACAGAAGGCAACTTTTCTGTAAAGAAGTCTTATAGCATCCCTTGCTAATAACGTTTTGATTTGGACTGTCAAATATGTCCATCGAAGAAGTTAACACTATTTCCCAGCTCTGGCACTATCCATGCAGCAAGTGACGTATCTTGACAAAACCAGGAGTGTCAGGAAAAAGGTGTTCCAGTTCTACAGCCTCAGAGGAGTCACAGAAGCAGGAGAGTCTTACGTGGAGGAGAAGTGCTGGCATCACCTTTCCATCATTTTCACTGTAGAGCTGGAAACAGCCTTTTGGCCCAGTGTGGCCCAAAAGGGATCTAATTTTTCCCAGCTCTCCAACGCACAGGGAGAAATGCCAACATTAAGTACAGAGCAGAAGAGTACTCCAGTCTCAATATTCCTCCCAGAAATGCTTGCTGCAGCAGGTATAATGCATGAGAGAGAATGCAAGACACTGAACCAGCTCTCTGTACCCAGAGGTTTTGCCTCTGTCAGGGAACAGCCATATAGCCAGAAATATAATAACCAACCAAGAGCTCGGTTTCAACTCTCCTCCCTTCAGACCCTATTACTTCACCATCTCCATAGCTGTCCTGTGAAGCTTATTCCTTGCCTTTGCATTTGTCTAGCTTGAGAAGAAAAGGCAATGTAATTTCCATTGTTTCATTGAGGAGACTGATTGAAAGGCTCATACATTTGAGATGATGAAAAATATGCTGATGAAAGTGCTCCACATCAGAAAAAGCGCATTTCTTGGAGCACAGATGATTCTGACCAACATATTAATTTAAGCTGAGAGGTTTCCTGGTCCCGGACCAAATTTCCAATAAGAATGAAGGAGAGAGAAGGGGGAAAAAAGAAAAAAGGGGGGCTGTAAGTGTTACAAGGCTGTAACAAGCTGCCTCCTTATGGGGCATCACATTTTAAAGATCTGATCCAAACCTGCCAGGGATCAGAGCTGGACCCTAGTTCCACACTCTCCAGTAAAAGCCCATCCTGCTCTCAACTACCCCATTGTAAGACACAAATTTTCTTAGTGCGAGCAGGACCCTCCAACACTCCTGCAGGCATGCCAAAGGATGGTCTGCTTTGGAATGAAAATGTTAACTTAAATCTTCAGCTTGCCTGCGCAAAACATAACTGGCTTTCAACCTGGCTTATCTGTATGTCCACAAGCATTCTTTGATGTGCTGCCTGTATTTTCCCTTGCTTCATTTGCTCGCCTCAGCTTAAATTGAGATGCAATTGAATATAGGCTCCAGAAGCACTTGGCCAGTTTTGGAAATTGTACAAATTACACTTTTTTATACCTACTTGTTTCACTCTGAAAACACCAGCCTCCAGGGCCTGGAGAAGTGGAGGAGGGAGACTTACATACTAATTACAAGAAATTAAATCCAGAACAAATATGGGCATTAATAGACTTAAAGTAAAGTGTCTGTCAACAACAGCAGGATTTGCCGCTTGCTTTTTATATTCTTCATCATCCAGTATCACCATCCAAACTCTTTCCAATTCATGCATATTTTACTCATTTAGGCTTTTCTCACATTTCAATCTGCTTTTTTTCTCCATTTTTCTGTTCTTCTTTCATGTCATTAATCTAATCCAATCCTCTTCCAAGGTGACACTGCAAATGGAGCTCAAGAGCATTTACATCAGTGCCTTCAAATCATCTTAGGCAGCGATGCCTGCATCTAGGCGCTTTACGATTCCCCTGGCTTCTTCCCTTCCCATTGCCATCAGTCCCACTTGCTGCCCTTCTCGGGACCCATTTGGCATTAATGACTACCAGGATTCTAACATCCATCGAGGACAGACAGCAGCTCACAGAACTCAAGAGGAGCCTTTTGATATCTGGGTTTTAGAAAAGACTGCTAATCCCAGCCTGAATTCTGCTCAGGGCTAAACTCAACTGGGGAAATGAGGAATCATTACAGAAAGACCCAGAACACAACAGAGAGCACAAAGTGATTACTGCTAAAATGTAATTCCTGAAGATAATTCTGGTTTGGCTGTTTCTGAGGGCTTTTCTTTTCATGCCTTTTTTGCCTCCTTTCCTGTTCTACGCCAGCTCAGCCATCCTCTTGCTGGCAGTGGGTTAATCCTTCTCATTCGTCTCGTGGCTGGTGGCAGCCCTGCCATCACCTGTAGCCTTTAAGCAGAGGTTCCAGTTCCAGTCCTTTTTGTTCCTAAAATACAATGAGCGTGTGACAAAAGTTGACTCAGAATGACATCATTCACTCCAGCCCCGTCCATCTCCCACATCCCACATCAACAGGACTGGCTGATGTGGAAACAGCGAGCCAACAGCAGATATTAGCATTTGGTTACTTGGTAACTCTTATTCAATCAATACATGCTTTACATTTTAGATCCCAGTGGCAGGATGAACAGAACGAATTAGAAAACCTCAGGTGGAATAAACCTAATGGCTTGTGGGACATTTCCAAAATAAAAATGCATGTTGAATCACAAATAATAGCTTGGCTGTAGTCTCAGGAGTCTAATTATGAAATGGATGTGGAATCATTCTGTAATTATTTAGAAAGTTCATTTCAGCAGCCCAGAAATTCTCCCTGTGTTTACTATATCATGACAAGTACTCTGTGGTTATTTGTAACATCTACTGGAAAGGCGCATGAATAAGAGAAGTAATTTTAAGAAATGGAGATGGATCCATGCCTTTTATAAGTCAATGGATTCGTGCCAGGGATGAATTGAGACCAGGTTCCTCAGCAGAGTTAAATCACTTCTAGCCAGTCCCAATGGGGCAGAAATCACTCTGCCCTGCAGCGGGGATGTTCTTACCACAATGTAAAACCCTACTACGCATTCTGCTCAGTCTTTATGTCTTTGCCTTAGAGAAGAGCTCAGTTCAAAACCAGTGCAAACCCTTGCACGCTATGGATTTGAAACTGGTGCCGCAGCTGCAGGAAGATGATTGTCACTCAGATGATGCTATACCCACAAATAAAGCCAGGGCTTTGCCTTCAGAAACAGATTCTGTTGTGCTGGATCAGATGGCTGCATGTGATATTACCATGCCTAATCTAATTTTTGCAAAAGTAGAAATCCAGGCCTGCAGTTCCTGGATGGATAGCCCCAGGTCTGCCTATCTGCATCAAAGGGAAGTTAAGGAATTGTGTGATCCTGAAAACTTCCAGCACAGGGTAGTAATATATAAAGGGTGAAGAGAAGATCTCACTGGGAGGAGAACCTCGTGCATCCTTCGTGGAGCACCACAGGGACTGTCGATGTTGCGCTTTCCACTGACCACAATGCCCTTCCTTGGGGGCAAACGGACCTGGGTACCCAGGTCTCTGGGCATCACAGGAATTAACGAATATACAGAAAGGAAAACTGATTGCTTTCAGTGAAAACTGAGTGCTAGCTGGCTAGACATGCCAAGTCTTATCAGACCACCTGCCCATTCATTACTCTGTCTCTGTTATGCTTTGTGGTTGATTTTTTTTTCCCAACTCCACAAAAATGCCCCATTTTGGAGTGACCATCAGACGAGAGATTAACCATGACCCTTCTGGTCGTGCAACACACATGGAAATGCACAGTCCAAAGGGCTGAATTTTATCTTGAGGTTGGGATTTATGCAGTGCTTTCCTCCCTGGAAGGTCTGAGGAGCAGAAACGGTGCCATACAACACCTCATGGGTGTCCCGCACCTTTCAGCCATAAATCTGTTTCTCCAGAGGCAGAAAAAGGAAGAAGGCACACAGCTAATTATGCTCTGTGGGGCGATTTGCCTTTGTATTTCTTGATGTATTCCCTGACTGGTGGAAAATCACTCTTGGCAAACACAAAACTTACCTTGCTGCCAAAAGGTGCATCTCTAAATTATTAATCAAGAGCACACAGAACCACGAAAGGTGGAATATTGAACAAAGGCTCAATTGACACTCTGGAAGTTGAAGAAGATATGGAAGACTCCCTTCTAATTTATTTATTCCTTTTCTGTTCTGTTATCCTGATACGCTGCTTCCAGTTACCACTGCACCCCACACTGTATGGTATTACGTGATTTTGTTTTCAGATTGTTGGAGATAAAGTTACTTCATTATTAATATATATGCACTGTGCATATCCATGAATATTGAATGTATACGTGTGTGTAAACCTGCTGGAAGTGTTAATAGTTAAGATAAACTAAGTCCATTATCGCGATGAGTGACTATTTCTATGACCCTATTTGCAATAAACCCAGATTCAATGATATGAGAATATTGCTAGGTTTCAAAATAATTGAACAAGGCCAGATGAATCCCCACAAAGGCATCATTTACAAAGTACTTTGCTTGTCTAAAATATTTATTCCCGCAGAAGGAAATGGAAAAAGAGTTCATATGGTTACACAGCTATCCTCTGAGCGTAAAATTGTTTTATCGTGTTAAGTTTATTTCCTAGACATCTTCCGTTGGGGTATTGCAGGAAAATACTGACTGTGCAGCTAGTTCCTTTGTGTGGATCGTTCCTATTTATTCACTGGGAAGTCAATCATGTTTTGTTCAGGCTTGTTTTGTTTTTCTGCTGAGCAAACACTTAAGCAACGCTTTTCTTGGAAAAACTTATTTGCATATACAATGTGCACCATTCGAAGTCGGCACCACACAGATAGTTGAGATTCTTTGCTTTCGCTCCTATGTACCATGGGAAGTAGTGGAATTCTTCCTGAAAACACCGGCGTTGCTCATTAAGACTGCAGTATATTCTTCATGCTTAAGGACTCCATCAGTAGTTACAGATATTTTTACTTTGTCTTGTATTGAAAGCCTGGATAGATTTTTACTATTAAATGCTCACAGCGTAATGCTTCCAAGCAATCTAGAGACAAAGAATTACTCCCGGCAATTATCCACTGAATAAATCTGAATAATGAATACGTTCACAAAAGTCACTATCTATTTGTGAACAATTAGCTGAAAGAAATAGAGGTGACACTCATCAGCTGAATAATTCATTTATGAATTCTTTGTCCAGCTTTGCTTCTGACATATGTTGCATGAAATGAGATCAAAGCTTAGATGAAAAATTACTTTAAAAAGAAGGGCAACGTTAAAGGAAATTTTTCCAGCTTCCACAGCAGAAATTATCCCACTGTTGTAACTATTATTTATTACCGGTGATTTCAGAGGCCAGTAAAGTTATTTTCCTGGAATCTTTCACTTCATGCATTAAGCTGTGTTTTCTTCCTAATGTGTATCCAATTTTAGGTTGTTAGACTGCAATCAAAAGCACTTAGTAGGAATGGATCTGTCCCTGTTATGAGATTTGAACTGACATCTTTATCCACTGGAACTTGAGTGCCCAGGTAACTCCTAATTATTCAAGCATTTGCTACCATTACTATCAATGTAATTAACACGTTGTGGGATAAAAGTGAGACTGGCACTATGAAATGATCATTCCTAGCATTTGGACAGCATTCTTTCATGAAAACATTTATAAGCTGTCGAACTATTTTTCAATCAAATGAACAGAAAAATTGTTTACATTTAAGGGGAATCTCCAGAACTGAAAGGAAATGGTTTCTGGCATCAAAAATGATAAATGTTGTCTCCATATGTCTATTTCCTGAATACAACAAACCCCCTCGACTTTTCTGCAGGGTTTTTTAAAAGAAAATACCAAAAAGGTTCTGATCAATTTTTAGAAAAAATGTGAGACCTTTCTTTCAATAAAACTAGATTCAGTGACAGAGACAGGAACAAGGTTTTTCATTCAGGTCTAAAAGCTCATGAGCTCACTGCCGCTCTCTGCAGGAATAAGAGGCTGCACAAGACCTTTTTGTGTACCTTGCTGGATGACACTTGTAAAAATAAATGAGACAATTCACATGGAGAAGTCAAAGCTAGATGAAGACTAGAGTTTGACCTCCTTCTTCTCACCTCCATCAGTTTTGCTGGCCAAAGTAGGCAGGTAAATTCCTTCTTATATTAATTAGTAGCAAGTGGACAACAATAGGAGGAAGGAGGAACCAGAGGAGAAGCTAGGGACCACTGTTTGAAAGGCTTTGTCACCTTTCTGTCTAGGATCTACTATGAACACAATTTTGAAGCATTACTTTTCCCCACCAAAAGCTCAGCTTAGATATCCCAAAATAACTGCTGTGAAACACTTGCAGGACACACCAGAGAGGGGATTTTGAGAGCGTTTCACAAGGCCTGCAGCTGCGAGCCGGTTGCAGCATGAGGAAAAGCCCTCCATCACCCCAATGTACAGGCAAGAGAAGGTAAGATGACTCTCTCAGGCGGCTTTTAGATACGGTGCATTCAGTGAAGAGCTCCAGGCCATCAATATGTGTCCTTCTCCATGTTGCTTCTGCTTTCGCTGCTGGAAAGGGAAGGGCTTGAGGACAACAGCCCTTGCAAGCCACGAGGGCAGTGAGGCTCAAAGGGAGCTGCTGGCCCCACATCAGCCGTGGATGCCTCCCCTTTTGTGCTGTCCCAGTTTTCTCTGGGGGAGGTTCCTGACCCTTTGCATCTACTCACTCACTTCCCCAGTTCCCAAGAAGAAGGTTAAAACAGTGAAGCCCACAGAGCTGCTGTGCCCTCTGGTTCCTAGAGGCAATGTAAGCATCTTGCAACCCTCGCTCCCCTGGGTCGGTGCAAAATGAGCACCAGTTTGAGCATGCCGTGGGAGAATCCATCCAACCACCTGGAAAATGACACAAAACGGGAGTACTTTAGACATGCCACAGCAAATAAATACCTCCAGGAAAAGAACAACAAAAAAAGATCAAGCTTGTGCTTGTAGAGACAGTAAACCACCGTATTTCAGCAGTCATGGCAGATATTTCTGACTGGAAATTGTATATTTGATGGTCACCAGCCTTCAGCATTTGACAAAGGGCTGTTAAAGCCTCTTGAACAGTAAATCACCTCTCTTCCTATCAATAATCTTATTATAATATCTTTAGAAGTGGCTAATGTTAAACCCCACTTTATTACTATAATAATGGATCTAATTTGTAAAACATATAAAGTGAGGCCATAACTGTACTGGAGAGAGATATATGTGATCCCACTATATCTATGTAATTTTCTGATGGCTTTACCCACATATTTTGAATGGAAGAAGGATTGAAAGCAATCCCACTTGCAGAATTTTTGAGATTGGGAAAGTTTTCTGGAAAGGAGAACAACACGGTCATGGAAACACAGCAATCATGATAAAAAGAACAGCCTCAACTCCATGTTTATGCATACAAATACATGGGTGTTTATCTGTGATTTGCTCTATTCAGCCCCTTTCCAGTTGCCAGGAAAGCCATGCTTCCCAGCTGCACAATCAGTATTATCACTATGTGCTATTTTTGGCTACCGACTGCATTTCAAGTAACGTCATCCTTCCCAAGCCAACGCTGGTATGAAGGGCGGAAACTCTACTTTCCACTCCTCTGTCATTTGCTGCCGGTCTCATCTGCCCAGGGCACTGCCTGCTCAGTCCTCGCTGCAGAGGGATCTCCAGACACTCTCCTCTGGTCCTTCCCATTTTCTTGAGCAAGTGGCTTTCCAACCGAAGCTTCGTGTGGGAGGCTTCATGTTGGCATCCAGAGTACATGTCCCAAATATGTCCAGCCCCACCTTCTGATCCTAGTGCAGAGGAGCTGCCGGTAAGTAATCTCTTGATGAGTGATAGAGTCCTTGTGTCCAAAACCCAAAGCTTTTCACAAATGGGTTGTTCTTAAGGGCATTTAATTTCCTCCCTAGCATTTTGGTAGGTTTCCAACTCTTGTCACAGTATGTTAACACCGGGTTTCTGTCTGAGGGAAAAATGCGTCATTTTTTTCTGACGCTGTGTAGCTTTGATTTCCACAGGTTGTTAAAGCCTAGTAAATATTGTAAATGCCATTTCCTTTTTAAGGTTGCCTTTGGCGAGGTGCTACCCAACCAGCTAGCTGTTTACTGTTTTTCTCTTCTGATGTGTTGCAACTGTTAGGTGTTTGGAAGAGCTCATATGGACAAGAGCCGCACTTGGACTTAAAAATCTCTTCAAATATAAGGTTCAGTTTCCTTGGCAGTGCCATGGGAGAAGTCCTTCTAGCTAAAGCTAGAACCACTGTCAGTGTGAGCTGGGCATCTTCTGCTGTGTCTCCCTAAACCTGTTTCACTTTATAAGAGTAATTAAATATTCATCATGCCAGAAAGAGTGTGTGTGCGTGTGTGGCTATAGCAGAGCGATTAGGGTACTCACCTGGTAGAAGAGAGACCAAGTTCCCAGTGACTGCTCCGATGAATATTTAAGTATTTCATATTAAGTATTCATTGGAGCAAGGGTAGCAGCAGACTTCTCCCACCCCCAAGCGACCATCCAAACGCCAGGCTGTAAAGTCATTCTTTCGTTCTTTCTTTCTTTAGCTCAATGAATATTTAATTATTCAAGGCCAAACAAGACGGCTTCAGTGGCAGAGTCTGAGATTCCCTGCTCCCACGTGCGCACCATAGATCTGATGATGAGGGCATGCAAATAAGAGATGTGGGTTTATATTCCCTTGGTCTTAGAAAGAAGTTGAATCCAGGTTTCCCATACCCTGGATGGGTCTTCTAGCTTCTGAGCTGTTGAATGAAAAACACAGAGCTCCAACACACACTGTCCCTGGTCATGAGACAGAGGGGGTATGGATGCTTCTGTGACACCAAGCTCAGAGAAATCATCTTTATCAGTGATAAATAAAGCCGAAATCTGGTTTATAAATTGCTCAGGAGAAGGTATCAAAGCTGAAGATGTTCCTCACTCCGTGGCAGTTCCTGCTGGCTATGTCATATGCTTTTCTGAGATTATCCAGAGTGTGATGCATAGGGAAAGTCCTCTGTACTCCAGGGTCTCACACCCCCAGACTGTAGGTAATGGGACTTAATCCTGCTTCTGCAGCCCAAGGAGTGTGTGTGTGAAATGCTGAGTGTGGGGAAAGCATCTGAAGAGAAAAGGTGTAGGGCAAGGGTATTTGAGCCTAAAAATGGGCAAAAGTAGTGGGCACTGAGGAGCAGAAAGATTAAAGCAGGAAGAAAAACATGGAGGAAGAAGTCGGCAATCACTGAGTGAGAAAATGACACGCAAGGGAAAAAAAAAGAGCAGGGACAGTGACCAAAAGGACCAAACAAACCATCTAAGAAATAATACCCTTTACCCAGCAGAGGAAGTGAAGGAAGGGGAGGAAAGGAGTAGAGACTTTGATCTTACAGTACAAATAAAAAGTGGAGAATCTCTGTCACCCACTTAGGTCTTTGAAAAGTTGAAAATTTGCCATGTGCTCTCCACTTTCAGAGGACAGTAGGTGTCTCTGAACCAAAATGCTTTGGATTCATTTTTGTGGGTTGACTGTGTGAGCATTCCTACACAGAGGGATGTATTACTATTATTGCAGCTCTGTTTCTTGTCATTTGGCTGAATCTACAGCAGTCTGATTCTGTTATCAAAGACTGAGTATGGCTTCCAAGCAAAAAAAAGAGCAGCAACATAATGGTGATATTAAAGTGCAAACAAATTACTTTCTTGTACCTAACAGAATAGTGTCCAAACCCAAGACTGCTGCATAGTCTCAGTTGTTGAAATAGCAACGCTGCATTCAGAACAGAGCTGCTTAGCTCAGAAGACCATTTCAAAGGTGTTCTCAATGATATGGTTCATATATTTCATATTACATTTATGTCCCTCTACCCCAGGGCAGTTGAGCAGCCACCTTCAATAACTGTTCGCTCCAATTTAGAGAAATCCTTTCTGAACACTTTTCTGTCTCTTACTTTAGCCAGCCTTTTTCCTGAGAAGACAGCTTTAGAGTACCGAAGATCTATGACAATGAAGGAATATCCACATTGTCTTGCTATAAATATTACAGTGGTCTGACTATAAATGTCAAAACAGATGTGTTTCATATCATATCCTTCGGGGGACATGGTAACATAGCCACAAAAGCTCAAAGCTTCACCCAGATGTATTACTCCAGTTTGAATGGCCATGTGTTTTGTGTTTTGATCAACTCTTTAGACAGATGACAGTAGCTATCCTCCTTCAATACTGAGGAAAAGGCCACCTGTGGACCAAGCTGTGGGGGAAAAAAGGAAAGCAGAGAGAAGGGTTCGGTTTCGTGAGCCAGAAGAAGTCATTGAACATGGTACGCTCAAGCTATTAAGCCTTTGGCATGACCTTTCTAGCTTTTAACATTCACCCTGTCTGTCCACATTAGCTTCCCCCTCTGATAATGTTATGTGTGATTTTGAGCTCAGCACGGAGCAGAGGACAGACAATTTTTGCTCTGTGCCCTGCAGAACTGTATCTGGTCCATTTGCCTGCCTGCCGTGGGAGAAGACAGGCTCCTGCATCACATCAGAGCAGCCTCAGGGCTGTTCTCGTGGTGAACTCCTGAGTCAGCCCCCACAGCCACTGTGGGTTTGGCTGAGCCCCAGGTCTACCCCAGAACAATGCTTCTACTCATAGAAAAGGATCTCAACCCACATTTAAACACACTTATGTCATTCTGGGTAACTAGGATGTAATGGCAGGGAGGGAGCCAGCCCTTTCATGTTTCTGAGCAGCATGCACGCCATGGGATATAACAGTAAAGGTCTGAGCCTGGCTGGCCCACTGGGGTTAAAAGCAGCCGGGATGTAACCATTTCTGCCAACGGGGGCACCCAGGGAATGATACAGCTAGCATAACCTCCAGTCTTTCATTCACGAGCCAGAGTAACAGTTTGCAGGTAGGTCAGCTGGGAGTGACCTTCGGGAGAGGTCTAGCGTAAGGATCCAGTTTGCACTTATGCACGTGCTATATACAATTCATAAACAAATAAGGACCGTTGCTTCATTCTGACCTTTACAAACTGACACAACTAAGAAAAATTGTATTTATTGTTAGGGAACTAAAACTGAGTGGTTTTGATACATCAGTCAGTAAAAACACAGGTGACAGAATGGTAATTTCGATGTCGGCCACCTGCTTGGGCTGCTACTCAGCTTCTAAAAACAAAGCCTGGCAGCCACTACTGTGTTTGTACACAGACCTTGCATTGGTTTTGCAACACGTTGTTTCTGTTGCCTCCTAACGCATGAGTGAAAAGCTGTTTCTTGATAAGGTTGTTGACACAGGCCGGGCTTTCCCATCAAAACTGAACTCCTGGGAAGACTCAGTGAGTCAGCCCTAAATTCTCCAAAGGTCATCGGGCTGCTCAAGAGTAGGATTTTGATGAGATGTAACACCTCCTTCAGCTCCCTGCCAGAGTCCGTGCCCCCACAACAGCAGTGGTAATCCTGCAGTCAGTCCAGCGCAGGAGACCTGGTTCATCTCGCACCCGCTCTGAATTCAGCACATCCACGCTTGAGCGCTGGGGAGCTGCAAAGACAGAGAAGACTCTGACTCTTTTCCATGAAGACATGAGAAATGTCCCAACCCATAATTAGTATTCTGTGTTGCAAACAGCCTGTGATTTAGACGATTTGTTGTTTGTCCATGCAATGTTATGAATTGGTTGGTTGGTATATGAATAGAGGTTGGTAAGACGAAGGTTGCTGGCACCACCGAAATTTTTCCATTCTCTGGATTTTTCATCCTGGATTGTATCTGGGTCCCAGCTGCCAAGCAGAGGCAGGTCCAGGATATTGTTGGATGAAAGTTGCATCTGGCAGTGGGCTTTGCTTTCTTAACTTTCATTCTTCTCTCAGTCTGCTGGTCTATCTCCTCCCCATTCTAGAAATGATGTGGAACAAGGAGGTCTTTTTTGCAAGAGCTGACTCCTGACCTCCCTGCAACAGCAGCAATCTCTGTCTCTGAAAGCCCCCAAACAATAATTTTTTCTGACTTTTCTTGAAGTGCACCTACATCAGCATGTTTGCATGGTTTGGGTAGATCCTAACCTGGCGTAAATCTGTACAGACAAAAGCGGTGTGAGAGGTAGCCCAGTGTCTATAAGGCAACAGGCAATTTCAGAGACACCGCTTGGTGCTTGCTTTCTTGTTCATCTGCTGCAACAAGGCCTTTCCAGGCGTGTAAGAACATTTTCCTTCTGTTTTCTAGCCATTTCCTGCTATGACTACGTAGTGGGTAAGTCAAAGTTTCACATTATAACTGTGAGCCACCCATGGCACTAACCTGAGTTTGCTTTGTGGCTGCTGGGATGCACTGAGCAAATATATCCTCCCTATGCAAAGCGTTTCATACTGTCAGTGGTTGTTGCTTTTTCTTCTCAGCGTGAAAAGTACAAGGTGTTGATGAGGTCTGGTGCAGTATTTTAAACAAGACATCTAGTAAGACAAATAGTGGAAACAAAAATGAAATCCCTGAAGCTATTTTTAATTTAAATATAATTAATATATTTTATGGCAGTAGAATAGGTACAGGATTTTCGCTAAGATATACAGGGAAAGCACCCCAAGCGAAACAATAGTTCTCCCTGCTGACTTTCGTATGTGGGGAAGAGACAATTCATTTATATGCTGGCAGCAGGGTAGAAATAATAAAAATAATCTGTTTTTTTTTTTCTTTTTTTGTTTGCAAGGATGTTTGAGGCCAGCCAGCCTCACAGACCCTGAAGCAAATGTGTGTATCTGTGATGTTCTTATGATGGTGATCATTTCTAGAGGCCCTGGCCAACATCCAGCCCCTGCTGTATGCCATGCAGTAAGGGGAGAGATGTACATATAAACCTGCCTGTATACACACACACAGAGAGCCATAGTCTTGGGAGGCCAAAAGGAAGCAAATATCCCCACACCCCTAGCTGTTGCCGTTGCCGAGGAAGAGGGGTTGTACGCTCCTGCCAGTGGCAATATCAGCTAAGGCAGTTATTGGGCAAGGAATAAGGTACCATAGGCAGGAAAGGGCCAGGTGGAAAAGGAAAGGCCAAATATCCCTCAAATGACAGTGGATATGTGTGTCCAAGGCAGGAACTGAACCAAAATCTCCTGTATCCCAATCCAGTGCTTTTCTCAAATGAGCTGCCCTTTTTTTAGGTTGGGCACACGGCTGGGGCTGAGTGTGCTTGTTCCAACAAACAAGTCGACTAACAAATTTAAGAATTAATTTTCTATTTGTAATCTAGAAAAGAGCAAACTTACATTTAAGCACATAATTGCAGTGATGTGCAGAAGCTGTTGTGATCATAGCTCAACATAGCTTTTGTGGGTGGGATTATTCTTCCACGTTATTTTTTTTCTGTTCCTGGACCGAACGTACTCCTTAATTGAGAGGAGATAAGAAAAAGCCAAGTTTGCATTTGAGATCATCCAGAAATTTCACACGGAAAGTAACTTTCGCAAGATTGCAAAAGCTTATAAGCACTTCACAGGAAAGGGCTGATGTGAAAAGCTGTTTGGCTTTCACAGAAAAGTTTCACTATTACCAGGTACGCTCGTCAGCCAGGCTCCGTGCTTGGAAAGGCAGGTAGTCACCCAGTCGAGAACTGTATGTTATGGTCTGGGAGGTCACACAAGGGAAACACCAACTTCCAGATCGCAAATTTCTGCAAAAGCAGAAAGTGGGGAGTAATTCCTTGGCTAAACACCTTCATATAAACCGGTCATAGAATAATGCCAAATAAACAAATTTATAAAAGTTGAAGTTTGATCATGGATAATTTGCAAACAGAAAGAAGGGCTAAATTCAAATGAATAAATTATTTGCTGCAAATAATTCATTCAGATCTATTATGGGACATTGATTTGGTTTCTGGTTAGCTATAAAATAACTGCCTATTAACATTTTACCTTTTCCCCACACACTTTTTGATACATTATTATGTGTTTCTTGCTCGGCTTTACGACTTTTACCTTCCTCTCTGTACGTCTGTATGACAGTTTAATTGACTGCTGTGTATTCCAGGGCTCATAGCAGAAGCTAATTTAAATATGTTACAGATAATATTGGCCCTTTACCCATAATAATACACACCACATTTTTATCTCCTTATTGATTATGTGCATGTGGGAGGAAAATAGCTGCACACTACGGGTTTTTATGCAGGCATGAATTTGACTTTATACCGCATGTTTAATACTCAAAGTGCTTTATAAAAGAATACTGTTTGTGCAGTGGCCATGCAGTCAGAAAGAGCAGCCACATCTGAACCAAACTGGATCCCCGAGGCCCGTGGATGGATACACACATGCAAGAGCTGAGGCACGGATGTCAGCGAGCTAAATGTAGCCCGTTGATTTCCACATGTGTACTGTGCCTGGCCTATGGCACTTTCAACATCCTTGAACTATATTTCAAAGGCAAAACAAAAGTTTACAGTGTCCTCCTGCTTAAGAGCAAGTGTTGAGGATGTTCCAGTGTAATTAGCACACCTAGCACTTAGAGAGAGATTAAACGTGCCAGAGCTTTCTAAATCTGCCTCTCGGTTAATGGAGCCACGTCTCAGTTCTTACTGTAATTAGCAGGACCCCCAAACAAACTGAGTTACCAGTGAAAAGGACAGAAATCTAGATCTTCTCTCTTTATGGAATATTCGTGAGCGTTAAATAATTAGACGAGGTAGCTTAATATTGTCCTAGTATTCAACCTAACATTTAACTTAAAGGCATAAAAAAATAATTGCTGGAGGGAAATTTGAGATCATGCATTAGCTATGGTAATCCTGTTCTTATTGTATATAATTAAACTCTTTAAATGCTCCATTAGATGAGATCTTTTATACTCACCACCCTCCATCGGGAGGTGTGACTCACTATCGCTTAACTCATGCCTACGGAAGTACTCACAACCAGAGCCCTGTGTACCCCGCTGTTCCCAGAAAAGTGGGACAAAGGCATCAGCAGGGAGTCAAATTTGGGAAGTGTTTCAAGATGACACTAAAATAACGCTGCTTTCTTTTTTCTCCTTATCACCGTTCAGTAGATGACAGGTCATCATCTGGATTGCCTGTGCTCCTGTGGCTCGCATTTTGTGCTGTGCTGATCCTCGCTGTGAGTCTCTGCTACACCAGCATGAAGCAAGATGTCAAAGTCCTGGAGGAATTTCAATCCCGACTTGTTATCTTCTGTCTTCAGATTAGACACGTTGCTCAGAAATGCTGGACTTGGTTTATGAGGCAGTAGCAATGGCCTCTGGCCTGGCAGACGTCTCGGAGCACTGATAACCAGCATGCGGCAGTGCAAAGCTCCCAGTCTACGCCAGCCACACGCAGGGAACACATGAGCACCCACCTCGAAGAGCAAGAAAACCACCCTTGTTGTGCACTGTCCAGCAGCCACTTGTCCTCCTTTCTTTTTGCTTTTTTGTTGGTTTTTTTTTCACATTAATGGGTGGTCACATTAGCGCCCTGAGGCCCCACCAAACTCATGCTCCATCATCCTGAATAGCAAATCTGAATTTTGTGCCCCAAAAGAGCTTAAAAACTGATGAAATGAGAAGCAGAAGTGAGAGAGAAATACGCCGATCGGTACAGGCAGCAGCAAGCTCTGAATAAAAGTCTCCTGAGTCTCAGGTCAAGACTTTAAATATCAAACCATCTTTCTCCTCAAGTCTCCTAAGAGCTATTCTGTAAAAGTTAAAATAAAGCTGAGCTATTGCACAAACACTGCTCTGGTGGCCAAAGGCTTGGCAAGCTGCTATATTTATACACCTGAAATGATTATTAGTAAAATCTTCGCAAATGGCTTTCTTGTTTCCCTTCATCCATTTTTTTCCTCCATGGGCAAAAGCTGTTTCTTAATGTTTCACTTGACTCCCAGGTGTGGAAAAACCCATGAAAACTCATTTAAACGGTAAACATTTTATTTGCCTAACATAATAAATAGCAGCATTGAATCCCAGGTTAATTATCAAATCAGTATTTTTACTCCTCTGGGTTTGATTCAGTCCATAAACTCCATGAGCTGAGCTTACAGGATTTATGATAGTGTTTGTATTCAGCCAGCGGTTACGCATTTATGCCCGGGTGTTCAAGGCCTTGTATAATGGTAATACGACCTGTTTATGAAGGTGTGGGAGGCAAAGCCCCTTTATCCCTCCATTGTCCCACCATAGTATGCACCTCTCTGAAGGGAATCCTTTTAATGGAGATTGTACAATAAATGTGAAATGGTGCTCTTGGTGTCTGAGAGAAGTCAGTGCAAGCTTATGAGCTTCATCTATGTTTTCTTCCTAGACAGAACCGGCACAATTGGCTTTTTAGGACTTAGGTTGTTGTCAAATAGCACCTGATGTGTGCTTGGGTTTATTTGGTATGATAAGATTTACATCAGAACAAGAGCCGAAGAAAAGGAAAAACTAAAAAAAAAAGATAACACTGCAGAGATGGAAGAGATGCCTGCAAGATCTGAGCTTGAATTCCCCTGCCACTGCAACCCATCAAAAATTAAAATCAGCGCTTTATTTTTAATTGATTTGTTTAAAAAAAGAGGGCCATAACTCTCTGCCCGAACAACCTTCTTTCAAGCAGCCCAAGGACTTTAACCAGGCAGAGGATAAACAGAAACACGTTATGCAGCCTTCTCTCAAGAGGACAGTGGGCAACAACTCAATTGAGAACGAGTCAAAAAAATCGCAGTCAGAGACAGAGAGACGTGACTTTGGTGGCTATTCTCATGCTCCTCCTAAGATGTCGAAGGCCAGAGCAATTGTGTTCGACAGGCTGCCGGTCTAGGAAGCAGAGGTTGCCGCAGGAGGAGTGTTGAGCTCAGAGGCTCTTCGTGCAAATCGCTCATGTACCCCAGCCCAGAGGGTAAGTTTCACCACTGCCTCCCTTCCCTCTACCCCGTCTCAGCCCTGCTATTTAGGTAATAAAGCAGAAAGGTTTTAAACCTGCGCGATGGTGATTCTGATGAAAAGGTTTGGATTGGAACATGCAATTGCAATACTTGCAATTGGGGCAAGGGGGTCATTACAACTTCTGTTTTCATTTTTTCATGTTTACGATCTTTTCAATGTTGAAACTCCTTGGCAAATCAGTGGCATTCCTTCTCTGTCTCTGGACTGACAAGTCCTCCCGGCATGTAGCAACTAGACCCCTCAAAACAGGAGCCTTTTCTGAAGGCATGATTCCCTCGCTGCAAGTTGTGACACACTGCAACAAGAAAGCAAAGTCTGAGCTGACAAGAGCAGAGCAGTATTGTGAACCCTTCCAGTATGTTAGCGACCTGTTTTCGGTAACTTTAAAACACGCCAAAGTGTTAAGGTAAAACAGGCACTCCTCCTAGGACTGTGAGAGAAGACACAGAGGCAGGGTGAAGCCCACACATGTGCCCACCTCCCTGCATGGCTCCTCAGGAGATGGACCTGGGACCACCTTTCCCCCGGGTGTGCTTTAAAAGGAAAATGACCATGTTCTCCCTGCTGGGGCCCAGCTTTATTGCTGTGAGCGACAACGGCTATCGCAGCTGGGCTGTCAGGGAAATTAAGCAGAGGAACAGCTATTCTTGGCTTCTGCCCAGGCTCTGGTTGGGACAATTTTGGACATGGGCAAAGGCAGCACTTGAGTTGTCTGTTGAGATCTTGCCATGGCATTGCAAGGCCTCCCGGGTCAGGATTGTTTACTGCAGTCAGTCAGAAATGTGGCAGGCTGCAGAAAGCCAAAACAAATCCGCTACAAAGCCATTTATTTATTTGACATAAATAAAAGCTAGACCCCATCCCTGGGAGAGTGGTGGCATTTTGCGGGTGAAGAAACGTGGGCTGAGAAAACCAGTGCATCTGTGCGAGTGAATGCAGCAGGTCAATAAGGCTGGGAATAGGAGCAAAAATCCCAGCTCCTAGGCCTGCATTTAATTACTGCTGCACAGCTTCACTGCGGACTTACCTGTTTTGTTTCCTTCTCAGACTGAAGCTCTCTTCCCATTCACGCGTCCTGCTTACACACACACCCCCACACCCACTTTTCCCCCTCTTTCTGTTCTTTATCCATCACAGATCTACCCTGACTGCCGTGAGCTGGATGGGATTTCTCCTTGTTCAATTCTGGTTTTCTAGGTGTGATGTCTTTGTGAATCCATGAGTTTGGAAGAGCTGACAGGAGCTCTGAAGTTACCCAAAATCAGCTATGTTGGGTAATATTTCCCTTGCTGGGTAGTATTTCCCTTTAGTACAGCTCCAGAGAATTGCTCACAAAGAAGTAAAAAAAGAGAAGGACTACATAATTTCTTACAAACAGTTGAGATGCTCACCTGAATTCTCGCTGGTGCCAGTGTGGTGAATTGCTTTAGAAGTCAAGAGTCTCGCAGCCAACCAGCTCTGAGCAATTATTTAATCCAGCTTGGAAATGGTCATGTTTTAGCTTTAACGGACTGAGAGAGGGAGTGATGGAGGACAGGACTCTTGCAGCAATTTTTGAAGCAGCCAGCGAGTAGGTGGGCTTCCCAGGAGCAGTGTCTAGGGTGGCAGGAGTCAAAGGGCCAGAAGAGAGTAGAAGGAGGTCTATGCATGAAAATGGGCTATTGGCAGGGCCTAAGGGTAGAAATGCTGACGAATATCCCTTATGCAATGAGTACAAAATTAATGCGCAAAAGAAATCAGCGGACCACAACCGTACAGCGTTAAGTGTTGTTCTGACAGCGTTCAGTAAATTCCTGCAGCGGGAACAGAGGGCAGCTGCCAACAGCCTCTTCAGGCAGGGCCTCACCACATCAACGACACCTGATTGCACTAGCAGGCGTAGCCATACCCATACGATTAGAGGAGATAGAAAAGGACACAGTGAGATGACACTAGATTTTTTTTGCATTAACCTTTTAATGCACTCAGCATTAGCGCTGGAAAAAGGCAGCCCCGAAGACTGCCTCTAGTCCCACTCCCTCCCTTCATCTCTCTGAACCTGTTAGTCTGGAAACAAGTTAATGGAGCAGGAGAAGCCCACAGCAGCAATTCTAATTGTCATTTCTGCCTTTTGCCGCTTCAAAACAAACAGAAGGCCTGGCAGCATGCGACTGGAAAAGGGTATTACCCGCTGCCCTCAAGGAATAACTCAAGAACCTCTAAGATAATAGTGTGGACTTGTTTCTTATTAATTCCTCGCTCCAAGCTAGCTGTTGGGAATCTTTAGGCCCATGTCTTAAGAGAAAGGCTGATGCTACTTGAAGAAAATTAACCAGCTGGCATTTAGAGAATGAACCTGCCCATGCAGCCTGTGGTCCCTCTTTACATTTGGTAACAAGCCGCCTTTCAGCTGCATGCTGACGTGGGAGCACCTTCTCCTTGCCTCCTATGGCATTAGGGTTCACTGCTGGACAATGGTACCAAAAGGGTTCAGGCAGCTTCAGGTAGTTGGCCGTATCTGTGACTATGCAAGCTGTGGCATGGAGATGCTGGGGAATGAGTACACAAACTAGGATGTTAACACTGATTTTGAGAAAAAAATTCTGTCTTACATTGTAACAATTTAAATTCACCTTCAAAAACCAGACACAGAATATATTGACTTTTCAAATAATTTATTCAGATATATCACCAAATCATAAAAAGCCAATGCACTGTCCAGCAAAAAGCATCGATATATAAAACACGTTAACTCATTATCAGTAACACTAGAGTGTATCACTTATATTGAACCCAGTCTACCTCCTAATAAAGCCAAAGAAATTTTTGTCAGTGACTCCGTTAGCAGGAGGATTGGACTCAGGATTTTTATTTGCTAGGTGTTTACAAAGGGCTATATTAAAATGCTAGTAAAAAGCTTCCCTTTCGAGACTGTATCAAAACAATAATAAACCTCACTCCAATTCTGTTTCTGTCAAATGCATGCAATTAAAGCTCCAAATCAGCAGTCATTACACTGCAAAAGACCATGAAAATCAAAAGAGATGATATATTCAAAGCAGACCAGGCTCTGCCCTCAGCTTGTGTGGACTGGCATGGCTCCAGCGTGGCTCACAAAGCTAAGCTATATACACCAGCGAAGGATCTGCCCCTCTACTGCTTTCAACGGTTAAACAAATTATGAAAAAGTGTCCAGTTTTGTCCCCAAATACCCATGATGCAGGGATCTCTTTAGCAGCATAACACAATGGTTAATCTAGACTCATATAAAGCTTTTCCCACACGGCTATAAGTAGAGACAGTATCTCATGAATACGTAAGCCACAGGACACACATTTCAGAGAGGCTGAAATGCTTTCAGGCTTTGCACTTGACTTATGAAGATCAGCTTCAGACCTTTGCAGGCGGTACCACATGAAAAAACCCAAAGCTTTTAAAACTATGGGTGTTAATGAGCTCCTTTCCAAAACGGCAGGTCTACAGAGATTTTTAAACGGCCCTTTCCTTCCCCACACAAGCTAGACAGGGCAAAGGGCCAGCTGTAGGGTATCTGGGTCTGCCAATGCGGAAAGAAGAGGTTTCCAAAGCAGCCCCTCCAAACCTGGTGGCAATGCCAGCGCCTTTACACTAGATATCTGCACACCTGACACAGGTAGCTCTCTCCAGAAGCCGAGTTTAGGCAACCACATGCTTCAAGGAGATGCTCTGCAGTTTGTGAAGCCACATCAGCAGGTTGGGGCTGAAATTGGTGTCAGCGCTGCCAGTGTAGGCACTGCCACGCTGGGTCCCTCACGTCACAGCCTGAAAGTCAAAATCCCTCATAGCAAATGCAGTAACGGTTCTCCCCACTACCTATTTCTATTCTGATTTATGTCACTCTCCTGTCCCTCTCAGCAGTCCTTGTCCCCAATAGGAAAAGAAATGAGAAATAAGGCCTGATCAGCTTGATGGCAATAAAACCCTCTGTGACATTTGAAGGAATATTTTTGGAGATTAAAGGATCCAGGAAAAGCAGATGTCAGTGGAACTGTTGATTTTTTTGTTGTTGTTGGTTTGTTTTGTTTGTAAACCTTCAAAAATTTCTTAGAAGTGTACTTCAGATCACAATATATTGATTTCTCAGTTGTGTAGCTTGGGCTGAAAAATAGCAATAGTTTTATTCAGAGAGTGTTTGACCAGAATTGCTCTCATGCCATCATTCTGTGCTGTCTGTAGACCCCAATGCAGTGGTCCTCCCCCTGGGAGGATGCTGTTCAGCACGGAGCTTCTTGGCATCATGTAGCAAAAGGACTGCTGGCAACTCCAGAAGACTGTGGTTTAATGAGGCTATTGGCACCTTTTGAAGTCAAATGTTGAACACTGTTTTAACAATGATGGTTACAACTGTTGCAGCAGCCTGGAAAGTGGAAAGGGTTAACTGAGAAAATCAAGATCCAGTGTGCTGCGGGAAGATGTGCTGTATTTCAGACACAAACTATTGGACTTCACAGTGTTAACAGGGAAAAATAATTCCCTCTGTTGCCCGAGTGAGTTGGGGAAGAGTTCTGGACTGTGTTATATGGCATACCATGCCAGATGATTTTCAAATGTTTCCCCGCCTTAAAATCTATGGTTTAAGATAGCTCTCATCTAAATCCACCAGCTTCCTCAAGGGACTGGTGGCATCAGCCTTGGGAGCCTCCTAGAGTAACATGTCATTCAAATCAGGCCTGGCATATGTAAAGGGAAGGATTTGATGTCACACCTCAGAGAGCACAAGTGAGAAGAGGGAAAATCTGCCACATTTTTTCTTGCTTTTTGACAAAAGGTGAAGTTTGCCATAGGAACTCCAATTTTTCTCACAAGCATAAATACTCTTCAGAATCTATATACAAACTGGAGTCAAACTTGCCCAAATGTGAGGGGAAACAAGGGGAAAATAAAGTAGATAAAGAGTAGTTTTGTCACACAACTGTTTGTTCACTTTTGTGAGAAATCACCCAGGAGGTCAACAGCAACGGTGACTCTTCATTCCCACCTCTGGCAGGTAGTCTCAACCCTCACTTTACAACATAATCAAGTGGAAAAGGGGAACAAAAGCTTCTCAAATTGGGTTTCCACCATATATAAATAATTGAAGCTATTTCAGTGAGCAGCTCTTCCTGCCAAGTACTTTGTCTCCTTCATAAACACCAGAACCACCAGGCTAAAACATTGTTACTTAGGAATTTCAAGCCATGTAGAAAATCTCCAGCAGGAGGATTTGAGGGGAACCCAGGACAACACCATGGTGGGAGCATTGTGTCTCCCAAGGCAGAGGGGGACCTGTGCCTTGTGGTTACCTGCCAGCGGGGAGGGCTGGGGAATGACCATTACAGGTGTAGAATCGTAGAATCACAGAATGTGTTGGGTTGGAAGGGACCTTTAAAGATCATCTAGTCCAACCCCCCTGCAGTAAGCATTTTAAGAAGGAGCTCATTGCTTCCTGCTCCCCACGTAAAATGCAGATTTTCAGGTAACATATAACCTTCCATGTCTAACAAATCACAGCTGCGGGCTTTTTGTTTTGGTGAGAAAAAGAAATAGGAAAAAAACCAACCCAAACCAAAATAAAATCATTATTTGACTAATCAAAAGCGCTATTCATACAGCACTTCTTGGGTGCCTATGCCCGATTTTTAGGGACAAGAACCTGACAGGAAGCTGATAAGAGTCAAATCCTAAATCTTTTAGCTATCTATGAAAATAGGATTTAGACTCTTACATGGATTCAGTTCTTTTGATTATTGTGTGCAATACCAGTTCAAGCAGTTCGAGCAGTTAGAGCAGCTATGAGAGGTAGAAAAGTTTAAGCACTCAGGTGAACACATTCACGTTTATCTATGTTTGCAATAGCAATTCAATTACACTCTTTGGCATGGACAAGAGAAACTAAAGAGAAAGCATTGCTGTGTAAATACTCTTCCCAATAACAGAATGGAAAGACGCTCTCAATTACGTGCCTGCACTGAAACAAGCAGTACTTGCTATATATTAAGTAAATTACTGTCTAACGTCTCAGAAACAAATGTTAGGTTTTCTGAGAGAGTGCAGTTGTGTTTTTCCCTTCTACATCAGGAGTACATCAAAGCGCTGTCTTCCATGCAGCTCTTATCTTCATAAATTATTGCGTATAATTTTGTCATTTCGAAAAATTTTTTAAAAATTTTAGATGTGTGTCTGAGAATACTAAAATAGAGCTCAGGTTAGTTTTCCTCTTTCTTACAGAGGACAAAAATAGAAACATGCACTTCAAGACATTAGGACCATGAACAGAAATAATTCTAAAACAATTTCAGTGCACATGACAGCATATGAGCATGCAGGTGTGGAAACTAGCCAGGCAAAATCTGCCTCTCTTCCCAGATTGCCTAAACATAAGGAAAGGACATTCATGGTCTCCAAAGCAAACATTCCACTGAGATAAAAATGGGCTATTTCCACCAGCAAAGGAAATGGTCTGAGGCACAAATTTAGGATCTGGATACAGACAGGATTCCCATTAGCTCAAGGATGTTCACACCCAGGCCATTGATTTGGAAGAAAAGACAAAAGTGTTGTGAAAATCCACATTGGCTTGTCACAAAATGCCCTAAGTCTTGCCAGTATGAATGACTGTCTGGAGTTTTGTTAAATTTATCATTTAAATAGTAAATGTGATTTTACATGCAATATGTTTGAGGTGGGGGGCTTTGGAGAAAGGAGATGATAAAAGCTACATTCACCCAAACACTAGGTTTACGTGTACTTTCTTGCACATGCAGCCAACATCCATTCTGAATTTTGGTCTCCAACCATCAGCCTAAGGGCTAAGTTGTATGAGATGCAAACAATTGAGATTGGACCAATAAGCAACAAAGACAAAAAGATTCTGGAGGACAAATGTAGGTGAAGCACAGCTTTGTATCTCACTGATGAGAGCCTTCAGGTGTCGAGGGCAATCCTGTGTGTCCTCCCTCAACTATTCATGCATTCCACATGCAACAACCTTTGCACTTAGAAACTGCAAAGTCCTCAAACCAGGAATCAGTTTGTCCAGTCTAGCTCTCCATTTCAGGGAATGACACAGCCTAGGGATTTCTAACCCACTATTTACATTGGGGATTTAGAAGAAAAGAAAATACAGGACAAGTGCATGTTTTACTAAGTAAGATGACTTTTCAGGTTGCTTTAAATACAAAGGGTTAGATTCTCAGACACCATAAATCAGCTTAGCCCTTCTGTCCCTCAAGAGCTACACACTAACTTGCTGCACCAAAGATCTGCTTGAGCTTCTCCAACAATTAAGACAATACATAAGTTTTCAAACGAATTCTCACATCTAAACTCCTGTTACTAAATAACTGTATTCTAAATACATCTTTTTTACCCTTTGTCACCTGACCTTTTCTAAAAGGAAATAAACTACTGTTTACAAAAAGACATGCTGGCGGTTTAGAGCCAAAATACTGTACTGTGTTGCAGAAGACAATCAAAGGATTGACACTCCTATCAAAGTATGTTGTGTTTCTCGCCTTCATGTCTGTATTTTAAGTGAACTAATAACAGGAACATGTGCATGCCAGGGTCACCGGTCATTTAGGAGTCCATGGTGCAGAATTCCTGAATCAGGGGAAAAGTACCCCTTGCTCATGCAATATAACTGTAAAGTGTGTGCTTCTGTTCCTTTCAGCTCTGCGTCCACCCTGAATGCTACATAGGTTAAATCAAGCGGTTAAATCAAAGCGTTTGGTGTTGACGAGGGAAGGCCTTGAAGGGAAATGTGACTCTCTGTTCCCGACAGGACTAATACAGGCTAACATCAGGACATTAACCAGGGACAGGGGAGAAGTTAAAACATGTGCAAACCCCCATTAGAAACCCATCTCAGCCCTTGGGAAACTGTGCACTGGCCAGTGCCTTCCTACTCCACTCACATCACATCCATATCTACCTCTGGCTATCATAACCTCTGTATCATTGCACAGATCCTAATATTAAGTAAGAAAAAGGCAGTGTAGAAAGTTAAGGCAACCTAACAACCACTCCGACCTGAGCTGCCTGTTAAAAGCATATATCCATATATATATTCATGGAAGAGCAGTGGAATTATTTCTGGCATATATCTGCGTACATCATACATACACACATACACCACCTCCCTGACACCGAGTACTTTCATGACAAGGTCTATATACTCCCGTATCCATCACTAGTTATTAAAACAAACAGTTTTCTAAGGGACCAGAGACACATTGCCATAGTACGCACATGTCCTTCAGCTTTTAAAGTAAATCATCATGTTCTTATTTTTATGATTGCTATTGAAAGTTCACAGCTGAAAGATGCCACATGAGTGTATGGAATAAGAAGTTATGAGCATTTGTGCCCTCATGAGGAAATTTTATGCCAAAAAAATGGCTTAAATTGTTTCTCCATTATAAAATAATGGAGAATATAAAATAATAATAAACACCGTTGATCTAAAAGCTCAGGTGACACTTGTTAGCTCAGACTTTTCTAACCCAATGTGGACTGCTGGCAGGGAATTGGCAGGGAAATTAATCACAGATGGTAGCCAGGATGCGGGGAATATATTCGATATAGCAGAATAATTGTGTGGCGACACCCTGGTGCCTCAGAAAGGAACATCCAGTCGCATTCGACCAAGTAAGTCTCTCCCTGTGTTACTAGCAATTTTCACAGGCCAAAACCTTTTGATTGTGGTTTTAGCATCACAGGGAACATGGTGACTAAACAACTGCATCTCACATTCTCCCCCAGAATGGCTCACAGCTTTGCGATGGGCAGCAGCCGGAGGGGCCACATGGGCAAAGGCCACAAAGCTTTTTCACCTTTCACCCTGTAACAATAAATAAATACACGTATAAATACCACACAGGGTTCTAGTTCTTTGAATAAAACTCTTGCTGGAGTGTTCCTAGAGACCTGCTTTTGAAGATGGCAAATTGAAGAAGGCATTGAAATACAGCAGAAATGCAACATTTGACTCAGAGAAACTCCTACTGCAGCCACGCTGCACTGGTTGGCAATGGATGACTAAAAGCAGTGGTCAGAAAAGTACAGAAGAGAGATGCATGTGAGAGAAAGCACAGGTATGTATGTAGGTATGTGTGTATAAATAATACCACTATTTTAGCACATTTTCAGCCTGGCATCACCAGCTTGGCCTGAGTGTCCAAGCTCTAGGAGAAGAGGTTGCAGAAAGCTAAACACAAACAAAAAAGCACAACTCGTTCCAATAACCAGGTGTTGCACGATACCCTTCCTCCCCTTGAGTCAGCCAGCGAGCTTCTCACTATATCCTTTGCCTTCTCACCTGCCCAGGGGCTTCCTTCAAAATTAGTTTTGCTTCCAAGCATCACTGATGTTTGCAAGCTGGGTGACAGCCTCACCCCACCTTGTCAAGTGAGGGTGGCTGAGGAAAAGAGACTGGGATGTGTGTGGGATTCAAAGAAGAGCCTCAGCTTCTTTTCAGTTTACATGCCAACTCCAACAGCCAAGATGCTTGCGTTCATGGGCACTGAAATGCAACTGGGGTTAGAAGGATTCACCCAGGTAGATGAATTAGAGAAGCTAAGCTCTTATGCCGAAGTTAATGGGTGAGTCTGCACATGTACTTGTGTTGGGCTGGACTTTCCAAAGGCTGAAGTATTTTGTTCCTATTGGCTTTTACTTGGAGGTGGGATCTTGGCTGCCCCAGGTGCTTTAAATATCCCACTTTTTGTCTATTGAGCTGCAGAGCAATGTCAGGGAGACAGTCAGGGAGACAAATGCTAGTGAAAGTACTAACCACAAACGTCAACAAGAGTAGAAACCCCAGGACCAGTGTTTGCCGCTTCTTATGGAAGTGGAAAGGAGGAAAAGACTCCAAGACAGGAGAAAAGAGAGGTAGAAGAGAGTATCAGCTCCAGACAACCTCACCGAAGTGCAGCATCTTCTTCCTCCTCAGAACCAGAGACAAGGCTTGAGCCCTCGTATCTCAGAGCAAGGTTGAGGAGGAGACACTTGTTATCTTCTGCCCCCCTGGTTCTCCAAAGCCCCAGGCAAGACCAGGAACAGTGGTCCCAACCCACATGTTACTTCAGCCTAAGCCTGATCTGGCACATACATAAAATATATTATACAAAGCAGCAGCATGGTCCACGTGAGGAGTAAGGCATGCACTGAAGTAGTTTGTGGGAAGAGACATGATTGCTGAATCTTAAATTCAAAGTGAGAGTAGAAGGAGAAGTAGTGTCTTTTGTAGTTGGAGAAACAACTGGGGAAATATAGGAAGCAGGCTAGCTTTCAGCACCCAAGCCCTTCTTCAGGGTATGAAGAGGAAGGTCGTGCCCTGGAAAAGGGCTTAGTAACCTGCAAGAGTGTATCTCTTATTAGACCAAACAAACAAACAAATGCACTCCAACAGTCCTGATCTCTGAGTTTTAAATTGGTATTAACTAACTCGATCTCCAATTCCCCCTTCAGGAACTCCTTCTTTGATGTCAATTCACAACTGCAAAAAAAAGCCACCGCTGTAAAGCTTTCAGGGGAATTGCATTCCCTTGTGGGCAGAAATCATGCTGAAAAACGAGATCTCTCTACAGATAGCTGTGGCCAGCTGGGTCTATAAAAAATGTTCACAGGACCAGCTCACTGCTTACAGCCCATGGAGGGTTTTTTCCCCTAAACCTATGGGAATTTGGCTATTAAATGTAACGTCAGATTTTATGCCCTAAATGCTTACAAATTCAGGGATTTGTTCTGCCTTCAAATTCTGTTTCAACCAAACGCTTAAGCAGGTACTTAACTTCAAGAACCAGCTCATCCCCAGAAGACAACAGTAAATCTGGCTGTGCTAGCTGCAGGCTTGAGCTCTGAAGCCTGCTCTCTTCTCTCCCCAGCCGCCTTATTTACCAGGCAATATAGATATGCATGGTTTGCACTCATGCTGCAATAATTTGAGTCTCAACTCAAAAACAGCTGCCACGGGCACTGTCTGTAATCACAAACATTCTTTTTCAAACTAAACTGAACTTCTTGCTGAAGTTTTCTGCTGAATTGGGATCTTCTGTGTAATGTGTGCCCAGGGACAGCTGCTTGGTTGTAGTACAACTTTACTTCTCTGCCATGCAAATCCCACACTCATCAGAGCGACCCTCCTTAATTACCGGATCCACTCATCTCAACCATCCACCTTATT
Organism: Rissa tridactyla; assembly: GCF_028500815.1. NCBI lineage: Eukaryota > Metazoa > Chordata > Aves > Charadriiformes > Laridae > Rissa > Rissa tridactyla. The sequence goes on from NC_071469.1 coordinate 62,202,023, forward strand.
AGATGAAGCACTAGCCAAGCAAAACTGAACGCAACAATAAAGTCATTAGTGAGCTTTATGAAAATAACAGTTCTCCCTTTTCACAGCAAAATTTGTCAGCCTTGGAACTCCTGCCCATGACTGGGGAGAACAGACCCATTCAACACTGAACTGCCTATAAAATAACTCAGCTGTTCAAGCTCCTTGCTATGTTCATAGATATATAGAGATACCTACAATGCAAATGTTTACAGTAATTTTCCACACCCTATATGAAATAAATATCACAAGTAAATTCTAATACTCAAAACTGAATAGTATGCAGTGTTAGGGACCAAGTTACATTTTATAAATGCACAAGCATTAATACTACCTACTGAGCCTAATTTCTTAGAATGCAAGCCTCAGCAATTGCTAGCTACACTACACTTCAGTAGTCATAATAACTATTGGTCATGCCAAAATCTAGAAAAAAACAAAACCACAAAAATCCTCCACCATCTTTCCAAATGATAAACAGTTTTTGACAGGTAATGTAATAATTTAGTGGTTTCATGAAATTCATTAGCACGTCCAATATTATATATCAAGTCTGGAACACAGGTCTCTATGTTCTACATGAAATCAGAATCAGAGCAGGAGCAGCAGGTTTGTCAGCACTGTGTCCACACATAGCAAAAGCAGAGACAGCAAGAGCCTGTACCTGGACCAGAGCTGCAATTACCCAGAATGAAGTGAGAATAGACGCGGCTTTACTGGGAAAAGGGAGGAGAGGGAAAGGAGAGGGACTGGACCCACCCCCAGTTACAACCGTTGTTGCAGAATAGTTTGAAGAAATAGCCTTAGCTCTGTAGCCTGATCTTGCCAGCACAAGTCCGCAAAAACAACACCCTTCCCCAAAAGCCAGTGACAGCACGTAGGAGCTCATCTGGCAAGAGCAGGTTACAGATTGTGCCTGGGCAGGACAGAAAGTTTACTGTGCCAACGGCACATGGGGCCATTCGTTCTCTGTATCCTAATAAAAGTATTTCTACCAACAATTTCTCATGGAGGAAGTGGGTGATTCACAAGTACATCTCCCTTCAGGAAAGAAAAGATCTCACACACTCAATACCCTGACTCAACTTCAGCTCACGCTACTGAATAATAAAATCTAGATCCTGCCCTGGAAATTTGCTTACACTTTAGATCATGCCACTTTTCTCATCTTGCAAAGAGGTTCGTGAAGAGGATCTTCCTAGTAACAGCTCCTTCTCATGGATCAGGCTATCTAGCAGGTCCTCCTGTCTGTAGTTGTGATAAACCTTCAGGAAAGCCAGAATGGTAATTCCCAGCCAAGTCAGCCAGGCAGCCCAGAGACCAAACTAGAGAAGAAAGAAATTATAAAGAGGTTAGTACTGTATTGTAAAAACAAAGTCAACCGTCCAGGTGAATGTCAAAATCTCAGCTGGACCAAAACCCATGAAGTCACACCAAATCATACCCGGTGAAATCCTGGCCCTATTGTTCCTCAACTCTGTCAAGCTATTCCTGGCTGAAAAGGAAAAACTCTTTATGTATTAGAAAAACTGAAGCAAAAATGCACTAAGCACAGTAACGAAAAAAACAAATCTGTAAAATACAGGTGCATTCGTTGAACTTTCCATATCTGACATTCTGGCCAGCCCAAAATTCTTTGTTTACTTTAGTACTGCAATATGTTTTAAGACATTTTGGAAAACTTCCTTCCCAAGTCCTTTGGGCTTCCCACTGCCCCTGGAGAAGTACAAATTTTAAGGTATTTCTATTCAAAATGCAGTTGATAAAATCTTACTGATTGAATGTTACACTCTGTGGTAACTGGTTCACATTAGAATGAACACAGAGAGCAAGAGAAATCTACTCCAATCCATTCAAGTTACTGGTGGCTCATTTACACCTGGCATGAGATACCTGGGTTTAAAGTCTCAGATTACATGCTCAGATTACACTAATTTAACTTAATAGTTATGTTAACTTCATAGAAATAATTACACTTTGATTCATACAGGTACTTGAACATTGGCCTCCCCATCTCAGAGGACACTCATTTGTAGTAAGGCTTTCTGGCAGAAATTCCATTTTAATTCTATGATGCCTTTAGCAAAGAAACATTAATAGAATCCCTGTATTTCATTTTTGACATACTGCATTTTTTATTAAAAATACACAATTTAATCACTTCCAGACAGTAATACAGCTGTTTACTCTAATAGCCAATTTAGATAAGAAAGGACTAGCATTTTTTTAAGGGAATTTATGTTCCTATCCCTATCTAAATGAAAGCAATCTTTAACTATTTTCAATGGTCCAATATTTACACAGGCTCAGGTGATCTCAGACAAATTCATGGAAATCAAACCTAACAGCCCCATGACCTGGTGGAAGTCAGACATTATTCTGAACAGCAATGAAGGGCTCCAGGACACCAGGGCGCTGCAACATTTGCACAGGTCATCCTTTGGAGAAACTATATATTTTCCACCATGAGTAACCACATCAGTGGCAGAGTTAGGTTTTGACATGTCCACATTCAAAACTATCTATTTTGAATTTAAAATGCAAATGTGCCCATCACTATTATTCTGATTCAGCACTTGCTGAAGTCAGTGGAAACATTCCCATTGATTTCAGAGGATGGTAGTTCAGATCCAGCAATCCCAGATCAATGAGCAAATGGCAAATGAACTGGAATAGAACCATGACCTAGTCCAACCTACCTGTGCAATAGCAAACTGGTCGTAGAAAGCAGAGTTTTCTAAGTTCAGTTCAAGATCTATATCCTGTAACTCTTCACAGCTACCCAAGGAAGGCATTCGTAGGGGAAAAAAAAAAATTATTTCAGAGATTCCAAACAGGCAAACCAAACACACAGTGAAGCAATATCTTAAATGTGTTTCATACAGTCACAACGGCATGTTCTATCAAAAGATATTTAAGCTATTGCAGTAACGAGGTTGCTTGACAATCTTCTCTAAAACTAGGCTAAAAGAGGCATGTGATTACTTTTAAAAAAAAAAAAAGTATAATTATGTAAGTGATAATACCAATCTTCCATAAGTAGAACCATAATAGTGATTATGAAAACAGTATACTTAAAACCCTCTTCTCCCGCTGCCCCCAAGCCTCCCACATACACGCATCTGGCATCACCCCAGGTTGGTTGCTTCACCCCTCAACGAAACAAAGTGTATGAGCCTCCGTTACCTTTTAACTTCATCAGGGAAAGCCTCAGAAGAAGGGATTGTGTGGGTGTTTTTGTTTCGGATGCTCCAGCAAGGAGATGAGACTCTGATGGTAAGATAGAGGCTGCCTACAGATTTTACAAATAACTTGGACTTTTACTGGTGTGAAAAAAATCCCAGGATTTTGAGGTTGTCTTTCTATCTCTTGGTTGATTTCTGCAGCCTCTTCTCTCTCCTTTTCAGTGCTGTCGGTCATCTTGGGTTCTTATCCGAATATTCGATTAGACGTTTTTTTGTAACTGAATTTTTAACCGAATATTCGAATAATTCGATTAATCGTTGCAGCCCTAAACAGAACATGTACTATGGCATTTTACAACATATGACAATGTGCAACATAAATGTATGCTTTAAGTAGTACGTTTATTCAATATCATATGACATAAAATGTCAACTTTTCTTCTCTCTTCATTTTTATTTCTTTGATAGGGAAAAATCTGCCTCAACTTATCATGTTTCCTGTAAGGAGCATAAGCATTGTGGGATACAGTTGTAGACCATTTTAGGACCTCTACATTTTGTGCGCTGTAAGGAAGTATCAGCCGTCTGTACTTTGCACTTACAAAGTATTTTTCATTTTGTGGCTCTCAGGGCATCCACAGCACCGCTATGAGGCCAGCATCTTTATACCAAATTTTGGATGACGTCGCGGCACAGGCAGGATGAGTGACTTGCCTGGTGTCACACAGTGGGACGGTGGCAGAGCCAGGACAGCAAGCCAGGAGCCCTGACTCCCAGTCCCCTGCCCTGCTCACAAGACCACACTCCCCCCATTCTCAGAGCATTTCCAAATCTAGCTCTCCTTTGGAAATAAAAACTTTTAAACTAATGGATTTCTTTTGCATATGATCGTGATGCATGATCTCTTAAAGAGACCATGAAACACCATGGAAAAGTAATTTTTTTTGTGGGGTACTGAATGCAAAAAAAAAGTTTGATTTGCTTTTTTTTGTTCCAGAGGAAAAAAGTCTGGATTTCCACATTACAAACGCTTTCTCCCCCTTGCTCACCTTGCGTGTAATAACTACAGATTGTTATACCGTTGTTCATTTGTGCATGTATAAAAAAAAAAAGGAAGAAAATGTATTTTTCAATACTAACCTATTTGGCATGCTTCCTTTTTCAGTAATTGCATCACACCACATGTTAAATCCTACACTCACTATAGTGCTAGCAATAAACGTGATAAACACCACAAAGACGCTGATCAGCAGATTCAGGAAGGCATAAAAGAAAGAGCTGCAATAAAAGGGAAGAAAAATGTAACTCATAAACAGCTGAAACACAACATCAGCAATCTCTCTAAGCAGCATACACTGGGCACAAAGATATCACTTTCCATTTGAAACACATCTGCTTTAATTAAGAACACCTAATACATTGAAAAACTATGGATTATGATTTTGAGTCACATTAGCTTCATTTGTGATTGCTTTTGGGTTTGGTTTTGCTTTTTTTTTTTTTTTCACCATAAGAGGATGGCGCTTTAAATCATAAATACTAAGTGGTGATTGTTCATACACAGCATGACTTTCATTAGCTGTAATGATGAAAATCACCATTGTTAAAATAAATGTCATTAGCTCAAATTATATAGTAACTGGAGCTAAAATTATTTCATGACTAAAGTGATAATTGGGACAAAAATTGCCTGGGAGAGGGAAACTAAAAATAAAACAACACAGTACTGATAGCCATAATCATTTTAAGCAATGTAACACAAGGTACTGCCACCACAGGACACGAATCTCAGTTTTATGGGTAATTTGCAGAGCAGGCCAGCTTCTCCTGGGATTTCTCTGACTTTGGTGTCAGTATGTTATTTCTGCCCGATGAACGTCTATTTACCTCAGCCCCATTAAGTCTACCCAAACAGAGCCAGCCCTAGGCACATGCTGTGTTTGGAGTGGGATGGGGTGGGATCCTTACAGAGGTGCCATAAGGCTAAGGAATCGTCCACTCATCTTCCAACCTCACTGCTTAACTCTGCCCCATAGTTCTAGTTAGTAAAAACTTTCTATTCCTTTTCTCATTCATCTGACCAAGTCCTTTGCTATGTGAAACTCTTCCAGGCAGCACTTAGAAAGTCTCATTATCTAAAAACTGAACTTCTACTCTAGGTTGGAGAAAGACTGGCAGCTCCAGGAGACAGGTCATACTATTCAGGCTAGGTGGTAAGGATGAATATGACAAATTGCCAACCTTCATTATGCTGGGGATAGAAGGAGTGTACTCACGCCAAAGAACAAAAAACAGTAGTTTCTTTTCTCTGGTAGCTCATTGAATGAAAAACCAAGAGGTTTTTTTGAGTCGGTATTTGAATTCTGTTCTGGACTGGTCAATCCTAATTTGTACAGGTTATTCATCGTGAGACATATGTAACCTTGGGAGGGTTTCTTTAAAATGTGATGAGGAAACAATTACTGGTGGGCTTAGGATGTTTATTCCTGGGTTGATGTGGCTTTAGAGGGGCTGTCTAGGTTCTCTCCAAAGTGACATTCATCCCATTCCAACACTGATAGAAAAGAAGTGAAATAAACCACCTTCCAGAAGTGCCCTTACAGACTGTAGTGGGAGCTGGATGCCAGAACATCTTACTTCTAGATGAACATTGAGATGAATCCTATTCCTGTCGTTTGGCTTCGCAGGACTTGGTGGACACAGAGTGGTGGGGTCACCATATAGCAAAGGGAGCTAGTATGAGCACACGATGGTTTTGGAGGTTCACTGTCCCTGACCTGACTTCAAATCTAGCCTGGATTTCATTTCAAGTGTCGCCAGACCCATATCCCCTGTGTGCACCAGTGCATGGTATGCTGGCCTGAGAGGCAGAAAAGACTTGAGCTATCCACTGAATAAAAAAAAAAAGTTGACACCAGATTTAGTAATACCTATGAAAAGGAACAGCTTGGTGGAGCATTCAGTGGATCATCACCAGCCCAGAACCTCTAGTCCTCCCTCTATTTCCTACCTTGCAGCACAAGGTGCAAAATCAGGCCTCAGTGTTGCACCTGATTTGCCCTGGTCAAGCAGTAACCATCACTGTGTGGTGGAGGTTCCTCAGGCCAGGGCATCCTGGTACAGAACTGTGCTGTACAGAACTCTCACCTATTTTTCTCCTTAGATCAGTATTTCAAGCTACACGTTCCAGATTGAGTGGATGCCCTGTAGCAATAAATGCGTGCACTCAAAGTAGAAGTCACTTTGCAGTCCTAGCGGTGAAGTATCCGAGCTGGATCTCTACCTTTCAGCTGAGCTGAACAGTCCCGGGCCCAGAGCACGGCTGGCAGCCAACGCTCGCTTTTCCTACTCCTGCAGGCAACTCGAGCTCCGTTTGTCCCTGAGGCAATGGGCGATGAGACCCTTTTAAGAAGGATTTTTAGTAGTCCTAACTACCTGACAGCAATCATCCAAAGCCGTTGCACATGAAGACTGGCCACCTTGCTAGGAGGCACAGGCTGCTAACTCTGACTGCCTCAGGCCAACTCCTCCAGAGCTGGCCCAGCAGCGGTGGCCCTGCTCAATGAGGATTAGCAGCAATGTTGTTCTGGTTCTTCCTCAGTTGCCTCTAATCAGAAATGGGCAGTAGCATTTATGGTGAGGAGCTTGCATTTATCTCTCCAGGCAAACAGACCTTTTTTCACACCCATCTGAAACGTTAACAAATGGCTGACTAAAATCAGAACAGTGGTAGGTCTGGTACAGGATGGACCTTCCTTCTTTAGGAAACTGCTGGTTTCCAGCAGCTTCCCTCTCGTCCCGTTTTACCCTTCTGTGATGCTCTACGGCTGTCTCATCCTGCCAACTCGCTCTGTCCTTCCTCCCCACCACCCCCCAGCCTTCTGCCTCCTTTGGTGCCTGGAACGGTTGTGAACAGTGTTATACAACTGCTAACGCTCAGCCCAAAGGAGACTGCACGCCACTCTTAAAAGGACAGTTTTCAGGAGCCTGTCCAAAAAGTTTTGAACTAAAAAGGCACTTTTGGAAGCAGGCCAAACATCTGATCCAATTTTCACTATTACAAGGTTTTTTACTGCTGGTTTCTTCCAAAAGTTAACTAGTTCTGAACTGCAAAACTGGAAAAAGCATCTAGATTCAACTAATCCTCTATAGATATTTGATCACCTGAGGAAGACGCGTTCAAATGTATTAAGTACATGGGTATGTTTAGAACTTGTAAGGTAAGTTCTAAGATGGAAATGAGTTTCTAGTCTGTATTTACTATAGCATGGTTTAGTATTGGACAGCTTGAGAGTGGTTGGAAAGAGCCAGAGAGACAACACTGCTATCCAGTGCCCAATGTTAACAACATCAGGGTGTTGTACAAGCCCAAATGTGCCTAACAGCCACTGACCCAAGAAACCTCAAGTCCAAATAGACATGGAAATGAGTGATTTACCCTTGGCATGGTCCCTAAACATGGGAAAATGGCCTTCCTAGTCTAGCCAACAACAAAGGTGTGCTCCTGCCTGCCCACCTCTGTGCAGCTGGATGCTTGGAGGGCCCTGGCCCCATGGCACCCCCTGACTGGGTTACCTGTGCCAGGGGCTCTACCCAAGGTGGCAGGACAGGCCACCAGAGAGCCAAGCACAATGCTCCCAAGCTGCTGCCTGGACCACCTGGGTCCTGGCAGAGCTGGGCTGTTCCTGCTGGGCTCTGATGGCCCTGGGTTTGTCTGCACAGAGTAACCAGCTGCCAGTGCAGCCCTGTGGCTGCTGCAGGGACCGCTCGGCACTGCTCTCGTGTCGTAACCAAGCAATAGTTGTTCTCCGCAATAGTTGCCATGTCCATCAAGAAAGCAGGATAAAAATAGAGGGGGACCACCAACTGCTCCCTTCTGCCCCCTCCCACACACAGCTGTGTTGTTTCAAGGTTTTTGACATCCCCAGTGCACATCTGGGGAAGGCCCCCCTTTGCAGGGGCATGTAGTGGGACCATGGTCAGGAGGCACCTGCGAGCCCCAGCCTCCAGCATCGCCCCATGGTCCCCAGCACCCCCCGTGCCCACCACAGCAGAGATGTGGGCAGATGCGGCTCCCAGATTGCCAAAGGGCAGCAGGCGCACAGCAGTGAGTCTGGCCCCCCACACCAAACCCCCGCAGGGGGGCATCCTCCAGAGAGGGCCCTGGGCACAGGTGGGGGTGTACATGGTGTGTGTGCAGACAGACACAGGCAATACACTGCCTCACCCCAAACCCCTCCGGGGGGAACAGGATGATCTGGATGGTGCAAAGCCCAATGCTTCACCCCCAGGCTGCTCTCACTTGCCCCAGCATGCAGAAGGGATGGGCACCCCCTGCCCAGCCCAGGGGTACTTACTCCTCGTGCCCTTTGCAGAGGAAGAAGAGGGTCCTCCAGGCCTGCACCGTGGCCAGCAGCAGGGAGAGGAGCCCGGTGAAGATGCTGAAGCGGCAGGCAGCCTCGGGCCCCCACTCCTGCACGGTGAAGCGCTGCTTCTCCACCGTCAGGTTGGCGTTGAGCCACATGCCCTCCGTGAAGAGCAGGCACCGGCCGTGGAAGTCGTTGCCATTCTCGGAGAGTGGCACCACCACGATGAAGCTGAAGAGGAAGGCCAGGAAGTAGCAGATGCACTGAGCGAAGAGGAAATTGCTGAGCGCCATGTCCGCGGCTCTGTGCAGGCAGAGGGAGGGAAGGAGGGAGGGATGGAGGGAGGGATGCAGGAGGGAGGGATGCAGGAGGCAAGGATGCAGGAGGGAGGGATGCGGAGTGGGAGGTGGGGGAGGATGGAGGGATGAAGGGAGGAAGCCTGCAGCAGCAGGGGGTGGGGAGGGAGGATGCGCAGTGCAATGCAATGCAATGCAATGCCTCCTCCAGACACGGCTGCTGCCTCTCCCGCGGCCCGAGCTGCCCCCGCCAATGGCTTCAGGGCTTGACGGGGGGAGCGGAGAGGAAAAGCTGGTGCCGGGGATCGCTCTTCTTTGGGAAAATCCGGCCGCTGATACACCCTGGTGTCCAGGGGGTTAAATCAGTCCACGCTTCCCCAGCAGGGCTGGGTACCACAGCTCTCAGTGGGATATCCCCCTAATGAGACAGGACACTGATGTCACACTGGTGTTGGTGGCTATGACATGCCCCCCCTCCACAGAAAAAAAAACCAAAAAAAACAGCTTCATCTTGGCTGCTGGATCACAGCAAGTTTTGGCCCCATATTCTAAAAATCTGGCCACCAACCTCAGGCGGTGGCAATAAGCGACGCGGTGCGCAGCCACCCTGGGACCTGCAGACCGAGTGGGTTTGTTTCTAGTCCAGCTGGTCACCCCCACACACACACAAGATACTGCAAGTGGCAGCAAGGGCTCACCAGAAGTGGAATAACTTTTGTTGAACCTTGATGTCAACTGCCCGGGGTTGGGATCACCCGCATTGTGCCCTGGCTGGCAGATGGAGTAGGGGTGAAAGAAAATAACCCTGAGCTCCAGCTGGACACTGAGCTGAGAACGGACCAGCACAGCAATGGCACGTGAACAGTAGCGACAGTCACCACTCACTCGATTCCCAGGGGTGGGCATCAGCCCTGCTCTGCGCTGCCAGCCACCAGTCCCCTGCTCCGCACCACTCTTGGAAAGGCATCAGAGCATCCCCTCAGCTTTAGGGCCCAAAATTGTATGGCCAAGATGCAAGAAAGCAAAAGGCATCAGAAAGAAGGGAGTGACTTGAGCTCACCCACTTGTGCTGCTGCCTTGTGAAATCTCCGTTCTCCCCTAGCTCAAAAATTCAAACTAAACTGACCCCAAATTAAAGTTTCCCCTCAATCGCAATTTCATTTTTCCATTGAAACATGAATCCTCTTTCCAACACAAGACACCACGGTTCATCTCCAGTTCCAGGTAAAGTCATTTCCTAATCCAATTTCCTACCCATGTCCAGTCTTAGATCAACTGCAAGTCTCAGATGACTTCTTGATTCCAGGGTTGTTTCTGCTCCTTTTAGGCACCGTGCTACTTCCCGCATAGTGTTTAGAAGAGCAGACGAGGGACTGGGACCCCAGATATACTGCACATGGGATTTCAGGCTTGTGTTTCCATTGGACAGCAAAACAATTATTTTTCTATGCTCTTAAGAGGTTACAGATACAGTCCTGAGGCAGGCGCTGGGGGGATTCTCAGAGAAGACATTAATTCAGCTTCATCGTAAATCATTCCAAATGCATATTATCTTGAAATCTTGCTCTACCCATACAGGGAAAGTATTTTTTGTGCAGATCCTGCTTCTTGAATAAAAACTTTTGTCAGTATAGATGAAATGTGTCAGGCCATTTTTCTGATCCTTACCCAATTCTGATCATCAAAAATTGTATTTCAATTTTGCAAGATGAATTATAGAGCACTGGCCTGACCCTGTGGGGACAGATGTGCACTCCTAACAGAAAAGATTTTTCTGATATTTCAGTCTAGTAGTAAGGAGGAAAGTTTATTGCTCTTAACCTTGCTTCCAATAAGTGCTAGGTTCCCAAAGGGTTTTGTCCTTTATCTGGAAGGAAATCAGACCTGGATGGAGCTGGAAAACTCTTTTCTTTGAAACCTGACACATCAGATTTGCCAGATAATGTTTTCTGAAGTTAACTTGGGAGGTCAACAGCAACATAAAAGCTCAGTTATTGCTTACACTGGAGCCCACAGAAAGGGGCCAGCAGATGCCACGGGCGTTTTGCCTCGGGCAAGCCCCGTGCTCAGATCTCACCACCAGCAACCACAGGGCTCAGCTGCAGGAGGGTCATCGCAGTGGTGAAACGTGAGGGTCGCTTGTGGAGCATATAAAGTTGTCTTTGCTGATGAACAAAGTTGAGCGAGCGTTTATCGGGGAGTTTTAGAAAATACAGTCAGGCATCTGAAAATGTTAACAGACATGTAAAATAGCTGCACTTAGGAGGCTAACAGCTACTGAAACACAGTGCTTGGTCGGATGGAGCAACCACACACCGGAGTGAGCAAAGAGGTAGAAATCAAACCGGTCAGACACCATTCGTTTGGCAGCAGCCTGGATTTCTCATACTTTTCTCTCATGTACATCCTAAAAAAAATAAATAAAATACACTAGTCAGGAACTTAGTTTATGAAATACACAGCTGTTTTAGTGGAACAAATGTGATGGTGTTTTACAAAGATGTCTTAAACAGGCTCATTTTCCTTAAAATGGAGCAACTGGGGAGAAAGGCACAAGGCAAGGTGAAGGATTATTCATTCTTTCTCCTATCACAGACAATCAAATATACAGATCAGGCAGAAATTTTAAAACAGAGGAAAAGATGGACATATTTCACACAGCACGTAATTATTCTGTGGCACTCATCACAGGACACTGCAGAGGCCAAAAAAATAGATACCGGTTCAAAAAGAGATTAGAGAAACTAATGAGAAAAAAGCACATCAGGCGCTGCTAAACACGGAGCTGGGGAAGTAACCTTCAGCTCAGGAAGTCCCTGAACGGCAGGTTGCTGGGAAGGTAGAGCCACAAAATGATCACTCTGCATTTGCCAGAACCCTCCATTCTTCCCTAAACCAGGCATCTGCTAACTGTCTGTCACTGGAGATGGGATCCCAGGCGAGACGGTCCTTCAAACTGACCCACTATGGCCATTTCGGGTTCTCATTGTAAGAGCTGACATTACTAGCCCGCTGTCTCAGCTTTGTCATTCAAGCAGGGACAGCTGTTCCTCCAAAGCATCCCCCCACGCCTTGCCTTCTGTAAAGGTCTTTAGGAGGGAGTTACCACTGGAGCAGACGTGTCACTGTGGAGGAAGCCGGTGGGGTAGTGCGTGCTATTGCCCAGGACAGAGAGGAGAGACGGATGTGTGCTGAGAGGAGGCTGCACATTCCCCCAGCGCTGGTGGTGCCAGCACAAGGAGCAGAGCACCGATGTTGCAGCCCCATCACGAGCGACAGCATCTCAAACACAACATCCCAGACCTCCTGCTCAGAGGGGGCTTGCTCACTCCATGGCACCCACCTGGGCTTCTTGGGCGGGAACCGAACTCCCACCTCTGTAGGGAAGAAACCAAGGGGACCATGTGCTGACATGGGATTGAAGGTGGTTCGCTCAGCATCAGGGAGGTTGATAGCGAAAGTTTGTAAATTCTATTTATCTGGGGGGAAAAAGCCACAAAAATAAAACAGGCTGCAGGATCAACTGCCATTGCACCTCAGTGATAAGCAGAAAAGCAACCTGGATAAATCAAGATCAGATGTACCGTATTTGCCTGTATTCCCTTCAGCCCCATATCTCCTTCTAGTCGCCTGGCTAATCCTCTGTAGATCAAATAACACTGTGTGAGTTGGACTGATGTGGAATGACTGATGGGGACTGTGGTTTTGGCTGCGCTGCTCCACGCTCCCTCTCAAGTCATTAATTACGCCATCTGACATGAGCAGTGCTCTCAAGTTGATATTTGTGAGGTAAGTGATGAATTTCCTCTCCTCTTGATAGCTCATTAGGACATGTTTTATTATGGGAAAATTTGCTGAGGAATTAATTATTCAGGCAAAAACATTTCTGTGAGCAACTTTATTTTTTTATACATCTATTTTACCTTGGATATAGCATTTCTGTGGTCCAAGAAAAATCATGGCTGCATATCTAGAAAGTGGCTACCATCTTGATAACAGTAACCTGCTGTTTATTTCTGGAGAGGAGGCACAAAGTCATAGCAGTATCTCTGCAGAAGGATGTCCAGGGAGCAATATGTCTGTATTCCAGGCAGACAAAACCAGTCCAAATGGCTGCTTTTGAGCCAGCCCTTCAGTCACCCAAAGGCAACTTCTCCCTGATTTACTTCTACTCAAACAGCTGCCACAGCCCATTTTACCAAATGGTTTAGCAAATGCAGTTTGCCCGTTTAATGCAGCAAATCAGCTCCGGGCTCTGGAGTCTATTTTATTCAGACTCTCTGGTCTGTTTTATTATTATATTAATCCACTATTATTAATCCACAAGTCTTGAGCTACAGTATTGGCCCTCTGAAACTAATAGCAAGGATCCAGGCATCCCGCATATCATCTTACGGTAGTTACTGCAAGTACCACGTTTGGGGAGAGGCTTCTCATGGTAATCACTGTCTTTGAGAAGGTGTCTGCCAATAGTTCAGAGGCATTACAGACAAAGTACGTAACTGTCAGCCACCTGTCACATCTGCATTTCTTCACAGCTACTACTGGGTCATGAATCTCTCAGGGCATCTCATCTGGGAACATCTTGACATTTTGCCTTTTTTTTTTTTTTGTGCAAGCGTTGTTTTTTTAAGTATCTCCATTCTGCCAGGAAAGCTGTCTTGTCTGCGAGGAGGTTATGGGCAGAGAAGGTGCCAGGCTGACAGACTTTAATGGAGCAGTTATCAGGAAGCAACTGAATGTCATTAATGTGTCCAGATACAATAACCTTTGTATTTTAATACCCAAAGAAAAACAAACATATACGAACTTATTCACATCCTGAACTGAACAAGGCCAGGCTGTGGCTAAAATATAAATTTAAAAAAAGGAAAAAAAAAAAAGGATGCTTGAGATTTTCAGATCATCATTAACCCTAAGCTCTGAGTGACTAGTGCATCTCAGACTCCACACAGCACCTTACAGTCTGGCAGAGCTACTATAACAGCTAGGAGGGACACGGTCCCAAAATGTCACATTATTGCTCACCTGCCACTCCTGTCCTCTTTCAAGGAGGACAGAGGTAATGACAAGGGTAGGACAAACTCTAGCAAGGCTCTGATCCCAGGTTCTGCACAGGTGAAGAGTGCATCGAGAAAACAAGCTTCAGGAGCAAATGGATATTTTCTTCTGGCACCAAAAAGCTGTTAGAAAAGCATGGGAGAGTTGGAGACTGCTTAAAAGAACAAAAGGAATGAAAGGGGGAGAAAAAAAGATGACAGAAGAAAGAACACTGAATTAGGAACCCACAGAGTCCGAGCAATCAAAACCCAGCCTGAGGATAAACATAAGTCTGCCCCGCTTTAGATTAAATGGGGTCATTACATATTACATCAATATTTTACATCTGCAGCTTAACCTGTGACTACCAAAGGCTGCAATATCGCCAGATCCAGAAGTCAAGCAGTCACTGAGGTCTTGTGCTTTGAAACAGCGCTGGATCTGCTCAAAACTCCGCACTTCAGAGCCTGTGCTTTTTGCACTTACAGATACTCAGCATCCAAAAGCCCTTGCATCCATATAACAAAGTTTGTCTCAGTGTTCCGCTCTATTTCAACTGCTTTATTCTACCTGGACAATTACTGGGAGGCACTGTTTCCTTTGATAAAATGTCTGTCATCTGCCTCTCTCTAATGCCCCTGCCTGCTCTGTAGCACGAGAGGCACCAAGCAGAAGCTGCAGGTGAGGCTGTGGCCTCACCAGACACACAGCAGCACAGTCCATTGTGTTGTGCACATCCCCTTCTCTCTTTCTACCTCTTACAGGAAGGCGTGTTTAACAGGGGCAATTATTACGACATGCAGAAATCTAGCAGCAATTTTGGGGAAGACCTCTGGACTCTCTTATCCTTAGGACAAAACTGCCTTTAGTGGCGACTGACCATTTGCAGAAGTGAGTCTGGTGCCCAGCTCTCGTAACGCTGACACTCCCACTCTGAGCCTTCTGAAAATCATGCTCAATTTTTTTTCCGGAAGATCACTCAAATGTTTCCCAGCCTTAATATGGCTTTGGAAAAGAACTTCAGCCTTTGCCTTTTTTTTTTTTTTTTTTTCATTTTCTTTATAAAACCATTTTTATGTGCACCCAGTAACTAATTTTTATCTTAAGATCCAGTCATTCCCCTGGGGAATTCTGAAGGTCAGTAATCAACGATGCACCACAAAGACAGCTGAAAAGAAAAAAAAAAAAAACCCAAACCAAAAAAGTCCCCCTGTAAACCACATAATGGTTTTAAATGAGTTATCATTGTGATTAAAAAGGTTTTAGGTTACAGGGGGACACGTATCACAGAGTGTCTTTGCTGTTCATTCTAATTAAACACAAGTTGAATCACATTTTAGAAAAAAAAAAAAAAAAGCATCTCAAATTCTTGTCCAAGTAACTGGGTACTACAAATCAGCATATCTCAATTACTTCCAATGCTGCTGTGCTATTTTACACCAAAGGAGATTCTGACCCACCTGTCTTCATCAGTTTCTATTCCACTCACACAGACATATATACTAAGAGCAGCTAATGGGTAGCGTGCCAATTAATAGCATGTAGTTGCTTTATGTGTGACATATTGTACCATGCATTGATTTTTAATCTGCTCAAACTAGCATTTGTCATGCAGGGTGAAAGTCTGATGTGAGAAATAGCCTCTTCATTTTCCCCGACAGCAATTAACCCTGAGCTAGTCTCCACTGCTCGTGCCGCAGGCAACTGCTCCTGCCAAAAATAAATGCAAAGACTAAGGAGAGAGACGGTTTGCAAAATTAAACTCTGTCTCAAAAGTGAATAAATCAGGACAGAGAAGCACATCCTTAATTCCTGGAGACAGGAGGGACTTCACGGTGACTGTTTACCTCTGATGAGGCAGTGAGCAAAAAAGAACCCAAAAACATTAAGATGGGGCTTTGCCACTGCCTGTGGATGGGACGACACAGATGCAATGAGCAAAAGTGGACTCAAACTGCTTCTGGAGCCACAGATTAACGGTAAAGTACAAGGGTCTTGTGGCTTGTACAGCACATAACCATGTCACAGCCCACACTCAGCATCCTAAAGACTGTCAACCTGAGTAAAGTCCCACCACTAAAATTGCACATTGGGCAAGTAGCTGTGAAAGTGAGAGCCAGCCCCAATAAAACAAAGACTGAGAGGGAAATGAGGTGACTGTAGCCCTCAAATAGCTCCGAAGCGTATTGTGGCCTCATTAGTCACATTGCTCATATGTGAGATAGAGACAAATGTTCCCCAGCTCGGCTCCTCAGCTGAAGGCGCTGGTACTAACCTAATTACAGCCATCAGGAGGTCTGACCTGGTACATCATCTCTTGAGGCTACTGAGAAAGAAGTAGAAATAAATAAAAAAAAAAGAGCCCAAGATTGTCATATTCCTGGCTTGCTGCGGTTTTCAACTCAGCAGATGATACTGCATAAACCCAGGTGGTTTTGCAGAGCTCCATTTCCATATTTCAGTCCAAGCCAAAGGCACCTGCCAGCTAACGCCCACTGGCTGGCCCCAGCTTATCCCGTACACGGATGTTGGGTATGCATCAGTTGCTGTCACTGGATTTAGTTATTGGTAATCAACAGGAAATTGGATAGACCTATTTGGTTTTGAAAACAATAAACCCATGGGCTTTCTGAAGGTCAGAGGACTCCCAAATGTTTCATGTCATTTTTGCTGTCTTATCATTAGCCTCTCTTGTCATGCTACGAGGTGTTTGCAAAATATAGTCCCCCTGAGGCTTTCAAAACACTAAAGCTTCAACTATTTATTCCCCTCCTCATTAGGGTGTTATTTGTTTGTAATGTACAGGGATCGGTTATAAAATGATGTGGTGGACTTTGAATTTAAAGGTCTGTACGGGGAGGATAACAACCACTGCTTGGGTAAACCCTGAGGCCCCCAGGAGTTAGTGCGTAGCTGAGACGCAGCTCTAGTATGCAGAATTACTGCCAAGGGCCTCAAAGGTTCTGTAGGATGCGATCAAAAAAAACCAAAAAAAACCAAAAAAGAATAAGAAAAGGGTAAATAAAAATAGAGAAAAATAATGATTAGCAAATCAGAGATTCACATGTGAGCTCAAAATTAACTACTTTGTAGGTTCAAACAGAGGTCCCACCTCGTGTCGGGGACACATGCATTTTACATTTGATCAAAGCAGAGCTTTGAATGCTTGACATAGGAGATGAAATATAGATCTGTGATTTGCAAAGTAAAAAGACAACAGCAGCAATAATGAGACATCAAAATAGATCTGAATGTCACACTCCTGGGTGCAACCATAGTGATACCGTATCTTGTGGCGGAGATGAAAAGACAGGGAATACAAGCTCATTACTGTAACAATTACTTTAATAAGCAGGTAAAAAGGGGATTTGGTGGGGTTTCTGCTCTTTCTTGTCATATTTGGTATTCTTTCTCCTTGTGATTGATCAACAATCGACAAATAATGCCTTTTACTAAAATGCACAGTATAAGCAAAATTTTCAGCGGTGCCTTGTGATGTTTGAACGTCCCACCAGCACCGTCCCCACACAGACAGCAACAGGCAGACCCATTCGACTCTGTACTCTGAGCTTGCCACAACTAGGAAAAATTTAGCTAATATGTTGATTTGAGAGTCTCCTGTGAAGAGACGCAGGACCTACTAGCCAGGACACGTTGTTACATGGCTCGTAGAGCAGAGTTGGACTGTGTCCAGCCTGCTTGGCAGGGGAAATCCTGTCTGTCCGCATCCTTCTCTGCTGCTATACCCCAACACCTGGCCCTCTTCAGAATGGGCAACTGAACAATCTCCAAAAAGAACCCCTTCTAGGAAACGCAGATTGAGAATGGAAAGACGCAACACTCCAAAAATCAGTAATTTTGCCCTAAAGGTTTCTCTCCACTCTTTCAATAGCACAACGCAACTTCTGTGGGACGTCCGATCCCTCCCACTCCCCAAATGCACGTGTCATGGTCTAAATGACAAAACAGCAGCAAAGGAAATGCAACAAACAGAACAACCATTGGTGACGGTGCTGAAGGAGGTCTAAAAAATTCACCTAGCATCAATTTCTCCTGCTGCAAAGGCCAGAAATGTCCATTGACAATAGCTGGCTGAACTCACGGGGCTATTCTTTTCCTGACCAGCTCCCGTGTAAATTCTTATTGTTTAAGAAAATGTTCTGTACCCCCAATAAGTACAAAATTTGTCTCCTAATTAGGAAGGTTCTATATTCTGAAACAAATGCTATATAAATGTGAAATATTTTTATTAACATTTAATGGAGAATTGAGTGCTATATTGACACTAGAAAATGGACTGTATTATTTTTTTACTGCAATATGCAAATATACTCATTGTTATTGCAGATTAGGAGACTGAATTTGCTAATGTTTTTTAATAATGTTTATTATATTTCTCTGACAAAAATACCCATTAAAATACCACTTAAAGAGCATGAAGGCAGCAGACATCTGAAATTAATTCTGACATATTTTTTTTAAAAAAGCAAGTTTTAAAAATTCAAATCTGCATTTTTCTGGTTTTACAAATAGCCCACCAAATCAATATTTCAGGAGAGTGAATCAATATTTCAGCACACTGTGATATGAAGTAAAAAAAAATTGGTCTATTAACATCTTTTTATTAGAGTGTCAATTGCAGTGCACAAAATTTGCACATATGGGTAAAGAAATTGTTTCCTGAAAATGTGCAAATTGCTACTTCACTGAATGTAAATGAAGTGCTAATTGCTCTTTGCAAACAATATTTATGCAAATTATGCCCTACTATTACACAGTAGTGTGGAGTTTACATTTACATTTGTTGCATTTTTTTCTCCATCCATTTGACAGTGCCTGGACATGAGGACTCAGGCTATTACTTTCTTTTCAAGACATTTTATGGAGACGTGAATGGGTGAAGAATGGGAAAGGACCTGCAGACAGTAATATATCATGACCTAGAGGGGCAGAAGATCTAAATCTGTTCTGTTATTCCGGTTCATCGTTCACTAAGCAAAGTATTTGCAATAAATGACTTATATCAAATTTGCCTTTTATTCTGTTTGCCTTTTGACCTACGATATGTTGATAAATTCTCTAGAAAAGCCATTTTAAAAAACCCTCTGCCCTCTAAAATATACAGAAAACAACTTAAAGTAGCAGACACCATCAGACTAAACACTGAATTCAAGTGGATATTTTTGGATTTTGGGGTGTTTTTTGTCTGATATTAACCTAGTTTTACGAGTTTGTTCCTTTCCTTTTTTTTCCCATTAATGTATCAATAATTTGGACAAGTCAACACACCTTGTCTAGAATTTCCCAGTCATAAACAAGAAGAGCCTTTAATCACTTAACGAATATCCGTTTGGTAACAGTCATGAACATCGACTGGAAATTTTCATCTTGAAACCATGAAAATTCCTTGTACACTTATCAATATTGTATTTCCTGAGGTGAAATCCTTCTACACTTGATATTATTAGTTTTCCCACCAACTTCTGTGGCATTCAGATTAGCCTTTCATAGTTTAGTTTCCTAAAATTTATTCTCTGATATAAAATATGTCTTTTTTTCTTTTTAAACCTTTTTTTATTGGTTACCAGAACTTCAAGATCTCAAGGCTTCAAACCCCGCTGGCAACATGCTCCCAAAAAACAGAAGACAAAAATTCAGCGGAAGGGGTTGGTTTTTACTTCTTTCCAGGTTGAACATATGGGACACATCACGCTACCACTGAGGAGTCAGACACAATGCAATTTTAAAATAAATATTGCTGGATGAAGGGAACAAACAAGCCTGAACAAGCTGGCCAGGACTCTCACAAATAACATGGATTAGCTTTTATTGCTCTCCAGAAGCAGGCGAGTTGCCTTTGCTGGGCACTGACCAGTGGCCTGGGTTACCCTTTCTGGCTCCACTGCTATTCCTAGCTCTGAGAGCGGCCGTATCACTCATGTCCACAGGATAAAATGTCAAATCCTTCCTCCTTTTGTAGCACTGAGAGGTCGCGCTGCATCTTGTGGCCATAGGGTTCACCCTAGCCCAGCCAGACTTCGGGGAGCCACTTTCTCAGCAATGTCATGAAACTCTGTCTCACAGGACAAAAGGAAATGAGAAACAGAAAAAACACTGCAAAACCTCAAAGCCAGCCTTGAGTTTGCTTTTAATTTTGGAAGAATTCTTCAAAACAGAGAGGATGTGTCAGGCACAACACAACACAAGTGGTGGAGCTCCAGGCTTGGAGCAGAGAGTAGAATAAAGACAAGTGGGGGGCATCAGAGCATGGGGGCATGGCTGCGCAGTGACCAAGGGGCAGAGTACACCTATTTCTAATCCCAGGGCAAAATATGCCCTCAGCAGATGTGAAGACAAACACACGACTGAAGAGGAAAGCATACAACAAGCAAGTTACACCAGTTCACTGAAACAGGTTGTGCTGGTGGGAGCTCTCACGTCTTTTCATTTTGGAGCATCTCTGAAGGCTTCTCGCTTTGAAAGCTCTCCCTCTGTGAGTGCTTTCATACCCAGTCACTTCGTTCTCTCAGGAAAGATGGGAAACAGCAATCTTCCTTTTTCATAGAGCTTTCCAGGATGGGATACATGAACTTTTCTAAGGAGATAGTATATCTTTTTCTATATTGCTGGTAGACGGAGTCTGTGAAATACAGCTCTCGTAAGAGAAGCATGAATCCTTTTCCTCCAGTCTTAGGGGTTGCTTCTCCATCTCCAGGGCTATCCAGTCCTTGGGTGCTTCCCAGGGAAGTTACCAAACATCCCTCCAATTCAGCTGTAGATCAGCAATTGGAATTTCTTAGGGCTTGGAATCATAACCGAGTTCCTGTGGCTCAGTGAGTTACCTCACCCCAGCTGAGCCGCAGCAGCTGCTTCTGTCCACACCATGAAATGTCTTAATTCAAACACCCTAAAATGTTTTAATTAAAACTTTCTTGAGAGAGCTTTAAGCTAATGTGGTTTACGCTAAACAAGTCTCCTTTCTTATTCCCAGTGCCCTCCTTTCCGATGCTGAACGCAAACTGCCACGCTTTTATCTGCATTTGGGACCACAGGAAGATGCTTGCCTCTTTAGCACGGGCTTGACTTCAGTTTTCCATAGCAGAACCAGTCTGCACAAGTTCTTCGTAGTGACAAAGTATACACAGACTTCCTTGCATCTCATCAAAAATATCTTGCATGAATATGAAAGAAGGAGTTAAAATGCTGCAGTTTTAACTCATGCTTGGAAGGGGCTCAGCAGCCCCCAAAGAGTTTTCCAATTCCTATTTCCCTAATTTTCTCCAAAGATCCTGCCCTGCTGCTGGAGGTGCATCCCCTGGTAACACATTCTACCTTCAATGAGTTCAGACTATGTTTGTGATCACATTTTTAATTACTCCAGAGAACATATGTTAATGCTCATTCATCTTCAGATTGAGGAACATTGTGAGAGTCAGGAGCCATATGGCTTCCATCTACAGAGAGGGAAAAGGTGTGTCAAATTCCTCACTCTGTTAGCTCCCGACAAGATTAAATTTACATCCCCGGCTGGGCACAGCTTTGGTGCCAGCAAGACGAGGGCCGGGACAGGCAGCCAGCACAGCGTGTGCATCCCTCCGAGCTGCACAGCTCTCCGAGCGCACATCCGAGCTGCAGGGCACCAGGAGCCCCGTCTGCAACCCCTGGCGTCGCAAGCACAGCCCTGCCTGCCCGTAGGACCCCTTTCAAGTAGCGCTTTAATTTGAGTACGTCATGCATCAGACGCTTAAGCACTCTGTATAATCAGGGTTAACAATAGCTTGTTTTCTGCATGGGTATGTCCTTTGGGTTTAAAGTCCTTGGGTTTAAAGTCCTCAGGTTTAAAGCCATGGCTTAGAGGCTTCAGAGTTAGTTTCCTCTACTCCCCATACCTAAAAGTGACATGTCAGGGACAGTAGCAGCAACATCAGACTTTGACATTTGTCAGTCCAGGTGCACATCTTGTCCGCAAAGGCAAAATCAACACCTTCGCAACAGATGAATAATATTGATGCAATATTACATCGAGTAACAGTGAGGTAATACTACATGTAATCACCCCCCCATCCCTTCCAGTTTAAAAGCAATTGTTTCACTCGTGTTTTTCTTTCGCTGTCTAGAAAGATGTAACACAAAGAGCAATCGGAGTTCATCCCTTTCTCAGGCACCCAGGACAGAAGTGCTGGGAGGGTTCCTACCGTGGACTGATCCCTTGCAGATAAAGTGGTTGTAGAGGTGTCACCAAGGGCACACTTTGATCTTCAGATTTTTATTACTGGTGATGACATGCGAGAAGACAAGGATGTTGTTTGCTTTCAGGCCTGAGATTGAATTTCTAGTGCTGGCAGTCAGGAAGGAAAAAACCCAAACATATCCTTGGGAACACACGGTATGTCATATGGCAACCAGGGGAATACAAAGGCATATTGCTATTTTTAAAGTGGATTTTCTGAGTACAGTTGCAGCTTAAAATATATGTATAAATAGCAATCCCTAGAGCCTGCTAACACCAGTCTCCTCCTGAACCAACAGCTTCCAAATAGTTTCGGTGGAAGGCGTCAGATTCCCTAATACCTCTCGCAGTGGTGTAAAACCAGTCTCCCACACACAGACACACACCCGCACATCAAAGGAGTTGTTTGGGATTTGCACTGCAGTCGCTGAGAACAAGCTCTGACCCGCGGTGCCCAAGTGCGAGGGAAATACGTGTTTCCCAAACGCATGAATATTTCATTATCGCACGACAAGGCCTCTGCTCTCATCGCCTGGGAGCAGGGGGACGCCGCCAGCTCCGTTCTCAGGGCTGGCTGTCAGTCTCCCAGCATATGCCAGCTCTCGGCATCATCACTCCGCTGCCGCAAACCTCCAGTGCGGAGAAAGGAAAGGTCTCGGAGATGAGGGAGCACAACACAGGTCCACTCCAGAGGATATTTGATGGTGCTTCACAATTAGGATTCCCTAATTCACTCCCTCTTTGCTCTCTGAGGGCTACCTGGGCAAGGTGCTCTCCCTCACCTGAATTGCCATGTGGTCCCTCCAGCACAACAGAAGAGCAACTTCGATCCGAAGCAGCCTGGCTTTCTGTCTCGTTTTCTTAAAGTGATTTGAGAGAAATCAAGACAAAGAACTAATAATACAAAAGCAGTCCTCTAGTGACCCAGGCATTGCCAGGGAGGTGTAAGATACCCAAACAGCAGTGGAATTACCTGCTCCGCAGAGGAGCCAGTGCTCAGTGCCGGAGGATAATTAAGCAGGTAGGAATGGGATTCCTGAAAGCTGAGAGCGCTGAGTGAGAAGCTGTCTGAATGAATGAAGAGAAGACGCCCTGCATTTAGTTGCTGTCGTGTTAATTCCTGACCACTGGGAGAAGAATTATCTGGCGGGGTAAAAGCCTCTTGTCTCCTTGATTGAGTTTGTGCTTAATGGATGGCGTGGGTGCTGCAGAGGTGGTTTGCATTGCCTTTCTTTCCCCTGTCAGGCTGCAACTGTATTGCTCTGTTTAATTTTGCAACAGCAGTTATTAACACAAATGCGTTGCGAGGAGTGCTGCTTTGCTGATGTGACTCAGCATCTTCGATTTAACAGTAACTTCTCCAGTGTAAGATGTAATTTGGAGGCCAACCCTGTCAAAACCCAGCACACAAAATTCCAAGACATTGCGTAACTAATATAATTTATTCAAATGACAAATTACACCGCAGGGTTCTGTTTATTCCAGTAAAGTCTGCCTCTTTTCTCCATTTCCATTTCCAAGCTCTAATCCTGGAGATGTTTTAAAAGAAATATATAACCTTCACTGCTCACTGTTCACAAACACCCACCAGAAGCCAAAGTTAGCCTTGGGTTTAGTCCTAGAGCAAACATACAAATGATACATTTCCAAAGGAAGGTGTACTTTAATTAGCCTCAACTTCTAACATTTTAAAGGACATGGTTTTCCAAAAGCCTTTTAAGTTTAATTTCTATACAATGACCATTTGCCTAAGCTCATAAACTTTGTCTTTTCCTGAGTTTATTTAGGGAAACTTGGGCAGGGTCCCATATTGTTCCTTTACAGGTGAGTTTGTTCTTCTCTTGCAAGCACCTCCAGGAGAAGTTCACGGTGACTGGCAAGGGCCAGAAACCTCAGCAGAGCATCTCTTCCCAAAGCGCTTCCTTGGCCATCAAATCAAGTCCACCACAGGACTGTCTTCCAGCATTCCGGGTGCTGTCTCCTCAACCAAACTATTCATAGGTCATTTTTTCTCTTCCTTAGAGGGGAAGAAAGTGGAAGGAGGGAAAAATATGTAAGGTAAAAGGAGTCTCAGTGGCTAAGGGCAACTTTTAGAGATGTGCAATACATAATTTGCCTCATAAAATCATATTGACCATAGACAGAAACTTTAAAAACTTACTGGACTTCTCTTAGCATCCTGCCTGACTGTGTGGTTTTATTTTCCCCATAACAATACATAGCTGCGCTTCACCCCCACATATGGAACGTTTAAAACAATTTCAGCGATTATTTCTATTGGTCGAGCTTTTTGTTGAGTAAGTTTTTTTAATCTCTGTAGTCAACTGCTTGTGGAAGAGACCATATTACTCAGTCCCCAATGATGTATTCAATTAGAAGCATCTCTCAATTGGCACATCTGGGGTTTCTGTTTGTTTTATATAAGGTAATCCAGGTAGGTAGACGTCAATCAGTCATCTGTTTTCCATGCTAAGAGTTCATCTATTTCATTGTTCCTCTATTTGCCTTATTTTTAATCTAACTTCCTTGCTCCCTAGGATGCAGGGCACAAATATAAAAACCTTTCATGCCAAGTAAGACAGCCTCAAAGCCCATTTCCACCCCAGGTTCCTCAGCAGCAGGGCAGTAAAGGCCCCCGGCCAGGAGGCAGAGGGAAGAGATATGAAGAAGAGCTTTGCAGTTCCAGAATCTCCCTCACCTTCCCCGTTTTCAAAGAAAACTTCGGAGACTTTGTTTACGCGCTGTTTCAGAATAGAAACGTCGTGAATGAGAGCGAGCACCCTTTCCCAGCCTGCTCTAATAAACAGCTGTGAGGTAACTACTTTTGCTAGTGGGGGACTGACTTCCTAAAGTCCTTTCTTGTACTCCTGGAAAAGCAGCAATTTTGCTCTCGTTGTTCCTGCAGCTGAGTTCATATAAGAAATGCTCAGCACGCTGCCTCTGGCTGGGTTTGATTTTGTAGTTTTTACGGTGCTGAGTGTCTTCATTTCAAATAAAAGCCATTTTAGCTGAAAACATGTAACTGTCCTTTGTGTCTAGAAAACATAATGCTACAGTGCAGTCTTTGCCTCTAAATGTGCACCTATAAATATCTTAATCAGGCACTCAGCAACACGCTATTGTTCCTCCCGCAGCAGCAGAAACTGCCTCGAATTTGAACCTTGGAAGCAAGGGAAATGTGAAGTGGATACAGAAAGGGAACATATTCCTCTCCAGCTGACAACTCAAGGTTACTTCTGAAGTAAATAAAGTGTTGCTAAAGAGATTTCTCTCTCTTTTCTGATAATAAAAGTTGCAACGTGCTGAATTCCACTGCTTTTCATTATAGAAGAGCTGAACAGGTCAGAGGGTGGGCAGGTTCAATTTGTTGTTTCGGTCTACGAGTGCCAAACAGCTTTCTGTTACGCTGAGGGGGTTAAACTAACCTTCGATCTCCCCTAAGTGCAGACCACACAGGCAAGGTTTAGCAGAAGGCGGGCAAATTCTCCAGGCTTCCCTTTCTGCAAAATATCTCCCGGTTTTCATGGGTTACAGAAGCTGAAAAAGAGGCCGAATAACAAAATTTCAATACGCTAAGAGCCGTGGCATCTTTATGGGATGAAGAAAAGCACCCAGAGCCAAGGTCATCTCTGCTACAACAGGACAGCGTCAACAAACTGCTCAAGCGTAGCTGAGAGCAGCTGAAGACCCCAGGTCCTGTTTCGAGCAGCTGGGCAGCATCTGATTGACCATTTACTGATGTCCAGATCTACAGAACAATTTTGCCCTTTTGCATATTACACGCTTTTACGGTAAAAAAAGGACTACATAACCTTTCAGGTTGTGGTGTCATACCATCCCCTCCAAAGCAAAGAGTGCCAGGAAGGAACCAAAGGTGAATATTTATCTACGAGATCACTTGGTAGCTGCACAGAGGGACAGAGAGCATTGCACATGCAGAAAGGCTCCCATGAAGGAGCTTGTATTGCCTCTATGCATTGATAGGAAATAAGTAGAAGTAGCTTCCTCTGGCACCTGTAACTTTCAACCGGTGTCACTCCGTTACTCTTCTCCTTTACAGCTCAATTTGTAGTTACTAATGAAAAAGAAATTTACAGTCACCCTGATTAATTGATTTTGCCCTCTAGGTCTAAGTACCAGCCCTCCAGGCGGGTACTGAACTGCCCATTACAACAACAGCAAACTGCTTCTTGCCCTCCTGCTGGCTCTCCTAGCTTTGTGTTTACTCTCCCTGTGTTGTACCTATATCCTTAAATGCTATTCAAAGGCACTGCTGGGCCACTTTAATGGTTCCCTGCCCTGGAAAGGGGTGGTGGTCCTCCTCTCTCCACCACATCACTTCTTTTCCCCCATTCTCCTTTCCATTCTCCTGCTGTTTCCCTTCACTTGCCCTGGTCCTCAGAGGACCTCTTGTTGATCTCACATGACTGGCAGAAAATTAAGGTAGTTAAAAATCCAGTTAATTTATACATATATATATATATATATATAATCTTCATATTTTTTTCTTCCAGATGAGTGAGTCAAATGGGCTCAGTGAAGAGTCAGAGGAGCACTAGATCCAGCAAAAGGGAGGAGGCAAGACCACAGCACTAAGCCTGAGGGTAGAGGAAATGGAGTAGGACTGGCTCTGCCAGTCTTTAGGTCAGTTCAGCTCTACTGGCAAGCCATGCAGAAAAGGTCCTTCATTAGGTAGGCTTAGGGAGCCAGGAATGAAAAGCAAGGAAAAGAGGCCCATAAGGACCTAAGCCACTGCCTAGAAATAGATGTCCCCTCTTGGCAGCCAGCTGCCATCTCCACCGCTGGTCTTCTACCATCACACACCAACAGCCTGGTCCTGCGACGTGGCTTACTCAGCAAGGTCTGATGCTAACCAAAGCCTGGGGACTAGAGCCCTGAAATGAGATAATTGCACCTTATTTCCACACCAAGAAAATGCGGAATTGCCCTCTTCTGGGAGGGCAATGAGATTTTCTCTGTGATGCAGGGATGATGTCTCATGTGGGAGTCATCACCTGGGAGAAGAGGGCCAGAGAAGAGTGCAGCCATGAGGTCACTACATCTCCACTTTGCAGATGCTTCTGCAGCCCTGGCAATGCCAGAGTCACCAAGACAGACTCTGTCCTCTGGGCTTCCCTCCCTGTGAGTCCCAGTCTTCAGCTCTGGCACTGGAGAGGGTGAAGGACTTTGCCATTAGTAAAAGGTCAAACCAGGAATGACTATTAAATTTATGGATAACGGTGAAATGAGGAAAGCCAAGATCACTGGAGGTCAAAGATGTGGAATGAACAATTCCTAATTGAATGTTTTTAGAGCATTCCTAGGTTGCATGGAAAAAACAATTAAGTGGTATACTTGCAGTATCTAATATTTTAAATTTGCTTTAATAGTCCTTTACATCATTATGATCAGTGCTGTGAGTGCATAAATATCTCCATCTCTTCAACATTTTCTTCTTGACAGGTTAGTTTTCTACCCACAGAGATATTGATGAGACACTTTTGTGCACCAGATATGTGCATTTTTCTGCATTTTCAAATAGGAACCACCATTATCTTTTTGCAAGCTGAATATTTTTTATACATCATTTGCTAGTGACTAATGTGTGCTTCAGCCATGGGCTCCAAGGACTGTCATTTATCTTCCATAATGACCACAAGTTCTTAAACAACCAGCAACATACTGGCTGCAAAAGATGATCACAGAAGAGCCTTAGTTACAGTGAACGGAAACAGAGCAAAATGTGTATTGATATATTTCACTTTGGAAAAAAAAAACAAAAACAAGCAACCCTTCTTTCTCTTGTGTGGAGTGCAAGATGAAGTAAAAGAAGGTTTTAAATAATGTACAAAAAACCCATAGTTTTATTTCTGTTTCTGAAGTCGGTTCATCATCTGAAAAAAGATGCTTCAGTGAAAACCCAAAAAGCCTACAACAATAAACTTTCTAGTGTGCTGGCTGCCTGTGATTTCTTATTGCAACTTATTGCAATTTCTATATAAAGATTATAAGCAACAATACTTGTACATATATTTAGGACAATGCCACTGTGGCCACAGGACACAAAACACTAACACTAAACAAATGCTTCCATATGAAAGCAAATTGTCTGCAGTTTTCCACAGCAAAATATGTACCCTTTTAAGAAGTCAGGTCAGCCATCCAGCTTCTCAAATCACTGAACTGCAGAAGCTGCCCAAGTTTGTGCCAAAGCACACAGCCACGTCTCCTGGATGGAAGTTAATGAGCAATGAAATCTCCCCCTGGGTTAAACATGGACAAGAGCAATGGTATTACCGACAGAGCTCCCCCTTCAGGCCTCACACGCTGAATTTTGGGAACTCTGCCCAAGCTACGCCAGGGCACTGTGCTCCAGAAATAAATTCTGAGAAGTTTCCTGAGTGGTAGGAAGCTATTGGATCTTTTCAAACATGTTGTATTTCCAACCGTTGTCTGAGGCATTCCCAGTGACAATATGGGCTCATTTTTCACGTGTTCCTAATGATTTCAAGTGCTCTATTTGACCTTGATTTTCATAGGAAGGAAGCTCAGTGCTTGTTTGGATGTCTTCTTATAAGCATTTCCTCTTCTACAGCTTTACTGGCAGCTCAACAAATAGTTTCCCTAGTGCCAAATAAGTTCCAGCTATGCAACAATTTTTCCACATGCTTTCAGATGCTATAAAACAGCTTTATCTCCATTCTGTGTCTCGGGGTTGAGTTATTTTTTAGTATCTTTCCTCCTATTAATAAAGAGCAATGGAGTGATAAACGTGTACTTTGTGCAATACACACCACTATATATGTATATTGCTGCTTCCAATGGCGCAGCCACCTCCGCTGTATGCAGGCTCTATACAGCCTCCTCCTGTAAACAGCCAAACCTACAGACAATATAAGCCCAAGGAGCCTTTCCTCAGCGCCATTGGCCAGGTGATGGGGCAGATTGTCTGCAGGGAGCACCCAGAGACAAATCTAAAGAGAAATCTCTTTACCTTCTTTAGCGACAATGACCTTTACTAATGTTCACAGAAGTGCAGCATATCTTTCCCCATCAGGTGTGCCTAGAATCAATAGTAGTATAGGTAATATTGACGTCATCTGGTTACATTAATGGTCACATTTTTCATGTGTAAGCTTGGCCAGTTTCTAGCTTATTCCTGATGTCCCAAAAATGCTGGCCCTATCCACCTTTTCATACCTGTCTGCACAAGCCTGTCCATACAAGGCAAGGGTGGCTGATAAAGACTGTTTTTTCCTACGTACACAGACACCTTTTGTTGCTTTTGGGTGCAAAAGCCCACAGCGGTAGATTAAGACTAACATTTTCTGAGCTGATTAGTAACGCGGAATGATTCATTTATGGGTTATATACCCACAATATCTTTAAGAGATCAAAGAGATCCGATTTTCAGAGGCTGTGAATTTGGAAACTGCAGACCATGGAAATTCAAAGTCCCTGAGATAAACTTTTCCCACCTTAAAAAGTTACTAATTGAAAAACTTAATTGCAATGAACCTTGCTTTCATATTACAGCTAGTGAGTGTGTTTGCCCAGGTATTCTTCTTTTGCTCCTCCAAAATATAGTCACTGATAAAGATGGATGGCTTATGGCAAGGAACATCAGTCATCTTCAGAAACCTGATGAGGCAACTGTGTGCTCAAATGGTTTTGCATGAGCCCAACAAATGCTGAGCTCGGAGAAGAATACCCTTGTCTGCATGTGTGTTTTGTAGCATCAGTAATACGTACCTTGGGAGCATTTAATCTATAGTATCAACAGTATTTATGGCGTCTGGAGTTTTACATGGCTAAAGTAATTACTGTGATAAATGCCAGCAATATTTTAAAATTAACATTGAAGCTTCCTTCGATTTAGAAGCAGAAGACACTTAATTGGCAAAGATGGGATTGCAGTAAATTCCTTTGCTATTTAGGGTCTGATTATGCATAGCTGATGCACAGAGGGATCTGTACTTTCATCCTGAAGTTGGTTTCCTTGGCTTCTGGAGTGCTGGAGTGGCCACAAGATCAGGTCTGGTGACTGGTTTCCCCCTTTCAGCTTCATCTTTTCCCCCTGGTGTAAGAGTCAACAAGTGTTCTGTGCCTCAGAGCATTACCTACAGCTTAGCTACCAGATGGACAGATAAGTCTAACTCCATCTGTTCCTCCACAACTGTGGTAGCATCACACAACCAATAGCAGCAGAAAGGCTGAAGGGTCCCCAACTTCTTTCAAACCACTTCCGAAGCACATGACCACAGACCTAACTCTTGTCAATAAAGGTTTTTACCCCCTGGACGTCACCAAAGGATTGGGACAAGTCATGGGCAGCTTGGAAACTATCACCATCATCAATAAAAGAGCATAACTGAATGATGATCTCCAAAGGAGCAGGTTCAACCTCTACCATGGACTGTTCTGTTTGCAACAGATCATTTGCAGCCCAGCAGAGTTTTGCCTGAGAAAGGATTACAAGATCACAGTCTAATTTTTGTGTGGCACCCCCAATAGATGAAGACACTATCCAAGATGATAACACTTACTCTCAACTGTTGTGTTATCAGAAAGTTGTTTGATAAATGAAACATTCTCCAAGACCTTTGGATCACATAATTGGGCCAGTCTAATGGTCACTGCATTGAGAGAGGTCAACTCTTGTCCCTCCAGCCTCCTTGCTTTCTTTTTTCACCGCTCCCAGCTGTGTATTTCTGCTACTCTCTTTGTGATTGGGGTGGTTTTCATGGTCCTTGCTGAACTGACTGAACTCACTAACTTGGCAGAAAACCAACCAGCAAAAAAGTTGCATGGGCTCATGCAAAGGTCAGACTGGCAGACCAGGGCTACTGCTGGAATGCAGGTGAGGGTGAGGAGGAAAGAATGAGAGAGGAAGAAGGGAGAGCTCTGTTTTTAG
This sequence comes from Rissa tridactyla, assembly GCF_028500815.1. NCBI lineage: Eukaryota > Metazoa > Chordata > Aves > Charadriiformes > Laridae > Rissa > Rissa tridactyla. Next base: position 62,233,072 of record NC_071469.1, read on the forward strand.
TGAAAATCAATCATTGGGTCGGCTTGACGGTGTTGTGTGATCATGCCCTCCATTGGTAAAGGGAAATTTCTACATCTCAGAGACAAGCCAAGGGATGCAAAGTCTCTTCCACCTTCATCCTTTCAAATCTACTGTTGGCAGTAGTTTTCTTGGCAGTAAGATAATTTTTGTCACTACTCTGTTTTTGTAGTTATCTCTGCAGAAGATATGGATATTCATGACGGAAAGGCAGGACAGGGAACTCTCCACTGCTCTTAGTTCATCTCTCTCCACAAACGGCTACAGTTGTTTAAGCTCAGAAAAAAAACAATGGTTTCTTTCTCTTGCCAAGCGCCTGATCCCACCTGTAGTACAGCCCTGCCGCATCCTTCAGGATCACAGCCTGTAAGCACCAACTATTTCTTGCAATCATTGGGTTCCTACTAACACATAAACTGCATTATAAAGTGAATACTAAATTATATGCAGGGAGAATTTCCCTTCCCCCTATTTACCACCAGTGAGTAAAAAGAACCCATCTTTCATAGGCATGCCAAAGAGCTATAGTTCACGCCTGGGAGAAAATTACAGGACAGTTTTTATAGCAATTCAGGCAAGGGATGCCCACTATGCAAATAAAATACAGCGCATGCATGCAACACTTCATGACAGCCTTGCTCAGCATTTCACAGCGAGGATGGACGGTGGGTGGCTGTGGGGAGTCCTTCAGCTCCTGCAGAGCCATCCACAGGCTACAGCTCTCCTATGTCCTCCTACATGGGTTCCTTCAGCGCGTGGGAGAAGGTGGTCTGCAAACAGCAGGGGAAGGAGAGGGCGCCTGTCGTGTCCATCCCTTGACCTCTGTGGTACAGAGCCTGAGCTCAGCCAAGGTTTGTAGACATTGGGTTGCTTCGGTTATGGACTACACTTTCTACTCAGTCAGCGTACTGTGCCTCTGAGCCCTGCTCACAGCCCCTGATATCATCAATAAAGAACTGCCCATGCTGGTTTAAAATGAGCAAAACTTTCAGGCACTGAACAGAGTCAGCAGATACCTGACATAATCATATATTCAGCTACAAGGTCTTCATTTAACCTGAACACAAACTGCAGGGCCTTTCCCTTTTTTCCTCAGGAATTACTCCTGTTTTGCATTCCAGAACACTTGTCACCCTGGTGAATATTAATTAAAAGTTGTAATTAATTAAAATGTCAATTAATTCCTTTATTTTATTCTTGAGGGTAATCTTGTATTCTGTGCAAGAGAGAGCAGTAAGTGAGCTTACCAGAATGAAATAAAACAAATCTCGGTGTAAGTACTGCATTGGGGATCCTGAAAGAAGTGTTTGTGTGGCCAGCATTTGGTCAAGGCAGAGAGGGTGGGTTAGGGAGCGCATCCGTGAAGGCAGACAGACCAGCACATTGTGACAGTTTAGGGGCCACCTATGGCCAATTCATGAATTCCAGCTGTGATTTTATGAGCGCTCTGTGCATCTCTGAGTTGCGACTGTCATTTATTTTAGGCTCACAGCTTATGTTAAAGAGAGATGGGATTGCGACACAATGACCACCTCCGAAATAGGAGGTTGTCAGGACCAGAAACAGTGAGCAGCCGTGCTTTGGCAGAACAACATCTGGTCGTGGCCTCAGCAAAACTGTTTTTCTAAACCTCCTCATCAAAACCCAAATTTTAAACCTAAATTCTACCAGGGTAGAAACCAAGCAGGAAATCACCAGTTTGGTCACAATGATCACAAGGAAGGAATGGGGTGGAAGCTTTTTCACTGGAGCTGAAAGCTTTTTAAATCAATGCAAATTTGAATGTGGGTTAAAGCTGCAAGAGTCAGCAGAAGTGCAATAGTTATCATGACAAGCATGTGCAAAGGAGTTCATTTTGGGATAGCCGCAGCTTTGCTCTGTGGCTACAGATAGGTATCTATATCTATCCCAGGCATTGGATATAGATGATATAGATAGATATAGATATAGATGATATAGATATAGATATATCCCAGGCATTGCTGAAACAAAAAAAGGAATGCTGATATATTTTTACATGGAAATTGAAAAGAAGTGAACTTTCTACCCAGAATGTCACCAAGATTATCACTAGTTTTTCATGTATAACATGGTAATTCTTATCAATCCCTTCCACAGACACTGCAGCTAATCTCCAATTTATTTGGAAGGAGAAAACTAATCGCAGCATTAGCCGTGGGAGTTTAATAATGTAAGGATGAAAATTCCCATACATGTAAAGCCAACAAATTGGCATGTTATTTACCTGGAATTGTTGATCTTCTACTCTGTTATTGTTTCATTTCCTTGTGAAGTTTCTCAGAAACCACACTTATTGTATCTTGCTTCCTCCTCTTCCTTTCCAGGGGCAGTGCTTTCCAGACCAAGGCAAACACAGCATCCTCACCAGACGTTATGAAATTGTGCTTTGTAGACCTTTCCTGTCTGCTCACACAGATGATTCTATTGAGACCCGCGTTGCTTTTAAAAATGTGCCTTTACCTTTAATAATAAGTCAGTACAAGATGCTGTGCAACAAAAATATCGCCTTTCCTTCTCTGTTTTGTGTTTTTCTACAATATTTTTCTAAACCCAGTTACATCATCACCACAGGCAGGATTTATCTGACTGAAAGGAGAAGTCAGCAACGTGACTTCTGTGCCTAAATCACCTTGACTCCATCTGCAGGCACAGAAGCACTTCCAAGGCATCATTCATCTCATTCTAAAATAGATGGGATGAACCATGGCCTTAAATACCTTCTTTCCATGCACTGTAGCGGGGGCCTGACCAGTTCAGAGGCAGACAAAGGCGTTGCAAGCCAGGTGACAGGCAGTTTTTCCTACGCGTATTGGACAGAGAAAATCCAGGAAACCAGCCTCTTTTTTTTTTTTTTTTTTTTTTTTTTGCTTTGAATTTTCCATCTGTGATCTCAGTTCTGTAATGGTCCCATAATACAGGAATATTAATTTGGGTAAAAATACATAATTATTTTTCTTTCTGCTAATCTGGGATTTTATTTCAAAATTACAGAGAAAAAAAAAAATTCTGAGATTTCTAAGGAGCTTTGCCAGACTGTACAAACTCTGATGTCTTGAAATTCAGACTATCCAGTGATGTGATTACAGGTAAGCACACAGAAATCATGCGTTGGATTTACCCATGTACAAATTCACTCAAGAATTACACTCATCTAACCGAGAAACAAGGGGACATCACGCCATGGTCCCAAAGAGTAGCAGCAGGAGTTCAGCCTGCGAGGTTCTCTTAGCAAGACCGGCTCCACGTGTTTCCAGATCATAAAGAAGGAAGACACTGTTCAAGGTGGGGGACTTCACACCTTTTACGTTTCAAAGACTGAGTTGGGAGACCTGCTAAAACCGGCACTGCTGCTGAGAGGGAGGCATATGGAACTGGAATACATTAGATGCTGCTTCTGAGTTTGAGTTTCAGTGTCCGAGCGCTAGAAAACAGTGTCTCCAAAGCTCCAGCTGGGATGTTAAAGGACGGCACGAGAGCCTGGATTTAGTGAGCAGCTAGCCCTGTGGATTAGCTGGTGGATCCTTTCACATATACTCAAAGGCGTAACGTACATCTCACATAAAAAGGAGACGGTATTTGCAAGATATGCCACAATTGACACCAATCTGCCTGCAAGCTGGATCAAGCCCTTCACGTAGCTGGAGATTACCAGAGTGCAGCTCAGGCAGCGTGCTGCTTTCGCTCTCCCCTCCAAGCTGTCCCTGTCCCCACAGGTTTTTTCCCTGCTCTTTTGAGACAATCCACCCTGACAATGCACACAGAGTGACGGGAAAGCAAAGCGTGAAATGGTTGTCTTGACAGGACTCTTTAAATAAGGTCAATTGGCTGGAAAAGTTAGCACCCGCCTAAGGCTCCTTACTCTGGAAGGACCCAGGCTACTTTGCTGCACATTCTTATAACAGTATTTGTCCAAGCTTCCTCCTGTGATAGCAAAAAAAGACTGTCTAATTGGGGAGGGCAGAGCGGCAGATTAGCACACAGTACACTGAATAACATTCCAACATCTGCTGTCACAGATTTGCTGACAGCTGTTTCTGCAGAGTAGCTGGAAAATCTGATAATCCTAAACATGAAATTTCTTGTTATCTGTGCAAAGGCAAGTGCCAGTCTCTAATATGACCCTAAAGGACAATCTGTAGCTTTGAGTAAATGCTGCCAGCTCCACCTGGACATCTCCTTCAGCACCTCCTCTGAGAACACACAGCTGGACACAGCTGCACCGGGGCTGCCTCCCACAAGGTGACACATGGGGAGGCACTTTTTGTCCCCAAGGGGTGTTTTTCGTACTCTGTGGTTTAATTCTATTTGCAGCTTCAGAGAGGGTCAGGTTGAACGCTTCACCCAGAGTGAACCTAGAAGGACTCACGACCAGCGTGGAGACTCCATAAAAGCTCTAAAGAATGTGGAATAAGTACAAAACCTTTCCCTTCACCAGGTCCCAGTTAGCCTGGGTGCAAACTGAGCCGCCGCACTCCTGTGTTCTCTGCTTAATGAACCGATGTCCATTTGGCCCATGAGGAACAGTGGCGTTCAGCACAAACCTACAGCTGGGTTTATTTTGCAATGAAGACCCACTGTTGCAGGCACTCGGAGGAATCGTGTGCAGGGATGGAAACCAGGCACAGGGCTGCCCAAAGAAGACTGAATTCTGCTGCCCCCACTCTATGTTTAGCAGAGATATGCTGAAGGATTTTACCAGGCCGGTAGTGCTATCAAACACTCGCTTTCTAGTGAGCCCAGCCCTATACTGAGGCCCGGTATAACATTTGGTGGCTATAACTTATTTTAACTTCAATGGTTAAGAACGAGAGCAGGCCAGAACTGTGAAGCTTTTCCCTTAATTACCTTTTAAAACCTGCTCTCGCTGTAAATGACACACAAACACGGATAATAGCAAGAGTCAATCCTAATAACAATTGTGCGTTTTTGCAAATCGCAGTTATCTGCATGGCAGCCCACAATCAGTGGTAACGCCAGAAACGTGTGAAATCCTGAGTACATGCATTACTTAAAAGGCCCATTTAACACAATTCTCATTCTTGGTTTCACAGGTTAGTGAGTAGCTGCTATGCCCAAATGCTATTTCATGGCCAGATAACACTGAGGGAGAAGCAGAAGTTCCTTCTGTGATGGGTGAACTAGCACCTGCCTGACAGCGGGGATCATGCGTAACCCTTTAACACACAAAAATCCTAAAGAAAAATATTTAATCTCTGTGAAAGGCAGTATTAGAAATTACCAAGTGCTGCTGTAGCAGGTCTGTCAGATGAGCGGAGATTGGGAATATTTCTACTCTTGGTGTTCTGCCAGGTAAGGGCACAGTTCTGCGGTGCTGCCTGTTCCCACACTGCTTTAGATTTTGGATTCACCACCAGTAAGTCATGGGGATATTGCTTTGGATGCAACTTTAGCAAACAGGTCGATGCTTCAGTCACTTCTAATTTTGCTTTTAAAGACACTATTTGCGTGTTACAGGTCCAATTTATGCCTCTTCGTGACACACCTCTTGGATGGAGACTGCCAGTGACCTGGCAACTGGTGGCTCTGGTTCCCCCAACATCTTAGCTCCTGTCAACAAGGCAAATTTGGCCCTGCTTGACTGCATTGTCAGTGAAAACTGCTGTCCTCATGACAGTTAATATACATCTAATCGATGCAAAAGAGAAACCAAATCTCACAGTTGGTTGCTCCAATGAAAAAAAGCAGGTGCCGATTTCAGAAAACTAAAAGCTGATTTTAGAAGTCAAATGCTGATGTCTTAAAACCTGCATTTCAAAGACAAAAAAATGCAAGTGAATTAAAGTGTTACCTGTTTCAGGTGCCCGGGTGTCCATGTAATCTTTGCATCCGCAGGCACATTCCTCACTCTCTTCTTTTGCCGACAGCTCTCCTGCATGCGGGGGGTGAGGGCGTGGAACAAAATAACCCACGTAGGAATCTCCTTCAAAAAGCAGGGAACTAAAAAATAGAAGGGAATTGCATTTCAGTATTTACATACAGAAATTATCATCATTCCCAAACACACCTGAATATCTCTCATCCATCTTTGTGCTATAGCAATGGCAGCACAGACCAACTCGCAAGCTCCGTGTGGATGCTTCTGGACAAGGACCTTGCTGCAAGGTGGCTGATGTGGTCTCTGCACAGACCTCCTCCTTTGGCCTTCCAGTGGCAGTGACGACGTGTGCTACAAGTGACCTGGGGAATCAGTGCCATACGGTGCCCCGTGGTCGCCACCGTCGCAGAGCTCAGGTCCAAATATCTCATCACACGGCTGGGTTCGACAAGACAACAGAAGAGGATGAACCAGCCCTGAAGGCACAGGGGTGGTGATACTCATGCAGCAAAGGAATTTGCACGTAGTCTCTGCTCTTTCCCAGGTCTAGTTCACTGTAAACTAGGCAAATATCACACAGCAACGTGGAACTGCGGGGTCTGTTTCAGTTTTTCGCTGTGACAAATCTGTTGGAAGTGTTACGCAAACGTAAGGATATATTCCCCATACAATGAAAATCTGACGTTGGAAGCGGAGCAGTCCAACAGAAGTCATCATTACAGTCACATACCTCAGACTGTAATTACACACAGGTTAATGTTTGGACCTTAGAGCCTGGACAGAGACTTTTTCTTAATTTCAGTGAAACATATTTTGTTTCATTATTTTATTACAGTAATTATTTTTGTTATTTCACATTTTTAGTGCTTTGTAATTAAGCCAGGAGCTGTGACAGAGCGTGAGTTACAGTGCAGCGAGTCACGCTTGTGTATTGTTAACCGGGAGCCCGAAGGCCGTGTGCCACCGAATGCGCGAGGTATGAATTTACTGGGCTGTAAATGATACCCTCGTGTGCCTTATTGAGAAGATAAACCAGCTCACAAAGCAGAGGATTTCAGGACTCAGGATAAAAACCTTTGCTGATCCCTGGGCTGAGCTCAGGAGCAGCTCAGGAACAAAGTCAGAATACATTAAAAGGATGTTACTACTTCCCTGCTACCCCAGAAACGCTACCACAAACTCCTGTTTCCTCCTTAATTTCAGTGGCATACACAAGATATTCTGTGTGTGTAAAGCAATGAAGTTTGAAGACACCAGGTGTTATTTATTGAGCTCGGTGGCTTTCCACCAGCAGAAACCAAGAGTGCCTCTGGGCCATCTAGTTAGGAGGAATATGGTGACAATCTTTCCAGCTGTGAAGTTAGCCTGATTTCCTAATCACAATCTCACAGAGCTGAGAGAAGCCAAAGGAAACAAACTTCTGAGGCACGTGGACACTTAAATCCCATTTTAAGCATGATTAAGTGCCTGAGCCTCACTGGCTTTCACAGGCAGTTTGGGTTGAGGATCCTAACAGAGTGACCATCCCTTTATGTGTTCCCTTTTTATTTATGTAACTGGAGGTGGGTTTAGCCATAATAATAAAAGGTATACTTTATCCTATTGATTTAGCAAGATGACTCTCGGTTTCAAAATCAAATCAGTGCACAGTACTTTGGCTTAATGACTTTACAAAGGTCGGGAAGCAACGCAAACTGACCCCCTGTGTGCTTTAACCCATTGCTCACATGAAATAAAACGAGCCAGTTTATATGTCTTTCAGGGGTACTTGTTTTAGTACATTTGTCCCAGTCAAGAGCACACACACACTCAGGGAGACCCTGGCTTCCCATGGCCCCAGCAAATCCTTTCCCCCAACAGCCCCTGGGTGCCCAAACCATGGCTTGGAAATGAGGTTTAGCCTCCCAGCTGATCTAAATAAAAAGAGAACTAACATTAATAAAGGGGATGGGGTGGGCGATTGGCATCTTTGGAGTTTTAGCCACCTGCGCAACTACCAAGCCAAATTTCACAACCAACTCAAGTCCTGTCCCTTTGCTGTGTCTCACTAGGAGGCTGTCAACACTCCTCCTTACCACAGAGCTGGTTTTGTGGCTCTGGGAAACAAACCCGTCCTTTATGTTCTTATGAAGTATTCCTGGTTTATATATGATGTATTCAGACCAATCAATCTTCTATTTTGGTGGCCTGTTTAGAGACTTAGGGAGCTGGCATTGATTAAATGCCTATAATAGAGAGCATTAATTTACCCGTCAGTGGAAAAATCACCATTGTAAATTGTCCCAGTCGGTTTGTATATCACCAAACGATACGCTGCACGTTCTGGATCTGTGTACTGAACTGCACTCATACATAACGCACGTTCAATTAGCAGCACCAGCATTGCTTCAGAAGGCCATAGGCAAGAGGTCTGGGTTTGATTCTGCTGCCCTCTTTAGGATTTGTGCCTGGGAATCCCCAATCTAGTAAGAAATTAAGTGCAAGATCATGCAGCGTCTGAAGTCCTGCAGGGAGTCCACAGCATCCCATGGGACTAGGAAATAACTGGCGTATTCCTTCCTTTTGCTCATCCTGTTACACTGTTTGTAACCCAGTTAGGATGATTTTTTTTGCCATAAAGGGGAGCAAAATATTCTGTGTTTGTGGAGGTACTGGAGGCTCCTTCATCTGTTGAGTTCATGGTCCCATAGAATCATAGAATTATTCCCAGCTAAAATATCATATATTATTCACGTATTATGCCCTTGGAGCACAAAAAAGATCACAGTGCCCTAAGGGGAGGCAGGAACTAGTTTCTCTTGAGCAGTGGAACAACATTAGATTTGCATTGTCCTAGTAAAAACTGTTCAGACCCGGACCATAGGTAGATATCCCAAGAGGAGATAGCCGGCTCCTTACTGGGGCGGCAGAGGAGAGCATGAGGGCGAGAGAGGGATGAGCTGAGTGAGGAATAACTGGTATTAGCAGAAGGAAAAGCAAGGAAATGCCCTATATATGTGACCCAGTCCACTGAGGACAGAGATGCTCAGAAGCGGGTGTTGGGGGAAAGGCGGGGAGAACGGGTGAAGCACAGCAGCAAGGAGGAGCTGAGGAGCAAAAGCAAAGCTCACGTACCTTTGCTTAAAAGCCTCACCGTGAGGCTTTCTCCAGCCATTGCTCCACTTCACGCCAGGTTCATGCCCCCTGCGGCGCTCATGGCACCCTCCAGCTGCTGCAGTCTGCCTCCCTCCTCCCCAGCCACGGCACAGCCACAGCAGCCCCGGGGCATACACCTCCGTCTCTCAAACCAGTAAACACCTAGCAAAACAGAGATCGCATCCACCCTGCCTTTCTTTTTTAACAAACATCTCATAGAAGCAAAGGAGATTCTTCCTGTGAGCAAAATGGGCTGCTCCTACCTCGATAGGAGCTGCGAGAACTCGAGGTTTGGGTATTGGAGAAGTAAAGTTACCACCCAGACCTCCCAAGGACTCCCTTACTCAAACCTCCAAGCGCGAGAGTCGAGATGTGTTCTTTCTAACTGTCAGCCTTACAAAATTAATCAGAGAGATGAAAATCCCCTCTGCCATTCATCACCACCGATAAAGGTCCTGCCACCAGAAGGGAGCTGCCAATGCAGAAGGTGGGAGGTGACCCGGTTCACTCTTGCAGAGCCACTCTGGCCCTGCCACAGCCACACAGGTATGACAAAAAGCTTGTACCCATCAGAGACCTGCACAGGCATGGCTTCAAGTTACATGTGCCTGGTAGGATTGCCTGAGTTATGCAGAAGGTAGCATCCATTCAGAGATTAAGGTCAAGGTTTTGAAAAGCAATTCATGATTTCACGCAGGTCTTTCTGTGCGACGAGCTAAGCTACTCTTAAAGGCTCATATTTTCACAAAGGACAAAAGAGTATTTGGTAGCTTCTGGAAAACAGATCTTTTCAAGGGCAGAGTAAACCTTTGCATAGAAACACTACTAAGCTCCACAATGCTGAAAAGAAAGGTGTAAACCCAGCTTGGGGCTGGGAGCTGTTGAGCATCATTAGTTGCTGGGAAGCAAAGTGGATGGTTCAGTCATAGTCCAGCATTGATGTGTCTGTAACAGCTTCCAGGCTGGGACTGGTCTCATCCCACTGGCTCTGACCTCTCATCTGTCTAGGTCCAGCCAGGGAGAAGCTGAATATCCAAAGCTGAAGGCATGCAGTATCAGCCCAAAATCTGGGCAGTCTAAGTGCCCAGCATCTGCTTCATACTAGCTGCAGTCCTTGCACAAAGGGTTAATTTTATTTGCAGAGCTCCATGCTATGCACAAGTAAATCCCAGTGCATTTTTACCAGCGTGATTTATAAGCCAGGTTTAGAAAACTCTGGTCTCAGAAGCCTGTTGTCAGAGTTAATGGAGCAAGAATATGAACTGCAGCATCTTAGGGTTACAGTCATCTCTCGATAGCCTCCTTTGGACAGTTTCAGATCCAGACTTCTGCTGTGTTTTTCCAGGCTGTGGTGTGGAAGTGGCCCCTGCAGGGCCAACATGGGATGGAGATTTCTTCCTGAACTTTCCATCAAAAGGCTAAATCAGTTGCAGCAGCCTGAGGTCTGCACGACTTTCCCCCTTTCCTATCTTCCTGCAGACAGGGAGCAAAGAGAGCTCTTCAGTCTGTAACCACACATTGCTACCCAAAGTGAAGGAATGGAGGCGATGGGCATGGAGAGGGAAAGGAGTGTGGTGTTTTGCACAGCCGTGTCTGGTTTGGACCCATGGAGATCAGCACAGGCATTGCCAGCCCTCCCAGAGTAGGGATCCCACGTAACAAGACCAAATGCGATGCTACTAGATGAAGAGACTCATGTTGTACCCGTGTACTTGAAAAGTGGCTCAAATTACCTCATAGAAACCCATTTAAACAAGATTGTTTCATCAGCTGACAAATTCCCTGAGCTACTAAAGGATCCTTTGCCTGCCTGATAAAAGGTTCCATAATAAGGAAAAAAAAAGAAAAATGAAAGAAGAGCTCTCTATCAGAAGGAAAGGCAGGGAAGAACTGAAAAATCTGTATTATCCCCCAGATTTGCTCTCTAGCCCCAAGAAGCACAGACAAGACACAAGCAAGAGGACAAAATGAAACAAAGGCATCAAAAAAGCCGCACAAGCAGCAAGAATGAAAAAATTGTGTAAAAGGCTAATAATTAAGTCATTGATATGTCATTTTCTGAATTATCTGGGAGCAAAAAGAATGAGAAATGTGCCAACCTGCACACTGTGGTCCATGTCAGGAAGCAGGGGCAGGGTCTCCAGCATCATATGCTAGTGCCGTCCCTTCCATGTCAAGATCAAGAAGCTGACCATGTCCCGGGCTTTAAAACCAATTCAGTCCCCAGCCAGCAGCAGTAATAAAATGAGTACATAATGCCACCTTCTGGCTATAGTTGAGGACACAATAAAAACGTTGGCAGAAAGATAGCGTTCTGTCCCTCCTGCACTTGGGTGGATGATATATATCACTTGCTTGTGGAAGTCAAATTTCTTTTGCTGACTTAATCCCAGAGCCAAAATTAATCAGACATCCTAGCTAACAGGATCAGGAAACGCCATAAATTATGCTGCCTGCAACCTAACAACAGCATTAACAGCACGAAGAAGGTGGAGGCTTTTTTTGATTAATCACTGTTTAAGTTGCCTAAAGGACCTATGAAACCTCCTGCTGGCTGACACAATGAACAGCATTTTATATTAACCGATATAAGGAAATGTCTTTAAAAGTGATGGATTATGCAGATACGAGATGGGGACTGTGTGCTGTGGTTACCTAAGAGCTGCAAACTGCGTGACGGGCCCCTCCGCTGCCCCCAGCCCACAGCAGCCTTCCCCACCGCCTCCAGTCCACCCTAGAGAGGACACTTGTCACCCCAGTAGCTGAGCACCTTCAGGAAAAGCCACACAACACGAAGGGATGGATTGGGCTGGCTCCAGGCAGAGCTAGAAGGTTTAGGCAAACAAAACCACTGGCAAATGGTGGCTTTTTCCTTTTTTTTTTTTGTACACAAACCATCAAGCTCAGTACCGAGGAGAAGGATAGGACATGGACGTTTCATCTGGAAAGTTTTTGTGGCACACTGCAGAGCAGCGTCACTCTTTTCTTGTGCACCGAGACGCTGAGAAGTCACCGCAGTTTCCCTTAGCCCCAGTTGGGTGCCACTGTGCTGGTAGCACATCTTGCACTGGGGCGTAGAGAGCGGATGGGCTGAATGGAGGGTCACAACAACCCAGCCCCAAGCACATGAACGTCCCTTTCTGGAGCCGTAAATACAACATCCCTCATCAAAACTGTTGTTTTCTTTGTTTTACAGGAACATCTATACAGGAGAAACCATGGTTCCTGCTGCAGGGGGTATATTGAGGTTCTCATTTTCTTTGGTTGGGATTTTTCAGAGCAGTAGCACCAGCCTAGCTCTGCTCCCGCTGAAGTGAGCAGCCTCCCATCCACTGCTCCTACTGTTTGCTCTCCTGACAAGCTTCAGCGCTTAGAAAATACACTTCTATTTTCACTCTCTTGCTCAAAGAGATCTACTTCTTGGGGTGATGGGTTTTCAGAGCATCCTCCACTGTGCTGCGTTGCACATCATCATTTTAAATCCACTTGAAATGGGTAACTAGCCCTTCTCAAGTGGGAAAAGCTGCATTTTACACTTCTTTTTCTCTAGTACTATCAAATATAACATAGGCAAAGCAGCTGAGGATAAAATCCCAGAGTTGAGGCAAGCTGTTATTGTTGCCAAAACCCCACTGTCACAGGAGATCATGGCTGGACAGGTCCTTTAGGGATCTGCATAATTTTGGGTGCGCACCGATCAATGCAGCCAAGCAGTTTTGTCGTTGCTCTTCATCAGTGAGCGTTTCTACACAGACTGAAAATTTTCACCGACGTTATCTTTTGATGGCAATTCATCCAAAGTGGCAGAGGGAGAGTTTCCCAGCAGAGGCAGAGATCATCAGTGGACTTGAACTCTGAAAAATGTTTTGGAAGGACCCCTTCTCATTAAACTTCATGATTCTTTGATGAAGGAAGTTCCTCAGTCTCCTTCCTAACCTCCCAGGCTCATGCACATCTCCCCATGCCCACTGGACATAAGACATGGCTAGTAGCTTCTTGCTTACTGATTTAATTCCCTTTCCACGCAGTCAGGGGCTCCTGAAAGACAGATTCCCCTACTTTTCACTTTTCTGGTATGATGTCCAGATGGTTACTTACACCTTGATGCCAGGCTTCCCACTTGACCCCACTGCCATGTCCATGCCAGCTCTGTCTGATGGCCAGTCCCTCACCCAACCCCTGCTTTGCCCCTGGCCCTTCCAGCCACCCTGACTCCTGCACCAAGATCCCACCTGTCCTGATGTTGGGACCATCTTCAAACACCTGTGCTGGTTTTCACTTACCAGAGAAAGGAGAATATAATTATCCACCACTCCCGTGCTGTTTGGGGGCCTGGTGAAGTTACAGGCTTCGTAGAGCAACCAGACCTTCCTCCTGCAGCTTAAGGCAACGGCTCTGAGGATGGCCAAAAGAATCAAGACAAATCATCAGCAGGAATGACTTTAATCCTGTGAAGAAAATGAAGTGGCAAGAAACTATATCACTTGAAGCCTGATTGAGAACATCCCTGCAGGAATTTAACTGGCCTGAAATGGTGTGCACCTGTTTCAGACCTGACTCATCTTCACTTTCCTGAGCACTGACAAACCCCAGAGGCTGCATCCTCCATGGAGAAGTGTCTGCTTCCCTTTGAGGCTTGGGAGTGCCCCAATCCTGCCAAGGAGGCAAAGAAAGTAAATAAATCAGTGATAAAACAACTTACACCCGGCATTAGCATTGCCGAGGAAAGGGAAACGCTTTTCTTTTAAAAGGCTGATCTCTGGAGCCTGGATTTCTAAAACACATATTTCACTCTGTGCATATTCGCCAGCTTCAAGTGAGACTTTCCAGACCTCATGGCCAAGGACTGCATGAAGCTCTGCTGCTCCCATCACAGGAGCTGCTTTTAAGTGCAGTAATGCATCGGTGTGAAGGCAGCAGGCTGTGCCACAGCTCCTCTCCCGCAACTTTGGAGTCATTGGGGCTTGCCTTACCCCCGGGGAGGCGGAGGGTGCCCATGTCAGATGCCCTCCTCACTAGCTCTGCCAATTAAATTAGACAGGCCAACGCTTTTGCCTTTACTAATTGATGCAGCAAGCACATAATTAAAGGACTCCCCATCGCTTTGCAATCTTATCTGGCTATTTGACCAGGTGGAGCCCTATCACGCACCTTCCTCTCAGCCTGCTACCTGCTTTTCCACCTGCCAGTCATTAAACGTCACCCCTCTACCAGGCCATGGGATGATGAATGCTCTCTCTGCTACTCTGCATATCAACCATGCAGGAGGTCAGATACCCCCTCCGCTGCTGTCTCCTGGTTCGTCTGATCTGGCAGATGGATCCCTCAGTGTCTTTGTCTGCTCTGACCTACTTCTCCCTTTCATCATCTGCCGGCTGAATCTCTGGGGTGTCTGACTCACCACAGATGTGGGGATGCTGTGCCTGCCCACACGCATCTCTTCTCTCCTGGCAGCAAATTAACCCTTCGTTTTAGGTATGGGGGTGACCTGCACTGATTTCCCCAGCCAAGCTGTGAGCTCTTCCTTGCTGAAGCCAACAAATTCCAAAACCACCTGCCCTCAGACCACCTCCAGCATGCTGGCAATGGCTCTTCCATGTTTCTCTGCAGGATGGGAATCCCAGGGTAAACAGGGCCAGTTGTCTGGGAACGCTGCTGGCTGAGGAGTCCCTGGGGTAGTGGCATGGAGCCCATCCTTCTCCTCTCTGGTTAACAGGAGGGCTGAATTCAGATGGAGACATTTCTCGCACCCTGCAAGACCATTTGGTGTCCTGTAAGGTGACAATGAGGTGCAGGGGACGCTGAAGACAGCTACGATGGCAGATTCAGGCTGGCCTAAGCATCTCTGACCAGAAGGACACCAGGCAGTGCGGAGCAGAGGCTCCCAGTCTGAACCTGGGGCATTGCAGAGGAGCTCAAGCTGGGCGGGCACTGCTGGAAGCAGCCAGGGCCAAGCCACCAGCCCTGCTGTGTGGTTGTAGGAGACCGAGTTGTACACACAGCTGGGTCTTTTCTGAGGTCTGCCAGAAAGGTCATGATTATCCATCCTGTTGTGACACCTGCAGGAACCCACAGATCCCCTCTTTTGCAGACAGGGGTGGCAGCAGCAAGCAGACTGCTGCTATCCACTTCTTGCCACAGCCGTGACTTGACCGAGGATCAAGCATGCGCTGAACTCGCCAACCGCTTCTGAACTGCCCCTAGCTGGCAAGAGGAAGTGTTGGAGTAAGGAAATAATTTTTACTGCGTTAGTGGCTGTCTTTGATTCATGCCGCACAGGTGTTTTGGGGAACTCGGGAACTGAGGAGCTGCGTAAGTAACTGCTGCAGCTATGGCAATGCACATCCTCTGCCCCACATGGGGGTAACTCTGTCTAGACGTGCCTTTAGAGGAGACACTGTTGTGTGGCCTCTGAGCTGCGTGTTGCAGGAAGGGAGGACCTATGGAAATCCTTTTTTCCTTGCAAACCCCCCTATTACAGGAGCTATTCCCAGCAGCAGTTTTGAGCCTGGATTCTTCATACAGACAGCGGGGCGGGGGGCACCAGAAGGAGATCTTTTTCCAAGTCACTCGTATTGAAACATGAGATGGCTCTGAAGTGCTACGTTGTGATATACACTAATACAGAGAGAATCCATAGAGAAGGTTTTTAGAAGTCTCTGAGTTTTTGCACGGGTAGCATTAAGGGCTGGACGCTGACAGATACGTATCAGCCGAGCTGCAGGCGCTGAGCCAAGGCTCTGAAGGATTCAGCCTGAGTCGGGGCTTAATTTCTTCTTGCTGAGAAGTGCTGCTTGCGTTGAGTCTTAGCATAGGAGCATTTAACAGGAGAACAACCAGGCACTCCAAGGCTTAATGCAAGAGTACATGCTCAGAGAAAGCAAGTGAGAAGAATTTTGATTAATTGCTGTGTATTAATTTGCCGCTGCAGCAGATGGAATATTTGCTTCAAGCTTTTCCGAGAAACAACATGAAAATGTTTTACACAGCCGACAGGCTTCGCAGTCAAGCCCTTTTGCTGTTGGTTAACTCTCAGCCCCACGTTAGTGAATGAACAGGACAAGCAAAAACATCTTTTCACTTCCGAAGGCAGCAAAGCTCGCTGAGCTAGGATAAAAAGAGGTGAACTATAACATAAGCTAGTGTAGGTAGACTCAGAGAACACACAATCCCCCTTTAAAAGCCT
This sequence comes from Rissa tridactyla, assembly GCF_028500815.1. Classification (NCBI taxonomy): domain Eukaryota; kingdom Metazoa; phylum Chordata; class Aves; order Charadriiformes; family Laridae; genus Rissa; species Rissa tridactyla. Next base: position 62,249,268 of record NC_071469.1, read on the forward strand.
GGCTATTGCACAAATCCTCATTTTGTGGTTTTTTTTCTTTTTTTTCAAGGAGCATCCTTATAATTTATACACAAACAACCTAATCAAAGATAGTGTCAGCTCTGGAGAAAGAAATGCAGAAAGCCGGAGCTGGGCATGGGCAGGTACTCTGAAAACAAACACTTTCATCTTGTCAGGAGTGGTTTGTTTGCATCTTACCCAGAACTGTGAGGAACCATAACCACAAATACTTCACACGGTACTTTGAATTTAATAGCTCACATGGGCTACTGTCTGAATTACTGCCTTTTATTTTATGACTAAATTAATATTATATACACAGGAGCACATTTAAAATACCCAACAGAGTAAAAGAAATGATTGCTGTGTTGAAAAATATAAATTTTTATGCACAGAAGTTATTAGTAAAACCACATTCCCCAGTCCATTAATGTGCACACATTTAAATTTTCTTTTTTTTTTCCTTTGACCTTTATTTTCAGATACTACAGCATGTTATCTTAAAGCTTTAATAAAACAGTAATTCACTCATGCTTTTTATGGCCTACTAATTCGTCTGTTGTGCCATGTATTGGGTTTCATAACTTTTATATGCAAATCAATAAAAACTCCTTTGATATTTCATTTAAATCATTGAATAATTAACACATCCCAGCCCCCAGATCAGCTAAACTGCGAAACGGAGACCAAGCCCTCACAAAATTTCAAGTAAAAGAGAGAAAAAAATAAGATTTGGAGAAATACATCTTTTTTTTAAAAAAAGATAATTAGAAAAGCTGTGCTTATGAAATAGGAAAAAAAGAGGAGAAAAATCTCATGCCTGGTAAAAAATAGCCCTGGATGTGTATAGTAGTTGCAAATGGAAAAAAAGGAAAATGGAAGCTGACAAAAATATTGGTATAAACCTCTTTGAATTCGTTATCTGAGTTCTAAGAAATGGAAAATGCAGTACAGTGCTCATGGTTCAGGATTTCCCAGCTCCATCCATCGCACCAGGATTGTACTTGGGCTTTGCAAGGGCTTTGCGGTGCAGCCTGATCTCACAGCGGTGGCATGCACCCAGGCTCAAGGCGTGATGCCCTTTCCTGCCTTTAACGCTCTTCCCCACGTAAGCAATGCCATGGGACCGTTCCTGACTCCTCCAGGCATCACGGTGCTCCTGGCTTCCTTTTTTAGACTGGTTTCTCACAAAAACAAGAAGGCTGCAGTCCCACCACTGCGTATAGGTCTTCTCCTGGTAACCGCTAAACCCAGGGGCCGAGTCTATGTTTCACAGAGGGGCAAGATCTCAAAAATACGCAAGTTCCTGCAAGCGTGATGAAAAATAACAGGCCAAGCAAAGGCAAGAGAGGCAACGTGTCCTAAATGCAAAGGCTGAAATCTGAGCCCACAGAGAAACTGGATAGTCCATGTGAGAGGGGGACTCTGGTTTAGGCATGACTTGGTCCTGGGCTCGTATCAGGTATCAAGCGCAGCAGCTGTCAGCCTTGTTCCACAGGTCTGTAATGAGAAAAACAATCTCCTGGTTAGTAACATCCCGCTAGTTCTGAAGATAACCCTACGTCTGCGAAGGCTGTGTGAAGGAGCCCTTGAGGCATGCCGGAGGTTGCAGGTAGCCTGAATCCCAAACTTCAGGAAGGGGCTTTTTGGTATCATCCTTCCTCAGAAGTTATGCTGCCTGCACCACTACACAACAAAAAGCTCAGCAGTGATGGGACAGGGTTTAGATGTATGGTGTATATTATATTACAGAGAGAGAGGATCTGATGGACACTAAGCCTCAGCCACTTGGGAATCTTCATCTGAGTGAGGGACAAAACCTCTTTTGCGCTGATCAAAGTAGTTAAAAGATGTTCCCACCCACTGCTCCCTGGATTGTCTGTGTCAGCCGGAGCCAGCTACTCCTTGCGTATGCAGGAAAGGAGACAGCAGAAGCTGGCAGTGCAGTGGCTCCTTGCTCTGAGCCTTGTTGGGAGCCACACAGTAAAGAGACAGCCTTAATCTCAGCGCCTGAAGGACGGAGGGCTTGGTTTTGCGAAGCCCAGCTCACAGCTGGCCTGGCTGCACAGGCATCAGTTTGGGCATTAGTTTTTCATGGCACTAGAGTACATTCACTTTATTGCATATTTAAAGGTCCTTGCTACTCAGGCTGGTGTTTGGCTGTGCCAGTCCAAAACTGCCCAGGGAGTCCAAAACTCGACTCAAGATCACTGCACAGTCATTAAAACGCAGAAATCTTTTGAACTTTGTACACCAGCGTTGGTACTGTCTCCTGATTTTTGCCTGCTGTAGGGAGGGAAGAATTAACTGAAGAGAAATTAAGGACAGGCTTTAACTTTGCCTTTGCTTAAATAATGAGTATTTGTTTAGTTAAAATCTGTAACATCATATTAAAAAGAGAGCACCGCACTGAAATAGAGATTTGGATCAATTAAGGGTGCGTAGCATTTTCTATTTGTTTATGTCAATCACTGTCAGAGAAAGCCATTATCCAAAATGACATGGGTGTGTTGGAGCAGGTCCAGAGGAGGGCCACGAAGATGATCAGAGAGCTGGAGCACCTCTCCTATGAGGACAGGCTGAGAGAGTTGGGGTTGTTCAGCCTGGAGAAGAGAAGGCTCCGGGGAGACCTTATAGCCCCTTCCAGTACCTGAAGGGGACCTACAGGAGGGATGGGGAGGGGCTGTTTGCAAGGGCATGTAGCGATAGGACGAGGGGCAACGATTTTAAACTAGAGCAGGGTAGGTTTAGATGAAGGCATTAGGAAGAAGTTCTTCGCAATGAGGGTGGTGAAACACTGGAACAGGTTGCCCAGAGAGGTGGCAGAGGCCCCATCCCCGGAGACATTCAAGGCCAGGCTTGATGAAGTTCTGAGCAGCCTGATCTAGTTAAAGATGTCCCTGCTTACTGCAGGGGGATTGGACTAGATGATCTTTAAAGGTCCCTTCCAACCCAACACATTCTATGATTCTATGAAAAGAGCAGTGGCTTACTCAAGGAATGCTGATCTAATTCTCTGTCCATCCAGAGTTTTGCCCATGTTACCACAAGGAGCAGAGATAGAGCAAGCACCATGTTGGCCTGCCATTTCATCACCTAATAGTGAGGCCAAGGACAAGGAAAAAAATCTAATCTAAACAGCTTGGTCCACACATTACTGAGTGCTTATATTGCCTACAGAGAGCTGGGGCACAGCGCTCACCGTCAAGCAGATGCATTCAAGGCTGAGGGCGCACTGTTAAAGGTGCTGGGTTTTACATGGGCATTAGAGGAGTGCTTGACTACTCTCATCGCTATCTTGGCGTAATTTTATGTTAATTCCTTAAATGTCAATTATTCAGAGGTTTCTATGCTGCACTTCTAACTTCAAAGTTATTTCTTTTAAATTGTCGCATACACCATTTAACGAGGTTCTGTGCTAAAGGTCCCATTTTTTTTAATATTGATTTTCTTTTATATCTTTGCAGTACAGAATTAGCCAGGGCTCCCGCTCAGAGTCCTATCACTGGTTTGTCTTTATTACTTCTGGTACATTTTCAATGTTTTACATTTAAATTTGTGCACTTCTTTTTATTGTGCTTGTAACCATCTTAATTTATTTTCTGTTCTTCCTTCCAGTTAAAATGGACACACTCAAAGGCCATCCACTGTTATTGAACCAAAGAGCACACATCATCCAGGGGAGTTCATTGGGAAGATATCTGGGGCTATTGCACAGAAGCCTAAATCAAGCACTTGTCTTTTCAGACCTTACAGATTACTAATCTCTGAATTTGGGGTGAAGCCTGGCTGGTTTTAATCAACTCATGTCTTTGTATGCTCCATCAATCTCAAAATGGGTAAGAAAATTGCTTATTAAATTCTTTAACCAGTAGTGTCCCTGTAATTAAATGAGGCCCAAGATAAGAGTACTGCAATAAATGTTTTATCTGCTCCCCATCCTTATTAAAGCCCTGAGACTTCAAAAGCTTACACAGGCGCATCCCGGTGAGCACTGGGATTCCTCTCGCTGACTTCCAAGACCATAGTTACCATGGGTTCGGGGGATCATAGTGGGACCGCACCAGGAGGCAGACCCTGGCTCCCCACAAGGATGAAATGGCCTGATGTGATTTACTCAGGGTTTGTCTCACCAGCTTAAGTCTGTAATTACTGGCTTAAAAGAAGAAAGCTCCAAAGCAGAACTCCAAACCCACACACAACTGGATTTCCCTGATTCCCCCAGAGCAGGGACGCACCACAGGTGGTACCACCAACAGTTTGCATCAGATTACAGAATGCCAGAGCTCTCTTTTTGGCTTGAATCTTTTTTTTCCCTCTTTAAAAACTCATAGATACCTACAAACCACATTCTACCCAAAGATGCGTTCAGTTCCTAGAGCATCTTAGGTCTATTTACCCCTTAGATGTTTGCTGCTCCACTTCGCAATTTCACCTCATGATACTTCCCCCAAGCTCGAGTGCTGCTAAAGCCACAGCTCAGCAAAATTACCCCTTTCCCAGCTGTACCACCATCCGTGTCCTTCAGTCACAGGCCCCTGACATTGAGGGCTGCTTCGCCTGCTTCCCCCTCTTGAGCCTAAGGAAGCTGCAGCCCCAGGGAACCCGAATCACAGCAAGGCTCCAGCAAGAGACACTTGGGGACAGCAGCAGGCAGGGGGACAACAAGGGGACAACGCCTGGTTTAACCACAGCATTGGGAAACCCTCACAAGTGACACAGAGATGTGAGATGACATGCAGTGAAAAACACCGGAGCAGCCGGTGAAGCGGTGTGAGATGCCGCAGGGAAGGCCTGGAGCTGAGCCACGGCTCTGATGGGACTCACCGGCTTTTTACCCATGCTCTCTTTCTTTACCCTTTCCTCTGAGGAGGAAAGCTCATCTCTGAAAACCTCCTTCCCAGGTGGGTTTAGCAACACACAGCAAAAAGTGATAAACAGGGGCGTTATGGGCTTATGGACCCAATACGTTAATATAAAAGGACTCGCAGTAGCCTGCAAAAATGGCAATTTCAGGTGAGCCTTCAGGCACGTAAACGCTCATGTACCACCACAGGCCAGAGAATCAGCTGGTCTAAATGAGTACAGGTGCTGCAGCCAGCAGAGATGTGCCGACGAGCTGAGAAACCATCCTCCTCCTCTTTGTATTGGAAATCAGTCAAAAATGTAGCGGGGATGCACAACTGGGAGCACAGAGGTGCCCCAGTTTTGCCGGGGGCTCTTTTTAAATTTGTTATCATCTCCTCATGGGAGGAAAAAAAAAAAAAAGAAATTAATTCATCCTCTCTGAGCAATTGCAATCAAAGCAAAAAGCAAGATTAACCCAGGTTGTCTCCTGCTCTAAAATTGTATTCTTGTCACTGCTTGACCAAAGTCCCAAACAAACCCAATTCTCCAAACAAATAATGATGGCTTTAATACATACATTTAGAAAATGCAAGGGTTTTGCTTTGTTATTAAAGTTTAATTAGTAATTAATATTTATGCAGCCATTGGCTGGAATTCTGCAAGTTACATAAATAAATATTAACTTGTGGATGATTTTAAAAAAAACGCCACCTTGCATCTGAAATTTATTTGTGTGACTCTCTATTACTTATTCATTAATTCATGTATAATTCGAACTCCTCTTCATTCCAGATGGAGTGGGAGGGATGGGGGGAGCTCCCTTGGGAATGATGTGCACGGTTTTAATTCTCAATTTAGTCTCCATCACTACAAATTAAACGTTTAAAAATTCTAAACAGAGCGTTTAGCGATGCTGACATGTTCAAATCCACCAGTCTGTGAGAACTGGTGTTCCTTTAGGTGCGTAACGGTACAAGTTGGAGAGTGACATGCAGCACTTGAGCAGAAAGGCCACCTTTTATATCGTCCTTTTGGCCAGTGAAGGATTCCCTGCGTCCGAACTCCCACCAAGGTCAGTGGGTGTTTCACCTGCTCCAACATAGGGATTAGAGGAGAAATCACGGACTGAGCCTGCAGCAAGCCTCTGAATTAAGAGCAATGAAATGTCAAAGGAAGACCTTTAAGGGGGTTATTTGGCTATTAATTTTTAGCATGCCATCAAAAATTACCAGGGCTTCTCATCCCAGAAACACCTGATTGGGAAATTCAGGCTGGCGAGAGCACAGCATCGCCTTGGCCATGCAGGTGGCCCGGTTGCGCACACCATCCCGAGTGCCACGCGTGTGCTTGCAGCCCAGCCTCGGCCACCGCGCACAGGGCAGGAGTGCTGCTGGATGAGGGGCCCTGGGAACTGCCTCTCCATCATCCTACTGGATGACACTGGAGAGTCAGAGAGGAGATAAAAAGCACCATTATAGGCCAGCTCCACTCTTCCTGGATCAGGATCTAAAAGCAGGGGGTTAGGGCTTGTTTCTTCTCCTTTGCCTGGGCTGTTACCAAAGCCCAAGTCACACGTGATTCCTCTTCCCTGGTGTCCCCATAACGCTCTGATGTGTGGTACCTCTCGGGGGCTCCCAGTTCCCACGGGGTAAATATCAACTGAAAGGGAACAACAAATGGTACATGGTTAATTGCTCTAGGGACTAATTAGTTAGGGAAGAGTCCTTGGGAACAAATAGTGCTGCAAAGGATGTATGGGTGCCCTAGTGACACTGTTGGGCTCATCTCACAGCGCCAGGACAACATGAGGAGCAGAGGAGGAGAGGAAAAGCACTATGGCACGTACATCTGGACGGCGGGGATGTCTGCTTAACAGTGATGCAGCACAAAAAGACTTGGACGGGAGGTCTGGAGCCAGACCCCTGCAAGAACACAGGTCTGGGGGCCAGATCCTGGGGAAGCAGGAGATCTGCTGGTGGCCTTTGAGCTGATTTGCTGGCAAATAAGAACAAGATCAGGTCGTTTGTAGTGTTTGCATTTATGGGTATTCTGACTACAGTGCCTGTAGAGACCCTGTTCTCTGCATTACAAGGCTGGAGGTGAGCCCTGTGTGTACTGGGGTGGGGGGCGGTGTTTGCACAAGTGCCTGCACTGCCCCCCTCCTGGGGGGGTTTGGGGCTGCAGCCTGGCACTATGGGGCTGGGATGTGAGGAAACCTTAGGATCTGAGATGCACCAAAGTCAGACCTTTGCAGCCAGAGAAGGGGGGAGAACACATCTCAGCTTTTTTAAGATCACAGGAAACAAAGAGGCTACATACACTTTAAATCTCTCCTGCTGTCCCGCTCCAAGGACTGGCCCCTTTAAGCATCTTCCGTTGCTCTTTCTGAGCTGCATTTCTGAGCTAAATGCAGTAATTTCTGAGTAATCACCTCCTGCTCTCCAAAGAGCTACCTTATGAACACAGGCTTGTGCAACCTTAAGGCCCCAATAATTGGAGCCTATAAATTGTTAAGAACCAGAGATCCTTCCAGTTTCAACTACGCTGTGTAAGCTGCCTAATAATCATACAGCACCACAGGGTAGGACAATAGACAGGAGGGATGGGGGGCATTAAGAGATGGTATTGGCAAGCTTTTAGGGTGGATTTTGCACATCTTCCAAAGTGGATATTAAAACCCACCGCCAGCCATTCAAAAAGCCTCCAGAGGTCAAAACTCCAGCAGCTAAAAAGATGCCTCACCTATACCTTTGCTCCCAAGGGAATGGAAATAAATCGAGGTGCTGGCTTACACCCGCAGTAATCCCCAAGGCACTGACAGCCCTCACTTCTTTCTTAACCTAGAAGGAGAGGAGTCCCTAAAAACATCAGCATACTACCCTCATTTTCTTGTGATCACTTGCCTTTTGTCTCTGTAGTTGAAGAGGATTGATGTTTCCTGGCTCGGGAGGCTCACCCGAGTAGTGTTAGCGTTACAGCACACGAGGAGCGCAGAACTGTTTACTTTAATCACGAGGCTGCTGTCTGGCACAGACACCTCCTCTCTCTGCGCTGCTGTATTCAGGAGCTGTGTGGATCCAGACACGGCTCTATTTTCTCCTTTTTCCGTCCCATTTCATCAAGGCAGTGAAGGCTGGAAAACACTTGTTAGCAGGCACAATTTCTGCCTCATGCTACCTGAATTCTGCTGATAAGATTAAGCTATAGTCCAAGACCTTATTGGTTTATATTTCACAGCTACCAGACATCTCCTAGAAAGCAGCATTGATGCGATGTGGATTCCCTCTATAACAACTGGGTTGCCAATAAAAATGCAAAAGTACCTTAAAACAATGCAATTCGAGGAGATGTCAAAGAAATTCCATCTAGGTCTGTAAAAGAGTTTATATATCACAGAGGAGGAGACAGCAAAGCTGTAGTGTTATTGAGCCATTTAAAGTAATATCCCCCATTACTGCAGAGAGCCCACATTCATCTGGGATCTCATGTGGGCTGACAACGGTTCTAGCTTCACTCCACCTCACACCAGCAGCACGGCCCTAAGACAAGGGATGTGAATGCAGCAGCACACACCTGCTAGCTGGAGTTTTGGAGGGTCTGCAAAACTCTTCCTAGGACACAGGAGAGTATGCAGAGAGCACCCAGGCACCTTTTCCCTTCTGGAGTGTGAAGCCAGCCCTACAAGGCTTTGCTTTCTCAGTTTTGCTGGCTGTGCTGTGATCCTTAATCAGTAGCTACTGCCTTCTTGCTCCTAGTTAATTTTTTTTTCTCTCTCTTTTCTCTTTTTTTCTTTCTTCTTTCTATTTTTTTTCTTTTTTTTTTTTTTTTTTTTTTGCAGGGAGTGCTGCCTCCTGGAAACAGCAGGCTGGAAATCTGTTCTGCCTCAGCATTTGCCTCCTACTGGGCTGGGAATTTCAATACTGTATATAACATTGTAAACAATATATTTCCCTACCTGATAAAATTTCCAGGTAGACGATGTTTGGCACTAGAGGCAACTTGAAGGCAGTTCCAGTCTGAAAAATTAGGTACATATTCATAAACCTCCCCACTTCACCCAGCTGATGGGTTGTCGGTCAGATTTGACCCGCCAGATTATTTCTCTGGCTCATCACCAGTGCCTCATAGGAGACAGAAAAGACTATTAGGGCAAGATGTGCTACCCTGACAAGTGAATACTTTGACGCCTGTGTTGAGTGCTGGGGACCACCCCTACCTCGGTGTGGCTAATGGAGACAGGGAACCGAGCAGGTTTGCACCATGCCTGTGCTGAGCCAGAACCTAGAAGAGGGATCACACAACCTGAGACGAGTCCCCAGAATTGTGATGTGCTGTTGGGAGAGCTGGGCATCCCAGGAAGGATTAAAAACCACCCCGACTGGGTCATGAAAGCCCCAGCGGGACTCTAAGCCTGCCCTGCCCCATGCCCTGGGCAAGCCCAGCCGCTCGGTGCCTCAGTTTCCCCAAAGGCGAGCTGGGCACCCCTGCACCCCTGCCATGCCCAGCCCTAGCCGTTTCCCCCATCCAGGGCTCGGGTGGGAGGTGCCGAGCGGTTCCCGGGCGGTGGCAGCTCCCGCAGGCGGCGGACCCGCACCGCGGCCGCCGGGAGCGCGGGGGCCGTCGCCGGGCTTTCGTCTCCCTCTGCTGTCACAAGCCGGCTACTGCCACAAGTGCTGTTTTATAGAACCGAAGAATGGTTCAGGTTGGAAGGGACCTTAAAGATCATCTAGCTCCAACCGGTTTTGCCAGGGGACGGGAGGTTTTCAGCACACGCAGCCTCCAGGAACAGAGGGGACGGGGAGAGCCGCATCCCCACCGGGAAGGGGTTTCCAAGCATTTTTTCCAGGGGCTGGAAATTAAGGGGAGTAAAAAAATACCCATACATCTGCCAGAAAGCACTCGGGAGGATGAGAAATAGGGGTCAGTGTCTGGTCCGGCACACAGACCTGCGATGTCCCCGTCCCACCCACTTTGCTGGGTGGCTGCATGACCCACTTGCGCTCGCCCACGGTGCTGTGCCAGCTGAGTCTCAACCCAGAGAAGCAGAATTCATCTGCAAGGGAATGCACACAGACCCGTCCCACACCACTGCCATCACTCCCCACCCCTGACTCCCCCAAGGCTGGGCCGCAGTGCCCTGGTACAAGATTACACTGTAATATGCATCCTTCCTGAGAAACAGCAGCTCCTGCAGAGCTGGGACAGCCTGGGACAGCCCAGGCACTCCTCTGGGAGCATACGTCCCCTATCTTTGCTACTGTGATAGAAGCCAGACACACATGCTCACCGATTAAAAAGCAAATCCAGATCATTTCCATTTATTCTACAAGCTGCAAACAAAAGTGGAATAAAACTGGATCAGTTTAACACCCTCACCTTAGAAAAGGACATCCTCCCCTGAAAAATCGTGGAGACAAAAATCTGCTGCATACACACAACTCACAGAGCTGTAGAGACTTTACTTCAGAGTGGCAGCTCTGGGCAAGGTCACTTGGTGAAATGTGAATAAAACTTCTCGTATCACTTAGAAAGCACAGGGACGTCTCTCAAGAACCGCTTCACAAAGCATTTCCCTGCAGGGTCTGCAGCTCATCTGGAATGACATAGAAGCCACTTGTGGGGCAAAGCCTGCAGAGCTGTATGACTTCTGTATGGTAGTAATTACAAAGGCTTTGGAAATGCAATAAAATCTAAAAAAAATAAAAAAAAATAAAAAAATCTATTTAAGACACTTTTTTGATCCCCTCGAGTCTGAGGGTGCCCTTCTGCTTTTACTGCGTCCATGCCCTCAGTGTTCCTGGAGGCAAAGGAAGCGCTGTTATCTCTGTGCACACCACGGGGAACTGGGAGGCAGAGGATGTAAGGACAGGCTTTTCAGAAGCGACTGGCGATTCTGAGTCCCATATTTGGGACATGCTGCTTGAGAGAGCCCTACTTGCAGAGGTGAGCCTGGCAGCTTTGGCTTGAATCCAGTTTAGTTGCCCCAAGCTAAACAATCAAACACGAAGGTGCTTAAAAAACGAATGAAAAATCACCAGTCACTGCTGAAATGTCGACCTAAATGACTTGCCCCAGGTTATACAGGGGAGACTGGGATGGGACCAAGTAAACTGAACAGCCTCCTGAACGGCTGAATAGCATCCCAAAAGCCCAAGTCTTGATCCCTTAGGACAGTGGACGTCCCCACGGGACATGTGCATGTGGCACCCAGCACCCAGATCTCAGCTCTCGAGTTCTGCACCTCCGTGGCTTCCTAACAAGTAACATTAGTGTGAGGGGCGCTGGGGTTAGTTAACCGTCAGGCTGGCAACAGGCAAAATTGCCTATTAAAAATAGGGCTCCACCGAGAGCGGAGGGAGATACCATGAACTTGAAAGCTCCTATCTTCTTCCTTCTCATTGTACACCCTTAACAAATTTCCAGGCTTCAGCAACATGCTGACCATCACTGCCTGACGCTTACCTGTTATTATAATATCTTTACTCTGTCATCCAGAGTTGACCTTGGGAAAGAGATCTAATATATATTCATAACTCCATTTAATTTCATCATTAGCTCTTCTGTATACCTAATTTATCACCATAACCATGTCTGCAATTTCCTTGCCAATATAATGTAGATGTAGGAAGGTGACATCAGCAGAGCGGTTCCTAATCTCGTGTTCTGCCTTCCCAACTCCCCCACCCCGGGGTAGCTGCAGAGGAGGCAGTTTTTCTTTCTCAGCCATGACAGTCTGTTAAACTCTTAAACTGAATGAAGTTGTTCCTCCACCAATTACTCTGTTTAGACCTTGATCACATTAAGAAGGCTGGGCTTGAAGAGGAATACTTCACAAAAGCATCTTTATGAAAACATTAGAAACGTGTTGAGAACGCATTAGCATCATAAATCACAATTTGGATGCGACGCCATGTCAGCAAGGAACTGAAGTATAAAGCCCCAGTTGACTCCAAGAGCGTCTGGATCAGTGGTTAGCTTAGGCTTAGCCCTGCTGAAGGAAACACGTTGATGCAAAAATAAGGCTTATCTTTTGTACAGCTGTCAGTTTGCCGATCTTAAAATATACCACAAAGCCACGAATTCCTTGTGTAATGGACAGAGAAATCCTGGTCTGGCAAGCAGAGTGATAAGACTAAGGGCACTCAGCAAGGTGGTAGCAGAGCTGAGCCTAAGTCCCATCACACTGTTCTGCGCACAACATAACACGGCCTCCCATCACCTCCAAGAGTGACCGGTGGCATTTGGATCTGCATTTGGGTCTAGCTCACCCGTAGTTTTGTTCTGTACATCTCAGGAGCAAGGCAACCACTATGGTGTTCACAGTCACCTTCCTGCACTGCAACCTCTGATCCCAACAGCATCCTGGTGCTCCGAAGAGCTTCCTGCCCCTATCCAGCCCTGCTCTCTCCTGAGGCCAGTGAACAAAGCCCATGCTCAGAGTCACATCTAGAAGAAGGGGGAGCAGTCGCCAGCTGCGCGTGGCTACGTGCAGAGGGACACACTGCAGCCCCTCTGCTGCACACACACAACCACCACCTGCACAAGAGCACCATGAAAACATGCTCCTGGGACCTCCTAGGTAAGGCAGGGGCACAAGCCACATCCAGGACCAACTCAGTCACAGCAGAGGGGAAAGAACTTGTCCTTGACAGGCAGCAGAGGCAATACCAAGATGCCAGGGCAGTGCTCAGAAATGCTCAAAGAAACCCCATTTGCCACCCAAAAGCTGGAGATGTGCGCAGACATAATTAATAAGAGCCCCTCCAAGGGCAGCCTGCATGAAGCAGACACAGAGCTGCTTCTCTAAGCAGGCCTGGAAAAGCCCAGAAATACATGGAAAAACATCACCAGAAGCTATTTACAAGGAAATGCAGAGGAGGACAAAGGACAAAGCAGAGGAGGAAAATCTGGTGCAAAAAAATGCACTGCAAGTGCTTTACTTCCAAACGGTGAGGGGCAGGGTGTACCAGCAAATGCCACACAAGGTCATCAACAGTAATTACTGCAAGAGAAATCATTATGTTAAAGCTTCAGGAAAGCAGAGGAAAAAAGTCTTACTGATTTTACACTGAGGGTGGTGAAACGCTGGCCCAGGTTGCCCAGAGAGGTGGTGGAGGCCCCATCCCTGGAAACATTCAAGGTCAGGCTGGACGGGGCTCTGAGCAACTTGATCTAGTTGAAGATGTCCCTGCTCGTTGCAGGGGGGGTGGACTAGATGACCTTTAAAGGTCCCTTACAACCCAAATTATTCTATGATTCTATGATTTGAAGTGATACAGGTTAAGAAGAAAGCACAAGGTAAAACAGGCAAAGGGACCAACAGTAAGCAGGTTGGGTTCCCAGGTGTTTCTCAGCATCACACCCAACAGAAACCAAGCATGCAATTAAACAAAGCAAAATTAAAGCTTGGTGGGATCTAAACACCCCTGGGGAGATTCTAAATTACACACAAGATGTTCAGACCCTCAAGTACCTTCTTTGGCAGCACGTGAGACAACTAGATATGTCACTGCGGGTCAGAGGGGCCTGGAGAGGTGTCACAACATGCTGAATAGCTGCCTGAGAGACATCTGTCACATGGCACCAAGCAGAAGCTGAATGACCGAGTCCCAGATTTGGGACGTGAAAAGCCTGAGCAGGGAGGAAGAAGCAATAGGGCTGCCACTGGTATTGGATACCGCAGCTACAGCTTCAATAAAATTGTGTAATTTTGTAATCCAAGTGAGGCCAAACCTGGGATGAAATATTTGTATGGTAAAAGCAGAATGAGCGGAATAGAAACATGCAAGCTGAGCCAACTGCATCCCCAATCTCCTTACATCCAAGCTGCTAAAAGACTCTGCTGAAAGACTCCAGTCTTTAAGCACATGAGTAGTCAGGAGGTATCTCCCTGACTACATGGCATGTTAAGAGAAAATACAGTAAGAACAACACAAAGAACAGCAAAGGGCAGCTCAAGGCAGAGTCTACAGTCATGGCACAGTTATCAAGGCAGCAAAACAAGATGTGCATTTGAACAGACTAAAGCAAGCACTGAACACAGCTCCATCCAAGTGCCTACCACCAAAGGAGCCTTACCTGACTTGGCAAAAGGAAAAAAAGATATCCCCCAATGTTTGATGCCAATGATGGAGACTGGCACCAGCTACTAGGCAAGCTACTTCCTTGCCTTGTTTCGAGCACCAGGATTGAAGTACAGATGGCTGGGATTGTCATTTGGGATCAAAAGTAGAGACGCCGTCAGCAAGACACACTAACAAGACTCTCAGGGATGCACGTCACTGCCGATGACATTTAGGGCTAGAGATGAGCAGACACCTTGCTGGAAGCTGTGACAGTTAAAGGGTACAACTGGCTTTGTCAGCCAAAATAACAGGGAAGCAATTGGACCCGTTCGATAATACCAAGCTGAAACCGTACATTGCTGCACTATTCACTTGGTGATATTCCAAGGGCAGCCTGGGAGAGGTTCAACCCAGGGCAAAACTATCAAGGAAAAATCAGCTGCTAAAGGCTGTTGACTAACCTTCGCAGGATGCCCCAGAACACCCTCAGCTCTTGCTACTCAAGGGGGCACAAGGAGCAGTGCCTTGTTCAGACCAACCTTGCGAGTTATTCCTGCTGGAGCCAAGCCTGACCCGTCCCACAACAAGTGTGCCTTGGCCACACTCCCCATCTCGCCAGGAATATTGCATCAGGCAGGTCTTTTGGCAGTACTCAGCCCTCTCATCCCCATAACGGAGAGCTGGCAGCCCCAGCAGAGGCAGCCTGGTTTCCTCACTAGCCTCTCTTGCTGCATCATGGACTGGCCTTGCCACCAGCAGTTAGTCCCTAAGAAAAGGGTTCACCCCTCACCCATAGAATCATAGAATCGTAGGGCTGGAAGGGACCTCTGGAGATCATCTGGTCCAACCCCCTGCCAGAGCAGGGTCACCTAGAGCAGGTTGCACAGGAATGCGTCCAGGTGGGTTTTGAATGTCTCCAGAGATGGAGACTCCACCACCTCTCTGGGCAGCTTGTTCCAGTGTTCTGCCACCCTCAGGGTAAAGAAGTTCCTTCTCATGTTTAGGTGGAACTTCCTATGTTCAAGTTTGTGCCCATTACCTCTTGTCCTGTTGCCAGGCACCACTGAAAAGAGCCTGGCCCCATCCTCCTGACACCCACCTTTTAAGTATTCATAAGTGTTGATACAATCCTCCCTCAGTTGCCTTTTTTCCAGACTGAAGAGACCCAAATCCCTCAGCCTTTCTTCATAAGAGAGGTTTTCCAGTCCCCTAATCATCTTCGTAGCCCTTTGCTGCACCCTCTCCAGCAGTTCCCTGTCCTTCTTGAACCAGGGAGAAGCTGAGCCACTCGGCTGACCCTCTGCCAGGGCCAGCGATGCTCAGGACCAGGGATGCTCAAGACTTTATCAGCAGCCTAGTGCGTCTTCATCAGTGGAGAGCCAGCCCCAAGGCTGGTACTAGAGTTTGGTATGGTACTACTATGGTACTACTACCATACTACAGCATGATACTATAGATTTCTATGTGCCACATGGGCAAGGGGGCACGTCCTCATAAAGGCTGGGCCTGTCACCTGGAAGAGGTGGTTTTGGCAGTAGCGAGTGAAACAGTTAAAGATTAACCCCTGTTCAGGGCCTCTCCCCATGGAAGCATGGGGAGTTTTGCCATGGACATCCCCTGTGGGCAGAAACACACCTTCGAAGATGGAAAGCAAAGTCTTCCATGGGGCTTTTTTGGTCCCATGTCCAGTATCCTCCCAAAGTCACCTGCTGTTGTTTTCCAAGCCTGTAAGTGGGAAAAATGTTAAGTGGAAGGAGTTGCAGCGCATCTCAGGGGAGATTTCCAAAGCAGCCTGAGGAAGGATGAGGCTCCCAGGCCCGCGCCGCAGAAGGGACAATGGGAGCCGTGGGGATGAGGGGAGTCGGTGGATCCCCCTCAGCATCCCAGCAGAGGATAAAGCCAGTGAGCAGAGGAATCCCCCGTGCCAGCTCCCCGTCTGCTTCCCCTCATTCCCCACAGCGTGGAGCTGCGCTGCCTGTTTTTAGGCAAGTCCCAGCGGAGGCCAGGTTTGCAGCTCTGGATGCAGCTCCCCAGGCAGCCGGGTTGCATCCCAGCACTCGGCAGCAAATCGGATCTGCATCAGGCAGAGGCATCTGATCTCTCCAGCGAGCCAGAAAGCACAAGTCGGAGCCTGGGATGGTGCTTCTCCAGCTGCAGGAAGGCAGGCGACAGCCGATGTGACATAAAGCTTGTGCTATACCAGCCAGTGCCTTCAGCGCACGCTTGGATGGACAGGAGGAGTTTATGCAACATCAGCACTTTGTGGCATAGGATTCTCGTATTTTTGTTCTGGTACCAGGAACCTTAAAGCTGGGTTTACTGTATCATCAAATCACAGTACACAAGAAGTCTGAAGAACTGGGAAGTCCCCATGTCCCTGCCAGCAATGCCGGTAGGTTGTCAACCCAGTGAACAAATTACAGCTGGACTCCTGATAAAGCAGAGACGCTCTTGAACTGTATCTGCACTGCAAAACCGGTAGCAGGAAATTTCACCGTTGAAATGTTTTTCCATTAAAACTCTTTATTTAGAGCGCCAATTTCATTATTCTAAAATAAATCTCGGGGCTTGGGGGAAAAAAAAAAAAAATCACTGAAGGCTCTTTAATGTCAAGGGTTGGATTCTGATCCAAGCCATGCGTGTATAATTGCACCAGCCTCAGATGAGTTGCTTCTGCTCCACACCCACGTAATGGAGCCAGTAATCTGTCCCCTCCGCATCGCAGCTAGCATATGCACTCTGTGCTGGGGCTCTAATATCATTGGAAATCCAGACAAGTCTGCTTTCTTGGGATGCCGCAGCTGAGCTGAAATCACAGGTGACCACAGCGATACAACTTCTGAGGTGACACACTAATATTTTTAGCTGAGCCGAACGCTCACAAACAAAGCAGAAATGACACATCTGAGAGCTGACATCCTCCCTCTGCGAAGGAGGTACAGCAGAACAGGGAAAACACATGCCCACCTGGATCACCTCCGCACACTGCTGGCGTGGAGGAGCTGAGTGACATGGGACCTCCGAGCACACGGCACCGCTGCCAGCCAGCACCCACTGGAGTGGCTTCTCCTGGATTTGAACAGGGACACGTTCCAGTCACCACTGATGTGAGCACTGGTAACAGAGATACAGGCTGTAAGAGACGGGGGAGTGAAATGCAGCCATGGATCTGCCTGTCTTAGTGCTCTGGAGAGAAGGTTGACTACAGATAAAATCTCTTTTTCTTCTGGAAAAGGAAGCTGTTGTAGAGCTGAAAAATAATTAAAAAAAAATTAAAAAAAAAAAGGAAAACTAAAGGCAGCATTTCAATAAAACCCTATGGATGCATTTCATCAACCAAAAAACCCCAAATCAAATCTTTTTATGGAAACCAGACATTCAAAAGACACCTATTTTGTGCAAAACCCAGCTTCCCTTTGCAAAATAAAATTGCTTTGCTGGAAGTTTTCAGGCAGCCCCAGCACCTTGTCCATGGAAGCAGCAAACAGCAGACACGCAGGAAACGCTTTATTTAAATAATTTCATTTCTTTCCTCTTCCTCCTGTATTCTCCAAGGGAGAATGTGCTTGTGATAGACTCCAAAAGCCACAGACGTGCCCTATCAGTGAATTGGAAGTCGCCAGGCTTCCTGTCTGTTGCTGTTTTCTCTCGGCACTGTACGGTCTTCTGGACAACTAAAGCCTCCATGTGTAACAATAACATCTCTGGATCTCAAGCACAAGGGGAACTGTGCTGCCTCTGCTCTTCCTAATGCAGCCCAACACGGTTTGGTAGCTTCTTCTCCGTCCTTCTCCCAAAAGTTATTGCTCTTATGTGACAACACTACTAGGAAAAAATGATTTCCTTTCAGTAGGTGCCCATATCCTTAGGAGGGCAGGCAGGTCAGAACACAGAATGACAAAGAAATGCTTTTGATACCTTGGCATCTACTAGGTGACAGCAGCAATCACTGTGATGAGTTTGCCAGCCTCTGTCCAGAACAGTGGAGCGGGTGTCTCTGCCCAATTTCTCTGCCTGCCCCCAGGATAGTGAATTAAAAACTTACCAACAACAGGTCCCAGCCCAAAGTAGTCAGCCCACCAACACCATTGGAAGATGGATACTTGTTTGGGTACTCACTAAGAGTCAAAATGAGCCCAGGTTATCCTCTCTCAGCATCTTATTTGCTGTATGGAAATAGCCAGTCTGTTGAGCTGGTGCTCTGGCAGCTCCAAACACCTATAAATCAGGTATCTACCACGGGGGTGTTGAAAAATACTCCAGAAGTCAGGCCCTACATTTTTTCTCTTTGCCTATCTGCATTTACATGCCATCAGCCAGGTCTGATGGACCCTTGTAGACACCACTGGCTGCAGGGGCTCAGCACCACCCAGCATCATGCTCATTTGGCTCTTTGAATATATTCCTCAGCTATGAAAATGCTCTTTCCTGGTGTCAGATACACACTGTATGGCATTTGGAGTAAACACCTGCAGCTCCCTTTTTTATTTTTTTTTTTTCTCCTCTCCTTTCCCTGGTAACATTATGTTCTCCTAGGGAGGAAAAACATTAGCTTAGTGCTTGGGATGATTCAATTACTCAGCAGCAGGTCAGAGAAAAAACAAACATTGGATGCTGCTTCCTGCATCCTCTAAGCAAAAGCCTTGCTGGAGCACAGATGAACTGGCATTTCAGACAGCATCTTAGCACCAGTAGTCCTAAACTACTGAAATAGTTTCTACTCTTCTCTTGGACCCTTTGTTAAAAAAGGGGGATTGATTTACAACCTGTGCTATGCATTTGTCTTCTTTAAACCCAGCTGGATTCATTACCCTTATTATCAGGCGTAATTATTTTTCCCCCACTACTTGGAGGGAGGTGTGAAATTCAGCTAACACATAGAAATCCCGACTTTCATTAATAATGATGTCTGCTTTTGGAGAGTCCCGTTCTCCTAGCAGATGTTTGGAAAAACTAGAGGCATATACAGATGTCTCCCACAGCCTTCTTCACGAGATTTTGTTCAAAGGAAGCCCATGTGGCAGCACTTGCTACCTCAGCTTTACACTTTCCCTGGATGTTGGCACACATGAAGCATTGCAAAAGCTGATGAGAATTCGTTTTCGCAGAAAGATTCATGCCGGACATATTCATGCTGTCACCACACTATAATAGGAGAGGAGAAAGGGGGAGGTCCCAAACAAGGAACAGAAATAATGCCTGGGGAATTAGACTAGATAAATAATGAAGGAAAAATAATGCACCTCTAAGAAGCGTGAAAACATTAACGTGTAGCAAGGACAAGGAGCTGAGCTGTGACCAAGAATGAGGCATTGATGCAACAAAGAATTTAAGCTGAATTTTGGTGCAAAGCCAAGGTTTCAGCTCGGCAAAGCCTTCATTCACTTATTACCTGACCACAGAAACACCCAAGCTTTCTACTTTCGCACTTCTAAGGCACCAGCGCCTCAGTGCCCGGGCTTGCCAGGATTGAGCAACCCGGCGTTTCACTCAGCTCTGCCAGAGCAGGATCAGCAGCACAGCCCTTGGCTCATGTGCCCAACCAGGCACAGCACCCATCGTCCCAGCCTGCGGGCACAGCTGCCCGAGCGTGGCCACGGAGGAGGTTTGGGTATTTACATCAGCCTAACACTCACAGCGTGCAGCTGAGGAAGCAAAGGGAACCTCCTCCTCACATCTTTTTGCCAGCATGGCCGGCCACTGCCCTGGTCCAGTCCAGCTCCCTGCCCTGAAATGCTTCTCTGCTGGAGAAGCCAAGAAGGAGGTCCACTCGACAAGACGTGGCAAGTGGAGACATAAAAGCAGGGCACTGCTCTGCTGCTTCTGGCAGGGCATCCCCCTGCCACGTTCCCCTGAGAGTCTCTCTCCCCCTTGTATTAGCTCCTCGGCTCCTGGCAGCTGTGACACAGCCAGGCTCGGGTCTCGGTTGAGGCATGAGCACGTCACAGGGAAGGACACAGTCCCCAAAAAACCCTTTTGCTCAGCTGTGCCTCCAAAATGCGTTTTGGTAACAGTCTGAACACCACCATGCCTGCCTGAAGTTCCTTCAGAGAAGATGAGTTAATTATTGTAATAAACTTCTGGACTGTTACAAATAGCATCACCTCAAAATATCTCTCGCTGCTGTCTGAGCTGTAGCAGGTCTTCCCCAAAATGCTCTTCCCATGGTTTAAGAAGCCCAAGGGATGGTGAATCTGCCACAGCTCCAAGTTAAGATTTTCTCCTGTTTTGGCAGTATCAAGCGTAAGAACCTGTCCCTTTCCAGAGCTACTGCAAGGCAGGTTTCTGGTTGAGTTCTCTGTTTGCGTTCCCTGTTTTTTAAGGTGCACAAATCAGCATGGCTGCATTTGCTTACTTCCCGGGCAGGAGCAATAGTGCAGTCCCCTAACTGACTTGCATATGTACTTTAATGATAAATCTAAGCTGAGATATCTGGGAGCTCCCAAATTGCTGCCACTTCCCAGTTTTCTATCTGGGCATGTGCCAACTCTTCCCTCCCTTTACCAACATGCTCTGCTTCCACAAGAAAAATACACCAGTGCGTAGGCCAGAACAAGAGGGGGAAAGTGTGGACAAGCGGCCCAAGACCCTGGAGCAAGGAAACAGTCACAGTATGTGCAGCCTTAGACACCTTAGACACAAAGTACTGTGTGACAAACTGACT
This sequence comes from Rissa tridactyla, assembly GCF_028500815.1. NCBI lineage: Eukaryota > Metazoa > Chordata > Aves > Charadriiformes > Laridae > Rissa > Rissa tridactyla. The sequence goes on from NC_071469.1 coordinate 62,269,845, forward strand.
CTTGGGACTATTTTGCTTGATTTTCTGTGTGGGGCCTGGCTCAAATCTCCCTCAGGTCAACAGAAATCTTTTTGGAGATTTCAGTGGGAACTGAATCAACTTCAGTAAACTCTGTCAACAACAGAAATACTGAGATCATCAGAGAGATGGTATATTTTATGAAGATCCTAATTTCTACTTCCCTAGTTTTAATTTTTAAGGAAGCATTTTCTTGGGCACATACCCATCTTTTCCAGTTTCCTCTACTCAAGAATCACAACAGAGAAGTGCTACGTAACATTTAAATTTAATGACTCTGGTGGCTTACTTTCCTGCTGTCACATCTTAAAACGAAGAGGATAAGAACCCAGAGAAAGAGGTTGCCTGAGAACTGAGATAGAGCTCCTCCTCTTAAGATACATGCTGTTTCACTGTGTGCTTAGTAGGATTTGCAGATACAGACTATCTAATCACATCAGAGGAGTGGTGCCTACCCGCAAGAACACCGGACAGAAGAACATTGAGCAATGCTTCGCTGTGGACTGACCAGCTTGGTAGGACTGGTTCGAGGAAGATTACTCTATGCTTACCTTGGTTTTGTTCCTTCTAACTGTTCAAATGTCTGTTGTTTGGGCTGAAGTTTTACCCACTGTGTACACATTGCAGGCTGAACATCTGGAGAGTCAGTCTGGCTTTCAGAAACGCCTCTGAAAGGAATTTATCTCTTTCCAACAACAAGGCTAAGGTGGAGGAAATGTTGCTTTACCCATGCAAAAAACCCCAAAATTTCCTTTCTCACCTGCTTTTGGGACAGGATGTGGAACTAAGCAATGAGGTAACTTCTGGGTCATGAACATGGGTTTTCCTAGGGCCATGAAAACCTGTCCAGATTAGCCAGTTCACAAGTTACCTCCTGACTTTGCTGCTGCTTGCAGAGGGACAAACAGACTGAGGGAGGAGAGAGGACCTTCTCTCATTAGGCATTTGAACACTGTCCCCAGGAACTAGCTTTTCTCCCTGCCTCAGCCATACTGGACCATTTAAGCAAAGCTTTCAATGAGTAGTCGCTTCTTCTCCAGGTGCACCTGGAGAAGTCACTTCTTCTCCAGAAGCACATCCCTTCTTCTCCAGGTGCTGCCCAGGGACCCTGGAGCCCGATGGGCAGAAGAGCTGAACGCTCCCAGCGGTGCCAAGCAGCCCGGCCAGCAGCTGGGCACAGACACGGAGCACAGACACGCTTTCAACAGCAGATGCCTCGCAAACAGCTGCCTCTGAGCATCTTATACTGGAAACCCCAAAGTGACAGGCTTTAATCTCCAAGCCTCCCAACCCGCACAGCCTTTTTTTTTACTCATCATTGCACTCCCTCACTCTAAGCAACCTGCTTCCCAGGTGGAATTTCAGCCTAAATTAAGTTTCCAGGCTCACAAGTTGACCACAGAGTGGCCGAGGTTATTAAGGGAAAAACCAGCAAGAAAAGGAGCGCTGGGCTGACCTTGCAGTGTAATGCCGGTGAAGTCTTGCCCTGCCTCTCAATGGGTTTCTTGCTTCCCTGGGGAAAGCCTCAAGGTCACTGGCCTTATCCCAGCACTGTTCTTTGCTTACCCTTAGAGCTTCTTAAACACTAATTGAAGCTGCAGACACTGCTGGTTGGATGAAACCTAAGTATCTGGCAAAAAAAGACACAAATTGGCAGGAGGCTCTGTGGGCATCTGGAAGAAAGGAAGGAGATTAAAGACCTGAAACTTCTGCAAGCTCCGTACATTTAGGAGGTATTTCTGTTCAAAAAGGAGACATGGCAGAAAGCTGGGGAAATGTTATTACTGCAGGCGGAGGGCAGAATCTGAATTGATCGCCCAAACGTTTGTGGCGAGCTGTCACCCTCACCTAATGCAGCTCTGGGAGGTTTGGGGTGCCAAAGAAGCAAAGAGACAGGGAAGTCTGCGAAGTGGAGGCCATCAGCAAGAACAGATTTTTTTCTTTTCTCCCTTCAGCAAAATACAGTTTATTTACCCAACCAACCCACATTTCTGAGTAGAAAAATATCTCCCCGAGCAACTGAAAGCTTAGTTTTCCCAAGCTGGCACCCAATGTTTGTTTTATTAGGAGTCTAACCTAAGCATAACAGGAATCTAATCTAATCAAAGCATAAAGAGATAGACACGTATAAAATACCTCCTTACTGAAGTATATATATTTGTTGCACTAAGGGTGCATGCACCTAAAAGGGGGAGAGGACTGCATTTCTCTGCCTGACTCACCAGCAGTAGCCATGGTAAGCAGCATATGCCGAGGTGCCAGAAGTTTGGAGGATGTGTGTGGGTAATGTAGGGAGGACTGAGCCATCTCAGATGGCTTTGCTTCCTCTTTCTAAGTTCACAGGAGTGCAGAGCAGATCTGATTCATACCTATTTCAAGTTAATACCCATCGTCCCCAGTGCTGCCTGCACAGGAAGAACATTCAACTTGAAGGTATCACTTCTCTAAAAACCACAGAACTAGATAAGTGATTCTCAAAAAAATAAACAAAACCAAACCCATGAAACCAGAACCATGCAATAGGAAGGTGGCATGTTGTCACCAGGCTGACTCACAGCAAAGGCTGGCCACCAGACCCACCCATGAATGGCCCAGAGCAGACACCGACACAGATCTACAGGCTTTTTGTTCACCCTCGTCAAAGACATTTGCATCGTCAATGCCCAAACACAAAAAAGTCTGAAGCTTGAGCAGTGACAAGTGAGGACTGTTTAAAAATAAACTGGAATACGCCCATCCTCATATTCCAGGAGGGAAACACTATTTTGCAAAGGCCCAGGTTTCAGTGCATGTTCATTTAGTATTTCTGGATAAATGCAAAATGACAAATGTGTTACTCACAGCTCCTGCTCTGGTTGTCTGCAAAAGGCACATCCCTTGCGTCCGATAGACACTGCCTGTTCTGTAGACCTCCCTTGGAAGGCTCTTACAAAGCATCCTCCACTGAAACCTTGGTCTTCTGCCAGGGCAAACATTCTTCAGCGTAGCCTGATTTGTCTCCCTTCAGGTCTGGTGAAATCAAGCAACAGGATGAAGTGAAGAAAAGGTAAACACAGGCAGCAGTGGCTGGACAAAGTAGTGTAAAGGAGCACTGCCCTGGTCATTATAAGGAGTCTACAGTGTTGCATGGTCATGGTGAATTCATTGGCACCCAAACAGCCTGACGAGAGGCAGAATAAGAGTTACAAGCCTCGCTTAAAAGGGATCTCAGTCTCAGCTGGGCATGCAGGCACTGAGCCTTGCAGACCACCTGACGGAATGCAACACAGGCAGGCAAAGCTCATCCAAAACTAACAAATCAACCCCTGCAAACCAGGCTAGCAAGGACTAGAGCCTCATAGCTGCACCTCCTTGGGATTCAAAGGAAGCCACAAAGATGTTGTCACAGCAGGACAATGCAGGGTCCCATGGGGACATTTCACAGGCAGGGTGATCTGGGATGGAGCTGTGCCCTCATGGCTTCACTGGGTCATTTCCCTGTGAAGCGCAAAGAGCACATGGCAACTAGGAAATGCAAGTCAATTATAAAGCAGAAAATCAAACAGCAGTGCCATCTGGTGTGACCAGTGTCATTCACTCGCCGTGCACGATCCAAGTGCAAAGGATATAGATAGTAAAGAGTTGTTACAAGATATCCCCATTTTGAAACTGTCAAGTTATGATTTTGGAAGGGAAGAGATCATCCTCACGTGCTCTCCAGTACCCTGGGAAAGGCAGGGCGTTTAGAGATGGGGGACACTCTTGGTTCTTCTTTCTTTTTTTTTCTGCAGTGGCTTGAACGCTCAGCCCACCAAATGTGGGAAGTTTTAGGATGTTAATACAGCCCAAAAACCTAAGAAAGCACTTTGTTGTCTGAAATCAGAGCTCTTGCTCCTTCTAAGAGCAGCCTGGGTAACTACCTAGACCTCCATTCATCGCTTTAACAGAGCTGATTTTAATAGAGCTGTGCCAATTCTGGGGGGCTCCACCCTTCCACGGAGCAAGTACATTGCAAGCAAAACCTGAATGAGCCTCTATCTATTTGACAGATCACGCACTTACTGTTTAATTATACAGATGAGTAACACCAATGAACGGGTGCTTATTCTTTGCGAGTTTGCTACGGGGGAATGAATGCGAATTAGGCTGTAAAACAAAACAGCTATGGTGTAAATAGTGTAATTGCTGTCTTCTCATCTGTGGCACTCAATGATCTGTAAGCCATTTTACATGGCTGCCCCGAGCCGCTTCACCGTTTTGCAGTCTGGGGGGCAATAAATAACTCCTTTGCAAATGAGAGAGAGGAAGATGCACTCCAGTGTGGTACCCAGAGAGCTGCACCACATCAACAGGGATACCGGCAGCGAGGAAAATGATGTGGGCGCTCACTTGTTGACACAGAGAAGGGATGGACAAGTTGAGGCACACTTAATATAGGCAGGTCCTCATTTGACAGCTCTCCTTAGTGAAGCCCCTGAAGCGGGTGTTTACCGGAGGTCACAACTGGTGCCAAACTGCCATATTTTAGAAGGCGGCTTAACCAGTTGCCACTTATCTTCAGCAAAACACTCCAACTCGCAGCTATGTCAATTAGGCATGAGGTTGAAGTTAAGCTGTTGTATTGACTCGGGGGCCAGAATGGGACTTAGGTGATTGGCAGGATTGGGATGAATATTTTGGAATTGGGGCTGTTTCTTGATGACAGAAAATCAGCTGAAGGTGCAACCCTGAACCCCCCCCCCCAAGTGCCGTATCTCTCCACGCAGCACACAATGTCCTGGCCCCGGCTTCCTCATGAAGCCCTATATGTGCCCTAAATGGAAAGTGGAAGGATTTAGATAGTGATTTCATGACCCTTTTAGTCCAGCATTCACCCTGACCGCTGCCATCGCCCTCCTCCCTCGGTGCAGGCAGCTCGATGGTGAGTGGGGTTGAGGGTCCCATCCCTCTGGGCACTGCTCCCATCTCCCCACACCTGCGCAGCCAAATCACTACAGACATTAGGGAAGACAGTCAAACTGAAACCCAGCCTGCCCCAGAGAGGGCTGCCCCAGCAAGCCAGAGGCAGAGAAAAGGAGTGCTTTTTTCGGCTGTTGCCCCAGGGTTAGGGACCTCGCTCGGTCCTTTCTCAGAAAATGGAGAAATGAAATAGGGCTGTGGCTGGTTTGTCCCGTATTGCTCCGGGGTGACAGTGCTGACCCAGGGCACAGAGCAGCACTGAGGGCTCCACGGGCCCAAGTTTTATTCTTACTCAGCTGAATGTCTGAACCTCTCCCTCTCCATCCAATTTAATTGCCCCATGCAATGTAAATTTGATGAGAAAGCCAATGCACAGTTCTACCCAGGCCAAGGAGAAGCGGCTGTCACGCTGCTAGCATCACAGCCAAATAATTCCCGTTCATAAACCGTCCTTCATCCCCATCCTCGGGGGAGGAAGAGCTTTCACCCAAGCGTGAGAGACAGGGCTCAAACCCCTTCTTGCCAACTACATAAACACGGCCTCCTCCTGCAGCTCTGGCTCCAGGTCCCCTTCCTAAACATCAGCTGAAGCTTGTCATGGTGGCTGTAGCCCCCAGCAAGGTCAGCCCTGCATGAAAAATTAAACCACAGTTGCAAAAATGGGAAGTAGAAAGAAAGCGCTCGGTCTGTGGTCACTACAGTGCAGATGGGTATGAGAGTGGGGAAAGAGCACCTGCGTGTCTCTGCCTGGAGGTTTCTGAGCCTGAAACTGGGTTTACTTGTGCTGAACAAGAACGCTGAGCGCGCCGTGCCAGCCTACACACGTCCTGCGGGGACCTCACCTCCAGCTCAGCCCCACACGCACTGGATCTGGCCTCAGGAGAGCCATAACCCCGAACCGTGCGCACAGTTTGGTGTGAACCACTCAGCCATGGTCCCTTCCAGCAAAGCACCCAAGCCTGCACATGAATAGTGTGCCTCAAAGTAAAGTTGCTCCGCCTCTGCCATCACTGGTTGCACACACACACACACACACACACAAGGTAGGTGTGGACAGGAGCTACTTGGCTTCACCGTATGAGTCAGTAGCTGAGGCAGGTTACTGATCCCCGGGTCTCTCCTTTAGCCTCTTTGCTCTGGCACAGCAACGTCCTGCAGGGTTTGACTAAACCTGTTCCTTGCACACATGGACACACTCACCGCAGACCAGGTCTCACCACGTCAATGCCCATTTGCAGCATGACGGGCTCCTGCACCGCGACCACAATGAGTAGGAAGGAGCCTGGCGGCCAGTCACGCCGCTCTCCTGACAAGCCTGGCACAAGCTGTTCTCTCCCAATTTTAGGGCTATTGATTTTCCTCCTGCCTGCCTCTCCAGCAGGCACGATGCTGGGCTCCGTTCCCCAGCCCCTGAGGCTGCCCTGTTGTCCCCCTGGCTCCCCAGCTGCCCGCGGTACACACAGGGCTTCACAGATCAGCATTGAGACCTGGAAGCAGAGGGGACACAGCTGCCTGCTCACCTCCAACCCCATGCAAGAGCTAAATCAGCTGGCAAGACATGTTTTCATCTTGTTCATCAAGATCAGCTAGGAGAGGAGCTTTTTTTCCTCTAAATCAAGACAAATTCAACACCGGAGTTCACATCCAGTTACAGGCACAATAACTGTATGTGCTTACATCTTGGCTAGAAATGATGGCCCACCTCTTCCCAAGCTCACTTTTCCATCCGTGGCAAGAAATTCCCACCTGGCCCGCAGCTAACCAGCATGGCTGGAGTTACTGTTGCTTTCAGATCGATCATCAGAGAGGAATTTAGTGGATTCCCTGCTGATTCCACCAACCCCATATCTGACCTGCACAGCGCAGAGGCTGAAGGTGTTGCTTAAGCTCTCCCTAGCTAGTATTTACTAGACACGAGCAGGGGGAAAAAAAAAAGAGAGAAAAAAATTGTGCAGGCATCCTGTCAGGCCTCCTGATACCACAATTCATAGCTGTTTATGCCAGCAACCCTTGTATATCTTCCTGGAAACAACAGTAAGTGATTTGTTCAGACAAAGTGCATTACCCTCCGTGACCTTTACATCAGTGCCTGGTGCCTGATTTGGCAGGTACAGATGCCCAGACCCTCCCAGGGCTGGTAATGGCTTGAGCAGAGAGATCACACAGTCTGTGAACAAGCCCCTTTCACATCCCACAGAGAAGCTGGCAGGGATCGTAACCCAGAGCTTAACAGCCCAGCAGATCTCAAAGCACTTAATGCAAGCAAATAGGATGTCTCTGTTTAATGGAAGGGCATGGGGGCAAAGATACACATCTCCAAAGGCCTTCAGGCACCTAATGGGCTCTGAAACCAGAGTCACACCACCATCCAGGTACAGAAACATGGCCAGATGTTGGCTCTCCTGGTTATATGCTGGCTGTCCCCATCGTTTCCCCAGTGGCTGTACCACACTAATACCTACTACAGGAGGGAGCGTGATAGCGCTTCCTCCATAAAGGTGAACACACTGAAAACCTTCTTAGACTTCTCTTCTTTTGATCACTATCAGCATCTTCCTGCACCCTCTCAGAAAGCACTGCAGCTTGCTGGTAGTGCTCCCATTTCAACAGCATCCTGTCATATCCACAGCATATTGTGTAGCTCGGTGTTGCGTTGCACGAGTCCCCGCTCCCAAAGGTTCTGTGATGTTCTCTTTTAAATTGGAGCCCAAATTTCCTCCCCTCTATACCAATTTGTGATTCTAAAAGTGGCCAAGATCCACAGCTTCCTTTTTGGCTTCTCGGGGGTGTAATCGCATCCACAGCAGAGAAATCTAATAAACCTCATCAACCTCAGTGCAATGACACTGCCTTAACCAGCTGTAACTCCAAACAGCAACTGGCTGTTCCTTTCATACCATGTTTCAGACACTTCAGCATACATCTTTGCTTCTGCTTCCTTTTTTTCATTTGACACAAATTAATCTTTTTCCTATGTCCTGTTCAAACTAAAATGTGGGTTCCAGAAAAAAAAATAATTAAAAACAAACTTTTTTTGGGCTGAAGAAAGCAAAAAGCTTGAGGTTCACAATCCCACCTCCAAGCCGAAAACTGTAGTCCTCCACAATTCTCCCGCCCCTGACATGGCAGCAAAGCCTCCCACGCTGCCTCCCGCTCCTCCCGGGCAGTCCCGCAGGCTTTATCTGCCCCCTCCCATTCCAAGTGCCTGACTCCTCCGGCATTTCTGACCACCTCCCACATTACAAGCAACCCAGATCTTTCCACGCCGTCCTCATCTGCTCCCAAGGGGAAGGCGAGACTGTCTTTTTCCCTTCAGAAAGCACAGCCTCCACCTCTGGTCCAGAGGCTTTGCAAATGTCCAAGCTGTGGAGCTCTGGGGCACACATAATGTCCCATCCCTGGAAATGTTCAAGACCAGGCTAGATGAGGCTTTGAGCAGCCTGGTCTAGTGGGAGGTGTCCCTGCCCATGGCAGAGGGGTTGGAACTAGATGATCTTTAAGGTCCCATCCAACTCAAACCATTCTACGATTCCATAACACTGCCAGGTTGAAAGCCCACTGCCCCCGCACTGGGTACTCAGAGCAGCCAGAGCACACACAGCCCCGCTGAGCTCCTCTAATTGAAAAGCATTTGCCTTACCTCCCTTCTTCCTCCTCTGAGCATCAGAAGATCCCAAAAAAACCCCTCCAAGACCAATCAAGGGTCCCAGTTTGGATATCATCCTTGTAAAATAGAGGTGAGACATCAATCCAGGGACCTGCACCAGCTTTAATTCAGCTATCTGAGGAAGCAGCTCTCCCCACACTTCACACACTTCATCCTGGCTTGTGCTCTGTGGACGGTGCCTCACTGTGTCTTCACAACTCACTTGGCCACTGCTAAATGATAAAAGCTGGCCGGTGTTGACAGGCCCATTAGCACACTGCTGCACGTGTGTGGTGGCTCTCCAAGGGTCCAAGGTCCCCCCCTTGCTGGGGGAAGGCTCCCGCTGCCTCGCTTGAGCAGGGCATCAGGCTACGCCCCCAGTGAACTGCAAACCTGCCCAGCTGCAAAGGGCTTCTCCGCACTCAAACCCAGAGGTTTGTGCACGGAGTGTCTTTGCAAACCTGCAGAACAAAAGCCAGCACCCCACTAATGAGCTTTGCGTGGGTGTCTCCAGCAGTGGCTATCCGGGAAATATCAGCTACTTCCAGCCAGAGGACTGAAGGCAGCTATCCCTGTCCTGCTTGTTATCAAGCTCCTTCAGTGCAAAGAGACTGGAGTAGCTGCATGTTCCTAATGGGTTTAATTTTGATGAGGTAAAAGAAAATTGATCTTTCTCTTCCTTCTCGCAGGCCCACAGGAAGCTGAGCTCAGTGCAGGAGCAGCTTTTGCTTCTTTACTTATGAGTAACACAAGTTTGAACTCCATTCTCAGAACACTTCTCACCAGCTAGGAGCTGCTAGACTCTAGTTATTCTTAGCCCCTAAGTCACTGTGATAAAAAGCTAAATGAAAGTGATTTCCAACAAAAAAAAACCCTACTGAAATGAAAATATTTATCATACTGCTTCTGGAAATGAGAAAAGGCTCTTCATTTTCAGGACAAACAACATGCTGTTTCTATAAGAAACCACTTCAAAGCTGCTGTTTACTCATCTGGACTTTCTGGAGTGAAAGATGAGTGTGAAGTTTTTATAAGGGACCCTGCCTCCATCCTCCCATCTGGGAGCTCCTCTACACATTTGATGGGAAATTCAGACCAAGCTGCACCAGACACGTGTGATCCCAACGCAGAGGAGCTCCTGTGGTACAATACTGCTGTCCGGGGCTGAGCAACACCGGACTACCTTCTCTTCTTATGCTGGGGAAAACGCCACTTTTGGAAGACTCTAGTGTCTGAATTTATGAAAACATTTACTTTATAGCCAGCTAGGCTATGTGGGCTTCAAGGTCTCAGTGTTTTCAAGCCTTGCCAGGCGCAGGGATGAGGAGGAGCAAGGCCTGGGCATTTGACCCAGGCTGGCCAACAGGATTATTTCATACCATGAACGCCACATTCTATATAAATTAGAAAGTTTGCTGCGTAGTTTCTCTTTCCCTGAGCCCCTCCCTTCCTCCCGAAGTGGTTACGCTCACAGTGTCCAACATTTACTGTCCACTGCTGGGAGTGCACACCTTCCTACTGACAGAATTGGCTGAGTATAATTCTGGTATATCTTATATTAATATCGGGATTAATACTGGTTCTTTAGTGTTATTGTTAATTATTTAGTATTATCCTATTAAATCTATTTATATTTCAACCCTTGTGTTTCCTTGCTTTCCCTGATCCCCCTTTCCGGGTGGGGAGGGGTCATCGGGTGATAGAATAATTGTCTAAACGACAATAAATTGTTACGGGTTTTCTCAAACCATAACAACTGCCCATGAACACACTGCACCTGCAGGGGGAGAATGCAAAGAAGTCGTCAAATGAGTAAATCCAGTGCCCGGCATGTGACACGGGACAAATCTGCTGTTCTGACATGGTAGTGTCTTACACCGGCATAACTACCGGTGTAGTTACACAGTCATGTAGTTATGTAGGGGGAGCTCAGTGGAGAAACAGGCCCTTTTCTGGCAGAGCTGTTGATGTGGGCAGGAGATGTGAGCCACACATTCCCCATTCATTTACAGCTCCATTCATGGCGTTGAAAAAGAGAGATCAGCACCTACACAACTCCCCAGCTTTTGTCTTACAAATTTGTCAGATAATGCCAAGCTGAAGCTTTCGGGCTCGTCTTTTTAAAAGCTGATGACAGATTTAAAGACCAGTTTTCCTAAGCCCTGCGCAGATTTCTTAATAAATAACAGAAAACTGAAGTGAGTATAACAAAAGATCTGTCTCCCTGCGTGTCTCACACTGCTTACATCCTTAGAGCATCACAGCTACATCAATACTCGGCTACATGAATATTCAGAGACTCCACGGCAGCTTTCAGCAGCATGGGCAGGATCTGGTCTGACTTCCTACAGGATGGCCCTTGGGATTCAGTCTTCCTCTGCTCTGGGGAAGAGTTATGGGTCTGCAGCCAAGAACAGCCAGCACTGCTGTGGTTTGTAGGATCTGTGCTCTGCCACTTGGGAGCCATTCCAGCTTTCCCTCTCGGGCCAGCTCCTGCTGCCGATGAGGCAAAGGGCAAAGCTCCCCCGACCTCTGCAGCCACACTTCTCCCTCCTGTTTTCACCAGCTTCGGGTCCCCCCTGTCCTTGTCTGCTGGACACTCGGGAGCCAGGGAGCACTTAAAATTTTACGAAGAGGCGATCAGGAGGGCCAGACCCATGGATCTTCATTGCATCTGCAATGAGTTTCTCTGGGCACACGGGCGCCAGCGCTGCTTTGGCTTTGCCGGTGCTGACAAAAGCCCCCCGCGATAACCCACCCTTCATTCCGAGCCTGGCCTTGCGGGGAAAGGACTGATTTGTCCGGCGTGAAGCAATTCACTGCACAACACCAAGGCCATGAACGTGATGTTCACTCTTTATCAAAACAGTCGGGTGAAGGGCAAAGCGATGTACTATGAATGAAACAAGCACAAGGCAGCACAGACTGATAATAGCAGGGAAACGAGAGCTAGGGAGAGACTCGAAGGCCTGCCATCAAGCAAGGGGTAGGGTATATCCTGCCCTACCCTAATACAACCCTTGCAAGCCTTATGACTCACAGGCTCACCCTGAACCACCACTCCCTTTCTGGTTTCCTCCTGCAACAGAAAGAAGCATTTACTGCTGGCCCACGGCAACGTTAAATAACAGCCTTTCTCGTGCCTGGTCCCATAAACACGGGGCGGAGACGTGGCATATTCCCCACGCAGCCCATCTTGCTGCAGGGGGGGACATGCCAGTCCACACATGGCCGAGAACACAGGCAGGCAGCTCCCTTGAGCAGGCTCCAGGGCTAAATATGCTGCTTTCTCAGGTTAACGCAAACCCCTGGGGCTGAGCGCAGCTGTTGTGCCGCTGGAAGAAGGGAAGGGTTTATTATGAAAGCAGACGCTCACATCGGTGAGAAGCGGAAAGCTGTCGGTCCTCCTTACCCCATCCTACCGCTAACCCCAGCTCCGAGCCTCTGCCCCAGCTCCACCGTTCAGATCTTTATCAAATTCAACTCAAAATCAGTCTTTTCTTCAAGCAGTTTTCTGATGAGTAACCAAGTCACATCAGTGGCTGAGTCATAAGGAGCAAACCTTTATGTGGCGAGAGCAAGCTATGGAAACTCCCTGTCACATCAGCTTTGTGACTGCTGTCTTCAGATGTTTCCAAAAAAGCAGCTTCTCTGTACCACAATTAGCTCAAAACCTGTCAGCGGCAGGGGATAAATGTTTTGAAAATGTTAGCAAATGATTAAATGGAACCTTAATTGCAAAGAACAGAGGCAGAACTGCACATGGGGAGGTGGACTGGTTTGCCTCGTCCCATGGTACCTAATCCCATGGGGAAGGAGGAGATCTGAGCACTCTGGCAGACTCTGTTGCCATCTTCCTCCATAACCTTGGAAAAGTTAGAGTTTCAAGGTCTAGCACCAATCTGAAGGTCAGTTTTTAAAAGAAGCTTGGCACCCAGTTTACTGAGCTCTTTACAGCTGAGAGGGAAAAGGCAAGAACGCTTACTGTGGGACCACGCATGCCCCACGTACGGCATGGGACCATATCTTGTCTTTGATAGCAGTGAACACTTAGGCAATAAGGACATTGCATTCTAATCCCAATACTTCACTAATCCATGTGCAGTTTATGTGCTTTCTGATCCACAGTTTGTATCGGATCTTTATGATTAATAGCCTCAATGGACTTTTCTCCCTTGTATTTCTCTAAGCACTTTTTGAAGCCCTTTATTCTTCAGCACCAACACCAGAACTTTGAGCTCTAGAGTTCAATGCCAGACTGTAAAGAAGTACTATCCCTTTTTGTTTAAAAACTATGTTACTGAAAAGATTAGTTCATTTTATGACCCCAGGTTCTCATTTGGAGAAAAAAAAAATTTAATAATTTTGTTCTCTATTCACCTTCTCCATTGCACTCATGACATTGCAGCCTCAACCACAGACTCCTTCAAGCATCCCTCTTCCGAGTCAGTAAGAAGTCTTCTCATGAGAAGTGGTCCTATTCCTTTTACCTTTCCTGTTGCCTCTCTCCACATCCTTTCTACTTCAGCTTATTTTTGTTTTCAGCAAGGGAGTTAAGAACTGCATGCACTGCTCTGGGCGTGCAGCATCCTACCTGTGAGTGCAAAACATTTCTGGAGTAGCTTGTTATGTTTTCACTTTTGTCCTCTTTTCCTGTTTGAACAATACCTAACATCTGATATGCCATTTTCTCTCTGCTGAGCATTGAGTTGACATTTTCAGAGGGTTATACATGATGAGTCTAAGCTCTTCTTTCTGAGTGGCAATAGCTAATTTTAGACCTCATCACTGTGCATGGTTAGGATTGTTTTGTTTTCCTTAAGTACATGAATTGCATCTGCTATTCTACCATTCAGCCAATAACCATTATGAGATCCTTCTGTTAATCTTTACAGTCAGTTTTAATTTTTATTATTCTCAGTAAACTCTGTATCATCAGGAACTGCTGTCACCTCCTTATTCACTCCTTTCCCAGATCACTTACTTACAATACACAGAAAAGCAACCCCAGATAAATCACCATAGCAGTCTATTAGTCCATTCCTTCTCAGTTGTGAAAACTTTTTGCTTCATATGCTTTAACCAGTCATTAACCCATGGAAGCGGCTTCCTTTTACAGGCTGATTGGTCATTCCTTTTATATTCACCCCTTTGACCACTAATTTAATCCTCTGTTATTCTTTTCTACCTGTTTTCCAAGGACACTCTGAAGTTTCCCATATATTTTTCCTGTACTTTTCTAGACCATGCATCCTACGGGACCTGGCTGTTGAGGTCTCAAAAACATCTGCCCCTTCAACACCTTCTCGATATTTGAAGAATGCAAATAGTAAATACTGAAAAAAAAAAAAAAGGTTGATTTATAGGAATATGACAAAGCCTCAGAGTAAATGCTGATGGTAGTCAAGTGTTTATGTACTTAGCGGCAATGCCATTTACTGAGTCATACATGTCATCAGCCCTTCTGCCGGAACAGATCCCCGTGTTCTTGTCCTGAATACTGAAACATACACAAAGATTTTGACGTTATTAGAAAATGTGTATGCATTGTTATGCCATGTGACTTCATGTCATGGGAGACAAGTCATTCATGCCAAGCTCTGTCAACTGTCACTGCAAAAACTCTTGCCTAGTGCTAATCAATGAACTGAATGTGATCAAAATGTCCAAGTAAAAATTGTTTCACTCAGTAAAACTGATGATTTTGCAAGAGTCTCACTCTGGTCGCTTTGTTCTCCAGTTACAGCCAATTATATTAACAAAGGCTCAAGTGTTTACATTGCAAACACACTGTGTCTTAAGCCAGTGATTTTCTATGTTTCCATTAGAGCAACCCAAATTTTCCTTGCGTTATGAACATAACCACAAAATGAACTGAGCAAATATGTTACAGCCCCATGGAACTTTGCGGACAACTTATAAAAACTATCACTAATCTGCATACTACCACTGCTTTACGTACTTGAGCAAGCGCCACTATTCTATTTTGGACTATCTCAGGCATCTAAGGAGCAGGTTTTAGAAGTTGTATCTTTCTCCTTTTACACACAAGGAACAGAAGTGAAGAGAGTTACTCTCTATATTTACCACAGCATGGGCCTTGAGTTACCTGTAAGGCTCAAGTTCTCTTGGGCTACTTGTTTGTTGTCCATGAATCCAGCCAAGAAAAGGTCCTTAAGGGAAACAGAAGTTACAGGGATAGGAGAGAGAGAGGTGATGAACCAGTTTGGTATCAATAAAGATTTTTTCTCTAAATGGTGGCAAAATCTTGTGTGCCTTTCCTATTGGGCTTGAAATTGAGACCCTTTTTGCCTCAGTGGCAAGATGGACTTAGCTTGGCCAGAAGAAGGCAGAGACACAAAATAAATGTTTCCTTGAAACCAGAATGGTAATGGGAAACAGGCAGACTATATCTTCACAGTGGATCCAACCACAGCCCAATTTATTTACAGCCAAGCATGATGTATGCATGTACAATAGCCAAACTGTCAAATATTCCAAGCTATTGTTGAGTACAGATTACGGGGTCAGCCTTTGTTCTGCTGCATGCACCAGCTTTGAAAGAGAGCCTTTGTAAAGGAAAATGGCCTGCTGTTTGTATCAGTTTCCCTCCCCAAAATGAATTCTGCATTTCTCCCAGAGACACACACTAGGTCTAAGTCTCCTCTCACAAAGGGGCTCTGTCTGGGTGCCTTCGCTTAGAACACAGATTTTATTTATCAAAACTGCGCATGAAATTTGGTGCCATGTTGATGCTTAACATGCAGAACATGCTGCTTCTCTGGAAGCTAGGGCAGTGGAAACCGTGATCCTAAAGGAGAATGAACCATGCCTTGCCCTGCTGTGGTACTTCCATCCTTCCACCAGCTCAGGCAACCTGGCTAAGTCAGTGCCAGCTTAGCACCAAGCTGTCTCTGGAAACAAAAAAAATCACATGCCTTGCTCAAAACGAGAACAAAGACCTTTTTGGGAAGAAGTGAGACAGCCTTTTGCAGACATTGCAGACACTAAAAAGATTATCTTTTTAATCAGTCTTTTGCTAAGTCACTTAGCTAAGACTTTTGCAAATGTTGTTTCAAAGAATAGATAGTGAACCAGGCTCTGCAGATGGTAGAGGGCTACCTCCACATATGAGGAGCACACTGGAAAAAAGGCCAAAAACATAAGACCAGCTGCACTGGGCCACACCAAAGTCTCCATCCAACTAGCCCTACATGTAGGCTCTGTAAGTAGCCAAACCAGATGCCTCGCAGATGACTCCCATAACACCTCCTCAGCCTCCAGCATTTTGCACCTTAGGGACTTCCAGAGTCAGCAGTATTCTCTTAATAGCCCTTCAGTCTATTTTTCTTCCATGAATTGGTCTTCAATGATTTTTAACATCCACAACATCCTGCAGCAGGAAGTTTCACAACTTATGCCATGCTGTCTGAGGAACCATCTCTTGTCATTTGCCTTGAACTTTTCTTCTACTAGTAAAAAACTGAGGTTCTAATTCTTTTGCTAAATAGCTGTATTGTGTTGTGCTGGATCCAATCACAGTGCCCAACAATTTGTAGAGCCCAAGCTTTTGTAAAAATCCTTTCCTAGAAATGTAACATTATTTTTGCCATATCTGACCTCCAGTGTTCTGGGAAGGGCAAAGAGGTTGGAGTTGTGTCATTAATGTAGTAATTTGGCTGTTAAAACTGTAACACACATCTTAAGCTGGTTGGTCTTTCTTTCTGTGGTCGTGATTGGTCATACGAAGGTTAATGGAGGGAGTTTCCATTACAAGAGACAAACCTACAATGCCCGCTGACCTTCACCTTCTGTCTCAAAGTGTATGAAACATACCAGGCCTATAGGATGTAAAGGAAGAAAGGAAGCCACCAGCGAACCACAACTAAGCCATGAGATGTAGGCTGAGCCTGACATGAGTATCTGAGGAACAAGGAGAGAACCAAAGGGGGGGAGATCTATGCAAAAGCACCCCATCCCACGTTGCAAGAGCAGCTGTCCATGTTCACTACCCAAACTGGGAGGCCAAAACTGTATATCACAGCCTTTCTTCGTTCCTTCAGGTTACAGAAAGATTTTTAAGTAAAAGGAAAGGAGAATTTAAGACCAAACCCTTTTGTAGCCGCTGAAACCGGCTTCTGCTATTGCAGACAAACCCCTCCTCAATCGCTTTTCATAAAGCAATGAAGCTCCCTTTTAACTCAGCCTAGGATTTTCGGCCTTTCATCTCCTGACAGAGATATCACTTTTCTGACCATTAAAAAGCCCGTTCTCATCGCCAGTGTAAACGTGTTCATTTCTCATTAACACCCATTTGTCCTTGTGCCAGTACAGTTCACACGCTAGAACAGCTGGGGGGATTTTGGCCCTGCGTGGCACTGACACCTTTCCTGAATTACTCAGAGATGATCACATCCCCTCTCAACCCTCATTTTGCTACGCTACATCAGCCAAAGTCTTTTAATCTCACGCTGTAAACCACCACTAGCATTCCCCTTCTCAGCATCTGTTCCACTTTAAATTCACCATTCTGGGAATTAGCGAGAATTACACACAGCTTTTCAAAGGATGCTCCTAGCTGAGTTATTAACAGTGGGGACCTGAACTCCAGCAAGCCGGACATAAAAGCAGACAGCTTTCCTGCCAGAGCTGGAAACATTTCCAAGCTCTGGCAGACTGAGAAATCTTTATGCTGTCTGGATAAGAGACAAGGGCAGGGAGCCACGCATCACCTGTACCCCCAGTTCGGCTGACAGATGCGAATCCTACCAGTGAATGGGATACCTGGATGGACATTCTCTCTCCAGTTTGTAACCGGTTCACTTATCCATGGCAAGCGACAGCAAGCGTGGCTTTGCTGTGTACCTGGAAGCGCACCAGGCAGACCCAGGAGGAAGAGATTTATAGGAAAGCCAGAGCACTGAATCAGTACAAAATTATGTCCCGTTAGCCCATGCTTTGAGTGTGCCTGCATACATCAGCGCCAGAACTACAGTGCTTTAAAAATCCGTTACAAGGGAAACACAGCCATTAATCCTAAATTGCGACCAGGTAGAAATCTGGGGGTGAGGGGAAGGAGACTTTAGCCTCTTCTTTAACTGCAGTGGACGTTTGTTCTGGAAACTTTTAACCTCTTTGAAATGACGTTTGAGACGCAGTCGCTGTTGGTGGGGAAATAAACATGATGGCACACAAAGAAAAAAACTGCTCTCAAGTGGGGAGTAGGCAAGAGGAGCAGATGAGCCCTTATGAAACAAAGAACTCTCTCGCTCTCCGAGTGTCATCTCTAACAAAACAAAATAAGAGGCAGAGTGACTGAAAACACCTTAGAAAAATTGACTGTGCTTAGCTGCATTACATAATAGGACATCAGCGAGTCTTTATCTAAATTACGCAATCTGAGGCATTTCACCCATTCTGTGTCTCTAGGCTTCAGAAGTGTTTGGTTTTTTTTTTATCTTCCTCCCATTACAACAATTGAAAATGTGTGTCTAAATCCTCGTGTACGTACACACCATTATTGACTTACAAATACTAGATTGCTTCCCAGTCTTCTTACTTAATCTCCCGCGGTTCAGGGAACACTAAAACACGAAGATTATTGCGCGCTTGATATTGCAGATAATATCTTTGTCTTTGAGGCTTTTAACTCTCCTGGGGCCCCTCCCTCAGGAAAATTCAACCGCTGCCATCGCTTTGTGACTCCAAACCAAAAAGCACTTTTCTTCTGTGTTCTGACCTTCGCTGTAAGCATTGCAAAGGGCTGAAGCGAAGAAACAAAAGATCAGGAATCTTTCTGTGCGGTAAATGCTCTTAACCTCCACCACTGCTGGCAACGAGTCCCGCTCTAATCCGAGCAGGGACAAACACAAAACCAGCTCTCGTCATCAGACCTTGGGACAACAATTCCTGCAGCTGTGCGGTAATGACATTCTCGGCATGGCAGATCTCTATCTAAAACTCAGCTAATTGGTAGGAAGAGGAATGTCTGCACAAACATTTGTGTGTCTCAGACATTCCTGAGCTCTGCTGCAGCCCTGCCTTCATGTCATGAGCCCCAGATAAACGTTTCGGTCCTCCTGAGGGGCAGGGCAGAACTGCAGGTAAAATATCAGGAACCCGACATGGAGCTCAGGGCAGCAAGAAAAAGAGAGATCATCAGAAAAAAAAAATTTGATCCAAATATTTGGCATTTGGACTAGACGATCATTGCAGGTCCCTTCCAACTGAAATATCCTATCATATCCTACCCTAGCCTATCCTACCCTATCCTATCCTACCCTAGGTAGTGAGAACACAGAGCAATACACGCTAAGAGTGATTTGGAAGTAGCTTTTTCCACTGGAAAAGTTGCCTTTTAAGAGCTCAATCCAGCCAGGACAACAATGTCCCCCAGCTTCAAAGCTCCATCTTCCAGCCGCAGTGGTGTCTCTTTCAATACCTTTTACTGTGGGACCGAACAACCAAGGACCAGCAGGAGGGTGCTGTTGAACAAAAGTAGACTTGACATCAGCTCTTTTGCCTGAACCAAAGCAAAAATGTGGCCAGCTGGGGATCAGAAGGGAAAAAGTGGCTCATGGTGTAACCAAAGAAGAATTTGGTCCACGTGGTGGACTTTTATTTACACATTTATGATATAATTGCCAGTGACGGGACGAAACAGACATGGCAATGCAGATAGACATTCAACAGCAGCTTCAGTGATCCCCTCCAGGCAGGCAGATGAAGAACCCAGGGAGAGTTCATCCTGCTTTTCGAGGATGCAAGGTTTCAAGGCACAAAGCACACTGACCATACAGGTCTGGAAAGGCAAATCAGCTCCTACATCCCCTCGGCCACATCACGTGTGCATCCAGCTCTGGACACGCATGCACAATGTGTCTTTATCCCAACAAAGGAGCATTTGTGTGTTCACTGTTCACCCCCGCGCTCATATCTGCTTCAGTCAAAAGGGATTTTGGTGAAAATGAGGGGCATTTACACAGAATTTCATTTTCTGACCTTGCTTTGTCGCTGCTGAGGTTTGCTCCTCACTCCTACATGATGGTGAGGGCCTTCATAGCCCAGCAGTTGTAATTTATCTTCCATAAGCCAACCCTGCCCATGTGTCAGTGCTGCCCCAGGATGAAAAGGGAACAGACAAATATAAAGGAGAAGAAAAGTGGACTTGAGTAAGGAAGATTTCAGTTCCCCGTTCCTCTTCAAGCACCAAAGTAGCAAAAACACGCAGAAAAGGGAAAAAGGCTACAGCAAAACCCCCAGCAGCAGCAAAAGATGATTACTATTTCCTAAATAACAAATAACTCTTTCAAAACCAGGTTTGTACCCTCAGGGAAAGATTCCAGGGGACACAGGCATTTTTCCTGCTGTGTAGATTTGTAAAACAAATTATGTACCCACATGAGTATTGCATAAGATACCAATTAAAAACATTTATTTTGAGTAAAGGAATAACTGATGAGCCACACTGCTTAACTGCCACCCCTGAGAGATGCAGTTGTCTTCCATTTCTCTCCTCTTCCACTAAAAACAGAGGAGTGTTCTATGAGCAAACAGTAAAAGCTCAGATCTCATTTTCCAATTGGAAGTCTCAGAGACGCTCGGCACAGCGTTCTTACCCTGTAACTATCCTCCAGTCTCCAGTAATCACACCGAGTGGTCTAAGCTCGGCTCTCACCGCCTTGCAGCAGCCCTTTGCAAAACACTTCATCATGATTTTTACGTCAGCTATGCCCCTCTCCCCCACCCATGATTTTCCCTGCCAGGTTTGCTCTCTGGATGACAAAGCTGAGTGGCTTGGCCTGAAACCAGAACCAGTCCAGCCCCTAATACATACAGGAGACAGCACTCCTCACCCACGAAGGGAAACACATTTTTCCACCAAAGTCTCCCCGCTCGGCTGATAATATTTAGCTTAACTCGACTGTTTCAGTGCTCATCTATAGAGCTGACTTGCTTTCCTAAAGGTGAAGGCATCCCTCCTCTCTATTCACAGATGCTGACAGCAAACCGTTTAAATTGCAGGGGCCGGGGCGCGGGGTCCATTGGGTCTCTGACCGCCCGGGTCGCCTGTCCCCGGCTTTCGAGATTCCCCGCTCATCCCCCAGCCGCGGATTCAAGCCCCCTCCCGGGATGCACACGGGCGACAGGAGAAAGGGGGGACCCCTCCCGGGGCGGGCGGGGATGGGAGCCAGGACCCCCCTGCGGCGAGGGGGAAGCAGCACCTTGGCTGAGGGAGGACGCTACCTCCGGGGAGGCTCTGCCAGGGCGAGCCCGCGGGAGGGGCCCGGCGCTGCCGTCGGGAATACCCCCCCGGTGGGGCACCGGGGAGGCGGCGGCAGGACCCCTTGCTGGACGGGGAGAAACTTCCTCGGCGGGGCCGGTCCGCACCCCCCCTTTCCCACCCCCGCCGCCCCCCGCCCCGCCCGCGCTCCGCCCCGGAACCGGGCGCGGCTGCGGCGGGCGGGCAGAGCCCGGCGGCTGCGGGCGGCGGCGGAGGGTCGCTGCCCGCCGATCCGCGCCGCGCTTGGCCGCCCCCCCCGCCCGCAGGAACCCGCCGCGGTAAGGCCGAGCCCCGCCGGGGGCGATCGCGGGAAGGCGGAGGGGGGCTCGTCTCGGTCGGGAGAAGTTGGGTTGAATCCTCCCTCTCCCGCGGCTGCAGCGCGGCTGGGCATCCTCTCCCCGGTCCCAACCGGTGAGACGGGGTTGGTGTCAAGGGAGGAAAGACACCCCCCGCCGCCGGACCCCAGCCCGCAGCTCCGCAGGCTGCTCGGAGGTGGTGCTCGGCGCTGCAGAGACGCGCTGGCGGAGCGGCAAGGGGGGGATTGCAGGTGCGTCGGTAGGGAGGCGTAGGTGGGACCTGGGCTGGGCTGCAGGTGTGACAGTAGATCGCATCGCTGGGACGTGGGGTGCCCCGCTGCCAGTTGGACGTCAGTTCCCCATCAAATAGGTGGGGAGTCGGTCTGGGTTGCAGGTGCAACAGCGCGGTGTATAGGTGGGACGAGGTCCAGATTGCGAGCGCGGCGCTGCGAGGTACAGGTGGGAGCTGGTCCGGGTTGCGGGTGCGAAGATGCCGCGTACGGGCTGGATGTGGTTTGGATCGCGGGCGCAACTGCGCGGTGTATAGGTGCAACGTGGTCCGGGTTGCAGTGCAACAGTACGACATGTAGGTGCAATGTGGTCCAGATTGCAGGTGTGACAGTGTGATGTGCGGGCGGCATGTGGTCCTGCTGTGCCCTGGATGTGACAGGGCATCTGCTAGCATATAGCGTGCGGCTGCTCTGTCTGCTGCCGGGGCTGGGCCCGTTTCAGGCTTTTATTTTGAAAGATATCTGTTTTCGGACAAGTTCTCCCAAGTCCTGCCAGGGTTTACTTAAATATTTCTCTCATGCCTAATCCTCCCTTTTGCTCAATAGCTCTGCAGTGATGAAGTGGCTTCTTGCAACATCAGCACCCGGAGCTGAATTCCAGACCTTGGGGGCGGGGAAGCAGTGCTCGGATTCACTGATCTTAGGAGAAATACCCCAAAACGGTGTTCATGGTCCGCTGTCCCTCTATCAGATCAGCATTGTGAACTGTACGTGGTTTTTCTCAGATTCCTAAGACTGGGGAATTTCTCTAAGTAAACGAGGTGCAGGCTGCGAAACCCGTCAGGCGCTCTGGTAGACTGCGAGGAAACTTCTGGCCTAAGTCAGTTTAAAAGAAAAGTTGGAGTCAGCAGAGTTACAGAAAGGTTGCAATCGTCCTACTGAACTTGCTCAGAATTTGGGCTGGCTGGCTCCTCATCTCATTTCTCTTCCATCCACTTAAGGCAGTTTTTCACACAGAGGAGCAGTGGCTTCCAAAATTGTAGGCAGGGGGGCAGGGGGGGATTGCAGGAACCTATGATCATACGTGATTTTTTTTGTTCTGTTATAAGTTAATAATACCATTCTAGGCTGTTGTCCAAGAATTTTGCTTCAAAAAATGCAAGCAGTGTACAAGACCCATTGTGTAAAAGATAATCTAAATGTAGGAGAGGAAAGGACCTAGCAGGTCAGCAAATCTAAGCACTGAATGATATTACGCCTTATTGCACACCACTGTAATTCATTTTGTTCCCCGTCTTCTGGGAAGGGGAAGTTTCAGAACTTTGCTGAACTGATACTATAATTCTTTTTCCCAATGTACAGCTTTCTCTTACTTTGTATTTGCACAATGATCGTTTTGTTCTCCCAGTCTGATGCTTTTCTCTCTTATCAGTGTAGAAATAGGAGTTGCGTGCTTTTCGCTGTGCAATGCCAAACAAGCTAGAACTTGCCATCTGCTTTGGTGAAGCAGACTCCGGCTTCTGCTGATCCCCGGCAGTCCTGCGCTGGGCTTCTGGCTCTCCGACTTCCCCGTGGATGAGCAGAGCTGCGAGGCTCAGAGGTCCGTCCGATGCCTCTCGTGCTTTTGACACCTCACCTAGAAATAAATACCTCACCTGGTAGGTACTGCTCTTAACCTCCTCCTCGGCCTCCTCCTGCCCTGTGGTGGGGGTGGGAAGCTGGGATTTTCATCTCCAGGTGTCAGACGTCTGACTTTCATTTTCTGCTGTCGGATCTGATCTTATTCCAGCCCTCTTATCAATCCCGGTTTTATCGCACATCCCCATGCTCTGTGCTGGTGCAGCATTCTCCCAGCTTTCTTCCACTCACTCCGTCGTGAAGGGAGATGTGATGGTCTCCCTGGCTTTCAGTAGTGACCCCTGCCAAACTCAGACTGACCCCTTCTGTGGGACTGGCTGTCCGATCCTTTTAGGTCTGTACCCTATTTATTACAAATTTTTGTCTTTTGTACCTTAACTCGCAGGTTCAGCCAGCTGCCCAGCAAGTGGCTGCGCTTCTAATGTGTTAGAAGCTGAACTCTACCCCTTTCTTGTGCGCCAGGTATGCCGGATTGGTTTCCCAGAGCAGCTGAGTAGAAAATTGTTCTTATCAAAGCAAACTAAGTTGCATTTTGTCCCTCTTTCCCCCCCATTTACTTCCATGTCTTCAATTATTATTTTTTTTTCTGCAACGATTATTCTGTTGACGAGGGATTTTTAATCCCACCATTGTACCGTAACCAGCCATGAGTAGAAGATGGGAGTAATTCGGCGGCGGGCAGCAACACAATGCCGTAGATTAGGCAGTGAACAATATTCGTGGAGCTGAAACAGTTGGGGGAACTTCAGACAAACTCAGTGCTTGTACCTCAGCTCAGGTTTAACTCCCAGTTCAATATCCTTGCTCTTAATATTTGCAATTTTATATCAATAATGATTCAGAGGAAATACCACCCGCTGAATCAACAAAGTCAACTCATAGGATCACACAGTGGCGCTGAACAAATCCAGCTCTTCTCAGTGCAAAAGGCTGCGGTCGGTAGGTGCAAACACACCACAAGGAGTTATCCCTGTTCCATTCGTTAACATTGTACGTGGCTTTTTATCTAACTAGGTGAAAAATAGCTATGTATTTTGCAGAAGCTCGATGCGGCCCTGCAGCGTGGTGCCCCTGGCGCTCAGCGCAGGAGGGAGGCTCGAGAATGACTGCGTGCTTCTGACCTAATATTTTATAATCCCTTTGGCGTTATCCGCCAAACCCAAGTTTATTCCAGTGTTTCTCAGCCCTGCATGTGCAGCAGTTTATCACAGAGTGCTTGTGAGCGCTGTGCTGCAGAGGCCGCCTTCATCTCCCTGCGGGCAGAAAAAGCTCTGAGAGCACCAAGTGCTGCAACAGAGCGGGCAAACAATCCGTATTTTAATTATACAGAGGCCTCTTGGGTCCCATGCTGTCAACCGAGATGCTAAGACCCATTTGGGAGAAGTAAAAAAAGTTACATCAAATTCTGAGCCTCGGCTTTCTCTTACTGACGGAGATTGGAGGACGGAATTTGCTGGTAGGTCTGGTGTGGGGTTGTCACAGCATTCCAGTTGTTCCAGTTCTGCAGGCATGCAGTCCAAACTGGAACAAAGCACAAGATGGGAATGCTTCAAAAAAGGGTTGGCTATGTTTCTGCAGCTTCTCAGTGCCGCTCAGGATCCTCGTCAAGGGCAAGTATCGTCTGGTTCCTTTTTCCTATGAAAAAATACCTAGTGAGCAATGACCAAGCCTTATAATTGCTACCAGATGTCGTCAGTGGTAGACGAGGAGCTGATTTTGTGGAACTGAGTGTGGAAACAAATAGGAAGAGTGGAGCTCATGAGCCCCTGAGTCATAGCCTGGCGCCTACGAGAGCGGCTGCAGTTAAAAGTAAGTGGTTGTACAACGTGCCAGCTGAACATTAGTTGCCGTTTTGTCAACCTAGCCTTTCACATCTGCGGAAGGCATCAGGAGAGGGTCTGACAGCGTGATAGTTTTTCTGTTTGATGTAATGGACAGGTATTGTTCACGGATTCAGCTGTTTCTACTGGTTTAATACCTGAGCTGACCTTTCAAAGTGCTGGGAATGCTGAAGGCACAGATCAATGAAAATCTTAAGCCAGCAAAAGTGTTTGCAAAAAGCTCTGTAGCATTTGATGGTGTACTTCGAGGTGCTCTGGGAAACCAACTGAGCTGATAAAGGAAGCTGGGCAGAGGCAGGAGGAGGACTGAGAGCCAGTGGATGAAGCCCTCATCCCGGCGTTGGAGTCACTCAGCCAATTCCAAAATGTTGTAGCATCCTAAAAGTAACAGCTCACTTCAGAAGAGCCGTTGCTCCAGCACCGTGTCCCATAAAATAAAAAAGTAAAGGGAAATGAAGAGTTGCCAAATTTTGTAGTTGGTAGGGTGCAGTGGTGCATGGTAGTAGGTGTCACCAGGTGG
This sequence comes from Rissa tridactyla, assembly GCF_028500815.1. Lineage (NCBI taxonomy): Eukaryota > Metazoa > Chordata > Aves > Charadriiformes > Laridae > Rissa > Rissa tridactyla. The sequence goes on from NC_071469.1 coordinate 62,295,255, forward strand.
TGCTCTTTTGCATTGACTTCCCATCTGTTTTTCTTACCATGACCATTATTTTGCCTCAGCTGAGGTTTATATGTTATTAATCTGGGGGAATGTTTAAGTGCAGAGGAGGAATTTTCTCTTTGCATTGCTGCTCCATTAGACTTTGTTGTGCAGGTGTCCTTGGTCACCCACTGGTGCTAGGAGGACTTTCCCAAAAGAGACATGAGAGAAACTCCAGTTGGTGGGTTGCGTAGCTGCTCACAGAGTACCCACAGGTTCAGTAACACTGATTTCTGCCTAAATCCGACTTGCAAAACCTCCTGTTGCCTCTGCTGCTCCCCAGCTGATGGTTAATGCCGAAGCAGGACATCACTAATGGCAGCAGGCCACCTCGTGACTGTGTTGGTCCCCACATTTCCAGCTGGGAGAGCTGAGTCACATTTTAACGAGCAAGGATGGCAGAGGAATTTGGAGATCGCTCCAGGGAAGTGTGGGAAAGGAGGCACCCTGCAGCCATAAAACCTCTAAATTTAGTTCTAGTTTAAAATGGAAAATGTTGGTGATTTTTGCTCCTTGCGGTGGTCAGATGAATTTGGAGACCCATGGATCTGCTCCGCAGCGAGCCTCTCCACGGGGAGTCGGGGCTGGCGGAGCCCCTTCCCTCTCTCCGAGTCGCTGAGTGAGGATGGCATCATTTCCATTTATTTATTTATAACTTCGGTGAGCTGCTCTGTTTGTGCCGGTGTAGCTAAGGAATAACTTTGTTACCCTCTGTTTGTTCGGCTAAATTGCATTATTTTTAATAAGGCGGCAGCTATCTCCGTGCTGCTTCTGTTGTACTGGTTTCCTCTATCTGGAAACTGTCTATTTCTCGTCCATCCTTCTTTTCTGTTAAGTCATTGTGCGGTGTTCGCTGAGAGCAGCCAGCTGGGCCTTAGCATTTATTTCCTGAACAGAGGCCCCAGGTGGAGACACAAGTTCCCATAGTACAAGGTAGCAGCTTTTTGTGAGGGATGGTTTTCTCCCCACAGCCCACCGGGAAACGAAGCCGTGGCAAATCAGCTCTTTCCGTCAGTTTTGGCCGACCCCGGGCGGCTGCCTCCGTCGCCTTGGTTGTGTGAGTAAGCCTCCCGCCCGCCCCAGAAACAGCCACAATCTCCTCCTTTGTGTGTTTCTAGCTCAGAAAAGGCCGATTCATTCTCTGAAGCGGATTAATTACTTTTGCTATTTAAAAAAAAAAGAAAAAAAGAAAAAAAGAAGTCTTTTGGAGTTGGTCAGCTTAACTTTCAGCTGCGCGTACAATGCAGTAAAGCAAAAGCGCTCTGAGCCAGGGCAAAAAAAGTATGCACAGAAAAAGAAACTGTGGGTTGCGATATTTACCTGGCGCTTCAGCAGTGGGCTCTGCAATTGAGGAACTATTTGTGAGCATGTCTTGCTCTTGACTTACATGACAAGTGGTACAACGTTGAGCCTGCCATGAAGGTGAACTGAGGAATAAATATTTTTTTTTATTCCCTGACAGGTTTTATAACTTGTTTCCCTTCTGTTTTACATCATGCTGCTGTGGCACCCGGCTCCCCGAGTAGCTTGCATCCGAAGCCTGGCTGAGCTGCTCCATTTCTTCCTCAGAAGGCTGCTTTCCAGCCCGCTTGGCTCTGCTTGCTTGTTTATGCGCTGATGGGCTGTAGTTCCACATTTCAGAACAAGCTGTCCAATATTCATGAGTTATTTTGTATTTACCCAGTCCCGAGGCTTCTTTTACAAGCCTGGGGATAAATTCTGGGTTTTGTTATTTCCATTACTGGAAATGCACTGGACCTCCACAACCATTACCAAGGTCTAAATATGGCCTCTGCCTATCTAGAAGAAAGGTAGGGGAAAGGACTATCACAAAGCTAAACTGACTTACAAGCCTGTAATTCCCAAACCGCTGTTCTGATAACACTTGTAAGCAGGTGTTGCAGCAAGCCATATGTGTAGAGATTAATCATTTATAAAAAGATATCCTAATATTAGTTGTGTATTTATTTATCAGATAAATATAGTGGTTTTCCTCTTGAGGATCAATGACAGCCGCATGCTCAGCTGGCGTATAACACTGCAGCTCTTTGGACTATGCAAACCTGAGGATATGACTGAACAACTGATTTCTTTAGAAAGTTAAAAACAGTATCAACTACTGGTTTCTAAAGTGATTTAAATTATCATGCAGGAAAAACTGAAAGAGATCAAAGCGTTGGTGTAAGATATCCTGCGTGTAAGTTAGACCTATGTGTAGTAAGGCCATTTTGCCCCAGCATGAGAATTTCCCATCATAAACCTCCAGCTGGTTGGACCATATTGAAATCCCTTCGCGTTAATTCCAAGCTAGAACTGGAAAGATAATATCTAGGAGGACAACTTTAGGTCCTCTTGAAACAGCTGGACCAAGTGCTGTAGCAAAGGAAGGGTTAAGCCAGTCCGTGTTCTAGGATTACTGCGTTATAAAATAGGGACTTCAAACTTTTTCACCCAGCAGTAGAGAAAATAGTCTGAAGGCACCTTTGGAGTGGATTAGTTTTGAAACCATGCTAAGCCACTCTATTGCAAGAATTTATTTTAAACGGCTCAAATGCGTAACTTCTTGAATTAGTAGCTGAGCATGTTCTCTGGTTACTGTTAGTAACGTCGTCCTTATTCAGACCAGCTCGCAGGAAAGTACCTGGCAGTATCTGGGTCTGTTCTCCTTACTGTGTGCAATATGTACTTTGCCTGTGCCATTAGGAATCCTGGCTATCCTCAGCCTTATCTGAACAAAAACGTTCAGGATGTTTGCTCTGGGGCTGTTCACCAGGTGAGATACCAGCCGCCATGATTCATCAGCGGTTGAATGGAAAAGCTGATCTCAATAGGAGGGAGTCGCGTTTGCAGCCTGGTTGGAGAGCAGCTGGAAAAACGCTGCTTCCTTGTGTACCGTTCTGGTGTCTTGGTAGCTTTTTTCAGCAGGGACATCTGTAAACGTTAATATGGATCTGGGTAGCTCTTTGGCTTAGTGGTGCCTACAACCCTTTGCCCTATGGACCTCCTGCATCATTCTGTTTTTCAGGGAAGAGCTATGGAGCTATAGGGAAGAGCATTGGAACAGGCTGCCCAGGGAAGTGGTTGAGTCGCCATCCCTGGAGGTATTTAAAAGACGGGTAGACATAGTGCCTAGCGACATGTTTTAGTGATGGTTTTTGTCAGTGTTAGGTTGATGGTTGGACTCGATGATCTGAAAGGTCCCTTCCAACCAAGGCGATTCTATGATTCTATTCCCTGCCCGAAGATCTTCATCCTTGTGCAAGTGAGGAGGGTTTGTGCCTGTGCCAGAGAAGTACAGCTAAAACCCGCACAGGACTCACCTGCTTCTCTCGCCCTGGGCCAGGGCTAAAAGGTCTTTTTTTCTGTAATTACATCTTCTTGGTGCTGCAGCACCAGTGTTTGTGCAAGGGAGCAGAGTTCAGCTGCCCCAGAAGCCTTCATCCTGGCAATTCCTAAGCAGTTTTCCTGCAGCCTTAGCACGAGTGTAAGATGTGTATGCAGGATAAATAAACTGAATAAATATCAGGCTCTTTACCCAGCCTGTGCTTAGGAGCACATACGTGCGTGGGTCTCTGCCCTTTGCTCTGGGTAGAGCTGCTGGTGCTGTTTGGGGTTGCGGCAGAAAACTTTGTTGTCGCCTGTCCAAAGCAAGCACCAAGTTCCCCATGCTTAACAGTTAAATCTCCCCAGCTGGAAGCTCCCTCCCCAAAACAGGATGTTCTTTTGTTGCAGAAGCTTCCTACCAAAAGAGCTGCGGAACAAATGTTTTGGATGTGTAAAGCAGATCAACCCCATTAAGTACAAAGGTACTGGAAATATGCATATGCTGGCAGTAGCAGAGTCTTTTATTTTCATTATCTGAAGTATCCATCAGATAAAGACTACTTCAGAAGGCTTTTTTTTTTTTCTCCCCTGCTTATAGCATCGTCCAAAGGGAATGTATTGAGCAGAAAGCCGTCAGAGAGCTGGTCTGTGACAAGAGGGCTGGAGGGGTGTCAGTCTCCAAGGAGAGCAGAGAAATTCAGTAGGCAGAAGAGCCAGCAGTCAGCTTTGCAGCTCCCATCTTGCTCCCTGAGTATGCTCGGATGTCTCTGCTCCCCAAGGAGGGAGCAAATCGGCTGCTTTCACTGTGCTTCACCGATGCCTGGGAAGGTCCTCGCTGGCCTACCCCATCTGCTCCCCAGCAGCTCTTCTCGTGTTGCCTGCTGTCCCCACGGCACAGGGTCACGCTGCAAAAGCCAGGCACCTTCCCTTCCTTGTGGGCAAGGGGAGGATTGGGCTCTCCCCCTAAATTTGTATGTCTTCACCTGGCCAAACCCCCTTTCAGTGCCCTTTCAGCACTTTCTTTGACACTGGTCCTTCTGGTTGCTTAACGCAGAGTTCAGTTCTCGCATGAATAAAGGAGTGTTGTTGAATTTGGGGCCTACAAGAAGGATGGGGAGGGACTCTTCATCAGGGCGTGTAATGATAGGACAAGGGGTAATGGTTTCAGACTGAAAGAGGGTAGATTTAGATTGGATATTAGGAAGGAATTCTTTACTGTGAGGGTGGTGAGACACTGGAACAGGTTGCCCAGAGAAGTTGTGGATGCCCCATCCCTGGAAGTGTTCAAGGCCAGGCTGGATGGGGCTTTGAGCAGCCTGGTCTAGTGGGAGGTGTCTCTGCCCATGGCAGGGGGGTTGGAACTAGATGATCTTTAAGGTTGCTTACAACCCAAACCATTCTGTGATTCTATGAATTAACCAGATTTCTTCCCAGTACCTTAATTTTTCTCCTATAAAGACATGGGTGTCTTCACTGGCTCCATAGAAGCCACAGTACCCACTAAGCCAGCCACCGAGATGCGGAGGTGAATATTCTAACCTGTAATTCTTGAATACTGGCTGTGCTGATGTTTAGTAATTTAGTAGCGGATGATACTAGGCGTTTTAGGCAGGATCACCTAAAAAGAGCCATTGCAGCAGACTTCTGGCTGGCACCTCTCCCTGCCAGCCAGAACTGAGCTGGGTGTCTCCTTTCCAAAATCCTTGACATAATGTAGGAAAAAAGCCACTGGCATGGGAGCTGATTTGTCACATAAACATGGACCAGTGAGAAGACACTGATTGCTGTAATTAGGAGTAATCTAATTCCTAAGGGCAAATGAGATGTATTTATTTCTATTTAATTAGGTGCCTGCATTTCATGAGCCCGCCGTGTGGGCAGGGGAGCCACCGCGCTGCAATCCAGAGGCAGTGGAGCAATGCTGGAGCTGTAGAGGATCTCGGCTCTTCTTTACCAAATATGGGACTAAAATTTCAGTTCTTGTTTTAATCTGTCTGATTTTGATACTATTACTGTTCAGAGGACCACCAGATCATCTGCTAGAAAACTGGGGTAAAATTGGGCTGATTTGCTGGGGGAAAACCATTAGCCCTCTCTGAGCAACCTGAAAGCAAAGCTACTGGGACAGAAGCTCAGACGTGAGGGGATGGGTCCATAGAAGGATTTACGCCCTTAACACCCCACATCCTTGTGGTTTGGGGACAAATCTTTGCTCCTCAGGACAGCACTCATCTCTCTTGGGTGATACGCCTTCAGACTCCTCACCGTCACCCCTCTCCAAACACATCGGCGTGGGCCTGCCGTGGCTTCCTCCAGAGGAAGAGGAGGCCAGGGGTGCCAAGGAAACCCTCACTCCCCAGGCAGCGCCCAAAGCATTCAGTCAGAGACACAGCCGCATGCGTGGAGTCTTTCTGGTGATGCCATGAAGAGCAAACACCTTTGCTAGGGATGAGTTAAGGGACAGTTGGGTTGACGGACCTCGGCTGGGGGCTGAGCTCGGCAGGGTGCAGAAGCACCGGTCTGTCCAGGAGCTGCTCCGGTGCGGGACGACATTCGACCACGGCGAGGACGCAGGCAGCTGCCTGCAGCAGCCAGGCAGGGCTGCAAACATCTGGCAGCAGCACAAGCGAGGCACGAGCTGGGATCCGGAGCTGGCATCCGAACCCCCTCATTTTTCTCAGCTGCTGCCCATTGCTGTTGCCGTTCATGTGCCGTGGGGCCCACAGAGGGACACTGCAGTCCTAGAGCTGGCTTTTTTAGACCAGTTTCTCTGCTTCTGCTTATTTTTATGTCGGAGACGATGCAGCCTTTCTAAGAACACAAACACTTCTGGTATATCTCACATGTCCAGGCTTCAGATGAAACCTGATGGGAGCTGATAGCCCTTTTAAATTTCTTCCGTGGTTGCGAGGACAGGAATTTGCAACATCAACAATGCTTTCTTTGCAGGAATTTTTTTTTTCTCTTAACTTTTTTTTTTTTCCCCTAAAACCTGCTGTGAGCCCCATCCTGCTCCCAAGAACCAGATTAGCAGCTGATCTTTTGAGGGCTTGGGGATTACACTTCAGGAGCGCACGTAACGTAAAGTGAAACTTGTTTGCCGTTGTAAAACCCCTCATGAATTAATGTTTGCCTTGGATTGTGTAAACACGCTCTCAGAATGCTTCCTCCAGCAGGATGGGGAGCTGCGCAGAGTCATTTCCCTGGACATCAAATTGTCATGGTGAAACTGCCTTAATTAGAAAGCACGTGTCTTAAAGGCAAGCTGAATTTGGATGGAAGGGCAAACAGATGGGTGTATTTCTAATATTGGTGGAGCTGTGCTCATGTACACATGGGTTGAAATTCCCCACCAAGGCAGGGAAACTCTTGCCATGGGCTCCAACTTTTTATCTAGGGTGTTCAATTCAGGGTAGAGGCCTCACGGAGTAAGAAAAAAAAAAAACAGTATTTGATGTCTGACTGCTACCCTGAGCCAGGCAGGAGGCCTCTGCTAAAATGGGCCATGTTGAAATATTCACAATTTAATAATAACTGGCTTTCGGTTGACACCTCCCAAGAGGCTGAATGGATGCATTTTACAGCTGCGGCTCACAAGCTAGTTTCCACATGAGATCTCGACCAGAAAGTCACAGAGATGTTTTATGTTAAAAAGAGCTTTTAAAGTCTTTAGAGCCTGCTCAGCCCATAAAAGCCAGACTGGATCGAAGCTTAGCAGGACCTTAGGGGTGCCCTGGTGGGTTCCCGTCATTGAGCCCCTGCCCATGGGGACACTCCTGAGCCTCCAACCTTTGCTGGCCTGCCGTCTCCTAGCTGCTGATCCCAGGGTGAGCAGACTTGGGTCTGACAACCTCGTTATTTTAAGCTGTCCTGGCTCTCCGAGCATTTCAAAGACCCCTGAGATCTTGCCGTGTTCAAATCCCCAATGCCACAAAGCCAGAAAACCCCGCGTGGCTGATGCAAGGTGCAAGGGGCTGTCCCCACCATCTGCCACCCCCACACTCTCCATCCCACCCACCCCTGCCAGCCTTCTTCCTCTTTTTTTCTTTTCTTTATTGTTTTTTCTTTTTTTTTTTTTCCTTCCCTTCGCCAGATCATTTCCCTGCTTTGATCATTTCCGTGCTCTGAGTCACCCGATGCCAGGACCGCTTTCCCATGCTGGCGGATGGATGTGCGGTGCCCGTGGGGAAGTGTCACCCTCCCAGCAGCCAGCGCGGAGTGAATGAGAGGGGTCACAAATGACATGCAAATGCCTTCCCTGGAGGCTACAGAAAAGTCACTTCCTTGCACCTTTCTGAAGACTGGTATTTACATGCTATTAGACGCTGACATCCTGTTGAACTTTCTTAGAGGTGCGGTTCACAGACACGCTCGTTCAGGGATTTAGACTTTATTGACTGCAGGTCACTTGGCAGGGAAGGAGAAAATGAGCTGGCTGGGGAGCCGGTCGAGAAGGATCCTTCATGCGAGAGAGACAAGAGAATAATTTGGCTTCAGCTCCGAGGTAGGAATTCTTTCCTCTGTCCATTTTCCCTGTCCTCGTGGCATCCTGTGGAGGTGTTTAAAAAACAAACAAAACAGTAATAAAAGGGTTTTGGTCCTCATAATAACTGTTTGTGTGACAGCTTCCCGTTGAGCAGGAACTGGGAGAGTCTTAGAAAGTTACCACCACGCTGTTGGTGTTGCTGAGTAACAGTTTCTGCTTCTCACATGACCCCCAAATCATAATAATAAATTGCATCCCAAAATGCCAAATGATGCTGGAATCGCTACTGTGGGCTGGATGCCGGAGCAGGCGGGCGCTGGAGCTGGGAGTGGGGGAGCCTCCAGGCCAGCCTTATGTCCCATCAGGATTTTCGTGGGATCCAGACCTGAGTCCCATTCCTTTCTGGCTGGGGTCAGGACACCTCGTTCGCTTCTGTGGGTCTGCTAACGACAGCAGGGAGGAAGCCCCGGTGAGACCGGGGTGAAGCTTTTATAGCCCCATTTGTAGCTGGGAGCTGGCACCCTCTACCTGCATGGGGCAAGTGCTGGCTACCACCTGGCATCCCCCCAACCCAAAATCTGCCATGCCTCTGAAGGCCTGTGGCAGCCTGTGGGGATGCTGCAGGGCTCGTATCCACCCTGGAAAGCCTTTTAAATTGGTTTGGCGGACTTGGCGCCCAGAGAGATAGGGAAGGCTCACGCGTTGCTTCTGGCCAGGTCTCCCCAGTGGCAGTGGCCGTTTCTGAAGCAAAGGTCTGACAGCGGGACCAGCTTGATTTAAACCTGGCTTACTGGGTTAAGGTGCATTGATTATTGAGCATCTTCAGACAGCGTTACTGTTGTAACAAAGAGTGCTTTTAAACGCATTTAAAGCTAAGCTAGAGCAGCCTTTAAGTATAAATAAGGCTTTAGACGCCACTGAAGATCTTAACATAAACATCCTTGAGCATCTCACTTGAGCTTGATTTGTATGTGGTACCTGTAGCAGCCTGATGATTTATTTACTTGTTTATTTACCGGTGAGGAAGAAGGCACTGGTGATTATTTTTACCGGTGTAGTTAATCCTGGTGTAACCCCACCACAACCAATACATACTGAATGGACACATTTACAACTTGTGTAAGGCATCACTGGATATCATAACTTCTGTTTGCCCGGGAGAGGGAAGCTGTGCTGGCACACAGCATCCTAATAGTGGTGGATGGGACTGAATCAGGGCAACGTGGTTTTCCTTTCTTTGTAACAGAATAAGCTGGCATAATATTTATATCAGTAGGGGCATGGTCCTTTTTGTCTATGCACTGAAGTCCTTTTCTGGGAGTTTGCTGCCTCTGATACAGCTGAGGATCAAGAATAACTAGATCTGAAGGCAACTGAAGCTACTGGCTATGGCAGAAAAAGGATGAAGCAGCAGTTGATTTGCCTGCTGAGCCTGGGTCGCAGCTAATTCTGCTGTAATCTGTGAGGCAAAACATGCCTTGGTTTCCACACCTTGATTTCCCACTGTACCTGTACTCTCGGCTCCCCTGCGAGACTGAGTACGCCGCTGGTTCCTACCGATGCTAATGGGCCCACACCAAGAGGTCAGATTGGTTTCTGAAATAGAGATTTGTGGTCCCTCACCCCACCACCACTTCTTTTGGTGTGTGGGAGGATGATTTCGTTAGCCTGTATGTATGTGAGCTCTTCAGACGCTGCACGGGAAAATACAATAGTAGAAAAGAAAGCAAGAGGAGAGGAGGAACAAACCCATCATGCTCCTTGAAGTGTTTTTTGGAAAGCACAAAGCCAGAATGTTGTTTCTTTTTAGTGACTGAGTAGTCTGACGTTGCAAAATACAAAGGCTCGGCATATTCCCAGCGGCAGAGTGAAAACTGGAACTACCCAGAAGCAAAACCTATCATTAGCAGTCAGCCAGGCAGAACGGGCTCCTGAGTGCCAGGAACGGGCTCGGAAGGGAGGAGGAGCTGAGCGAAAAAGAGCTTTTATAAAAAAGATGGGCGGCGTGCCCCTGCAGCATTGCAGAGGGAAGCGGAGGGCTGCAAGGGCAGCACGTGGGGCCAAGGATGCGTTCAGGCTTCTTCAAAGGGCAGCAAGGAGCTGCTGTTCCCCCTCGCGCCCTTCCCCCCATCCTGCAGCATGGGCAGCGGGTCTGCTCCCAAAAAAATCAGGATGGTTTTGACCTGTAATTTTTCTTCCCTTTTGTTTTCACTCAATTATACTTAGCTGCCCTGAGAAATCCGTCTTTACGTGTCCTCCCAGGTCCTTGCTGTGATCCATGTCATCCTGGAGGCATGGAATAATTCAGACTGAAAGCTGTGCTGTGCAGCTCTGTTCTCCACAGCTTCATAGAGTGGAGAAAGTACTGACGTGCCCTGATTTATCTCCCACAGATGTCATCTCCCTAGGAGCTGACTTGAAGGACAGAGGGGCACAGAAAACTGAATCTGGGAAGCACCTGATTCAAAAAGAAAGGAGGAGGAAATTTTATGAACTGGGTTGGATGGGTGCAGGGAACATCACAGCTTTGGAAACCCAATGATCCAAAAAGTTAGCACCGTGAACCGCAATGTTGCTGTGGCTGGGTGCAAGAAAATGAGCATTTATGATTTCTTTATGCTTCCCAAGGGAATCTTTTCAAATTAAGAGTATTTTTACATTGATGCTTCTTTACCTGTCATAGAGTCATAGAATCTTCATGGTTGGAAAGGACCTTTGAGATCGAGTCCAACCATACACACACACACAAAAAAAAAAAAAAACCACCCCAAAAAAACCAAACCCTACAATCTCTGCCACTAGAGCATGCCCTGAAGTGCCAAATCTAGATGTTTCTTAAATAACTCTATGGATGGTGACTCAACCACCCCCCTGGGCAAGCTGTTCCAGTGCCTGACCACTCTTTCAGTAAAGTAATTCTTCCTAATATCTAATTCTAAACCTCCCCTGCCGCAGCTTCAGACCATTTCCTCTGGTCCTGTCATTATTCACGTGGGAGAAGAGGTCATTCCCCGTCAGGCCTAATCAACCTCTGAGGGTGAGAAGCAAGATGAGGAGAGGGCTGCATTTATCACAGTGCATGTTGTGGGCTGTGGGTGTCCCCACAGCAGCAAGCAGAGATGCACCATCAGGGGCAAGACAGGCTGAGAGAGTTGGGGTTGTTCAGCCTGGAGAAGAGAAGGCTCCGGGGAGACCTTATAGCCCCTTCCAGTACCTGAAGGGGGCCTTCAGGAGGGATGGGGAGGGGTTGTTTGCAAGGGCATGTAGCAATCGGACGAGGGGCAATGGTTTTAAACTAGAGCAGGGTAGGTTTAGATGAAGGCATTAGGAAGAAGTTCTTCGCAATGAGGGTGGTGAAACACTGGCCCAGGTTGCCCAGAGAGGTGGTGGAGGCCCCATCCCTGGAGATGTTCAAGGCCGGACTTGATGAAGTTCTGAGCAACCTGATCTAGTTAAAGATGTCCCTGCTTACTGCAGGGCAGCTGAACTAGATGGCCTTTAAAGGTCCCTTCCAACCCAACACATCCTATGATTCTATGATGTGCCCTAGGGAGCAGCACTCAGCACCGATGCTGAGCACATCACTGGCGAGGGCAGACCATGGGTGCTGCAGGCATGGTGGGGCACAGAGGCTGGGGACATCGCTTCCACCATCACATGCTCTTCTATGGCCTGGGCAGCAAAAAGCAAAGCCCCCATGCCCTTCCGCTGGTGGGAGGTGAGGTGTATTCAGCCTTTTAAGTCTGAAGCGCCTTGTCTGTTTTTGTCAGGGGACTTTCCTTCCCTCAGCCTCTCTGAGACGGCCAGATAGAAGCGTTCCATTTTAATCCCTTATCTCTCTCTGCTGAGATCATTTACCTGCTAATAAGCTCCTGTGGTCAGAGATAAAAGGCGAAACTACCAGCCCTTTAAGGATGTATCCGAGTGGCTTCGCAACACTGTGCTTCATGGAAAATATGGAAGGATGTTGCATCCATAATATGTCGCTCATATCTGTGTTTGTAAACAGATTTATCACACCATCTGCAGAATCGTGCTGCGGTCTCCTCCATATTTATTTCCTTTCCGTTTATATAGTACAGCTCCTATTTACTTTATTCCCTTTTTACGATTAGATACATTAGCTGTCTTTTTTCTTCCCCACAAAAAGAGTGCAGTCTCTGTGGGAGAGAATATTTAATCAATGCAATTTGTTCAGCTTAGTGCATAAAAACACAAGCCAGTGCTGTTTAGAGAGGTACCTGCCTGGGTTTGTTTCTCATCTCTTCACATCTGTGCGGAGCAGGTGGGGAGGAAAGCGTAATTCTGAACAAATCCACCGGTAAACAGGATGCTCTGTCGGTATTTCCTCTCTCCTCTTGCACTGGTTAAGCTTAGTTTTCAGAAAGTGGCTAAGCCTGAGGTCAATAACGCTATTGTAATCTCTCTGATTTTCTGTAGCTGATACGATACGTAATGAAGTATTTGTACAACTAGGAGCAAAAAGCCAGCCCGCTCTGTTATCTGGTTCGATAAGAAACGTTTAGTCATATGCTAATAAAAGAAGTGATTTGCCAAGTATAAAAAGGTGGCACGCTGAGAGAGAGGGAGCTTGCAGTTGGCAGCCACTTCTGTAGCCCCTCGGCTGAACGGCACAAGCCGCCGGCACAGCTCCGGGCAGGGCAGAGCCCAGCTGTGAGCCGAGAGGACCACCCACCTCCGACAGCCTTTCTCACCTGGTGGGACCACAACGCTCTTCTGCGCACACATAGGGCCCAAAACCAGATTCTCTTCTTGGTGCACACTTTCACTTTGGGAGAGGAAAGAGCCTGAGTTACCAGCAGAGCCAAAAGGAGGGACGAGGCCCACCCAGTGAGCCAGGGCTTGGCACCACCGCCAGCCCTTGGGTTGGCAATGCCCATCCCCTGGGCAGAAGTAAAAAATCCAGGACAGTCGATTCCCAGTTCCCCAGATCAGCAGGAGACTGAGTGATCTTGGGCCTTCGGGGAAACCACTGGAGAACGGGGCTGGGCAGGATGAGCTGTGCTCCACCTTGGTCGGATGGTCCTCATCACTGCCCGGCGCTGAAGGTCTTCACCCACAGGCACTGGAAGAGGACCACCTTGGCTCGATGCACAGCACGGGGCAGGATCTGGCTGCAGCTCCTTGGGAGCGCCTCTGCAGCCCCGTGACTGTAAATTGGCTGTGTCGAGAGGTGCGGGATGTTGCCCCATCACCAGGGCTGTGGCCCTGAGGCAGGGCACTTTTGCTTCTCTGCCTCTGGGGAGGGAGGATTTCTCTTCTTCTTCACATTGAGCCTAACCCGGATTCCTGGGCTTGGTTGCAGAGGAGCGACTGGGGGTGACTAACTCCAACAAGAATTTTACCAAGAGTGAGTAAGGGCTCTGGGCCGCAGACAGTGATGACAAATCTTAGAAACTCAAGCCCATGTTTTGGCAGGAGGGTTTGTTGTTTGGGTTTGGGTTTTTTTTTTTATAGGGTCCTTTTTATTACTTTTCAGCTGTACAGTGTGTTCTCAGATGGTATATTTCCAACTTCATGTTCTTCGATCGTGCCCATCATTTTTTTCAGATAACAAAACAGGGAACAACTGGGCACTTGGCCAGCTCTTTAGCCTTTGAAGCAAAGGGAAGCTCTGCAAGAGGGTTTCACCAGAGCTCTCTAAAAGTATTTTCTGTGACCGTATCCCGCTAACTCCACCACCCGTCTGACCCGTACTCAGCACAGCCTTCGCTGCTGAGAGCCGTGAGGGGAGTGCCCCTGCCAGAGAGTCCCACCATCACCTTGCCCCAGGGGAATTGTTCGAGCTCTCTCAAATATCCCATCCCACCGCACTTCCCGTCTTTCCAAGAGGCATGTTTAGGCCTATAATATCATGCCCCAAATGCCTAAGGCAAATTACTGAGCGGACTTTTTGGCTGTGTGTTCCCCAAGGTGTGACTTTCAGGTAAAGAAGCAGCCAGTAGCACGGGCCACGGGGCTGAGCTGCGCCGAAGCAGCTGGGACCTTTCTCAACAGTGCAGTCCCCAGGAAAAATCACAAGGCAGGCTTTAAAATAACGAGATTATTTCTAACGGTTGTAAATGGTCCATTCTTTACCTTGGCTTCCTGGCAAATAAAACCTTTCAGAGATCTTTCAGTTCCGATTTTTCGAGCTTTTTCCCTACACGCTGCAGGGCTAGAAGGCCTTGTGCTGGTAAGGGAAAGCGAGATTGTCCTATAATCCCTTCAGTCCTTCAAGTGCTGGGTTTTGGGGACCAGCTGTCCCCCGGGCTTTTTTGAGCTCCATGTGGGCTCACCAGCCCAGGGAAGCAGAGCTCTTGGTGGCACGGCAGGGAGGGGAGGTAGCGTTGGCGGCTGGCTTTGGTTCCAGCAGGTTTATCCCCTTTCTGTGGGACAAACTGTCCTGTCTGGGAGCAATTCAGCTGTAAAACGATTGCATTCAGCCTTGAAAAGGACTTGCATTGTATAATTTGATCGCTGCACATCTGAAAAATAAGGATCCTGCCTAAAAACATAAGATTTGGCACCAAGGGTTAATGAGACTTGGCTTTGCTATTTCTCTGTGCTGGATCAGCCCCTCGCCCTCCTTGCTGTTACCGGCACGGCTGAGACAGGCCATGTCCTCCAGGGAGACGGGCCTTGAGGAGACGCCTCCCATCTCCGAAAAGATGCAGTTTTTATAGTTTCATAGTTTTATGTTTTCATAGTCTCCCACTGCTGTCCCCTGACTTGCAACCTGTTGGGCTCTCACATTATCACAGGCGAGCACCACATTTTGCAAACGTATTTGCTGTTACAGCAGACAGGAAGAGATTAAGTGAGCACTATAAAACTAACCTCCGCATCAGTCAAAAGAAACAGAAGCAAAAAATAACAGGGTAATCGGATGCTCTTGTGAGCAGGATATGCTCAAAATGACTTCTCCATCCCATTACAAATGCTTAGAAACTGCACAGCCTCTCCAGCACAGTGAGGTTTTAAAGTGATTTAATGGGAAGAAAGAGTTCAGAGCTGATAATGCCGCTTCCAACCTTATCCTTTCACTGCATGAAAATAGCGGCTATTGACTGGTGTAATTTGGCTACTTTTAAAGCTGTATTTGCTGGCTTAGATGTGTTAAGAGTCTCTCTACAGAGTTTTAAGGGCCTGAATGTAATGTGTGTGGTTAAGGAGGGGATATATTGAGTTTCTGCAACAGAGGACTGGTCCAGTGTGTGCCCTACGTGCTGGAGACCTGGGACCTGCTGCAGTTGAGCTTTACATCCCAATCACTAGGAGAAAAACCAGGTCTGCCGGAGGGTTGTTTGTCAGTCCAAACAAATTTCTTACTTTGTCTTTTTTTGTTTTTTCTTTCAGGACAAACTGTTCACGATGTCAATCAAAAAGGAAGGTGCCCACAAGAAGTGGGCTGCCCTGAAGGAGAAACTTGGACCCCAGGAGACTGACCAGTCAGAGGCCAACCTGGAAAATGCAGAGCCGGAGCTATGCATCCGTCTCCTGCAAATGCCATCAGTAGTGAACTACTCTGGGCTGAAGAAGCGGCTGGAGAACAGCGATGATGCATGGATGGTCCAATTCCTGGAGCTGTGTGGGCTGGACCTCCTCCTGGAGGCCCTGGACAGGTTGTCTGGGCGAGGAGTGGCCAGGATTTCTGATGCCTTGCTTCAGCTCACCTGCATTAACTGTGTGCGAGCCGTCATGAACTCCCACAAAGGCATTGAATACATTGTGAGCAACGAGGGCTACGTCAGAAAACTCTTCCAAGGTGAGAAGACATCTTCCTGTTTCACCCATCGCATGCGGCATGCAGCATAGGGTGGACTTTTCTATTGCTTATCCTCCTGCCCTGCACCAGGCTTCTTGCAAGTTGTTGATTGCAACGCGTTAATGAAAGAGATTGTTTTCTTCTTTAAAATGGTATTGCTTGGAAGTGGCATTGCCTTTGCCACTCAATGCTATTTAGATGGGCTCGTTTCCACACAAATGTCTCCATGGTTCACGGAGAAAGCAGGGATAAACCCACCCTCAGCCGTACACGGGCATGAGAAGTCCTCGACCCTTCTGTTGTCAGCAGACATTTGCTGTTTAGTCTTTGTGAGACCCGAGGGCAGAGGGAGAGGAATTGAAAGGGCTTGCAGGCTTGTACCCTGTAAAGCGGAAGGAGGGTGGCACAGTTTAGACTCAGGAGAGCCTGTTCTCTGTGCTGCTCAGTCTGTTCCTTCTAGAAGATGGTAGCTAATACCACTCATTTTCTCCTGCCCTTCACTTGGGTCGTCGTTAGGTATGAAACTCGTCAGGGCATCTCCTAGGACTTATTGTACAGCGCTTAATGATGGTGGTGCTGGGAGGATAACTCCTGTGCTGCTCCACAGAGCTGAGATCACAGCTGTGCCCAGAAGCCTTTATTGGTAGCTCTTTAAAATGCATTTAGTCTGAAAGCTATCTTGCTCCCCTCTTCAGTTTTGAAGTCCTCTTCCTTCCTCTCCACCCTGCGTTTTCTTAATTAGTGCGAAATACAGAGCTGGCGTTTTTTGTGCTGTGAAAAACAGGGGGCACCCTGGGCTTTCCAGCAGTTGAGCTTCTTTGTGCACTAATAAAGGAAAAATAAGATAGTCTATTCCATTCCCTCTCAGCTCCCAGAGCTCACAGAGAAAGAGTAGTGGAAAAAAGGAATACACAAGGACTGGTTAGAACAATTGTCCTACTTGATATGCATATTGTGTGTTTCTGCACTAAAAATAAGACTCATTAATTGAGGAAAATGGTTCATCTGCTGTTCTAGAAAATACCCATATGTGAAAATGGGAAATAAAATGTGTGATTGTGAGTGCTGAGATCTTGGCTGCTGTTGCAGCATGCCAGTGGTACATGGAAGAGATGAACAACTACAAGCAGCACCAAAAAGCCAATGGGGTACCTGTAGTATTTACCGTTCCCACTAGAAGTTACTATCACATAATGCTATCGGGATGGGATATTTATACATTGGGATATTTCTCTTCCCATCTTCCAGGTAGTGGCTCCACTTCTTCAGTCTTTTTTCTACCACTGGTCATAAGCCATGTAGTGGAAGATGTTGAGGTTCAGAACATTAATGTCATTATAAATTCTTTATTGTTTTGTTTTGTTTTTCTTCCAGCACTTGACACAACTAATGTCATGGTCAAAAAGCAAGTCTTTGAGCTCCTGGCTGCACTGTGCATTTACTCATCAGATGGCCACGCTTTGGCTTTGGATGCTCTGGACCATTACAAGGCAAGTGTTGGGCTGCAGCAGGAGGTACAGCTCTGCTCTGATCCATGCAGGTAGATCTGTGTATCACAGAAAAGGGCTGGGAATGAAGGTCATTTTGCATCATTTTGTTAAGAGAGGCAGGAATATATAAGGTGAAAACTGTAGGAAATTTGGCCTGGTCAGCGTAAGTCCACGGTGCTGCTCTGTGACTTGCCTGGACAGATGACTGCTCACCACAAGGTTCTTTCTGGCAGGAAAAGCACTACCAGGTGAGCAAAATAGGTAGTGCCACATCCATGGGTTTCACTGGCCACAAGCTCAGGTAGGTGCATCAGTTATCAGAAAGCATAAAGGGATCCAGGAGGAGTTTCACTGACTTTGCAGACCAGGCCCTGCTCCATGATGGAGGAGCGCTGCTTTTACCTGCATCATCTTTAAGGTCCCTTCCAACCCGAACCATTTTATGATCTTCCTGTCTTGTGCACAGTGGGATAAACTGACTTTTAAGATGCTAATTCCATCTGAGAAGCTGCATCAAAGTGGTAGACGTTTCTGATCTGTCTGAACAGAAAAATCATTTGTGTTATTAACAGAGTGTGAAGAACCAGCAGTATCGATTCAGCGTCATAATGAATGAGCTCTCCAATACAGATAATGTGCCATACATGGTGACACTGCTGAGTGCTATCAATGCCATCATACTGGGGAAAGAAGAGCTAAGAACAAGGACACAGATCAGGAATGAGTTCATAGGTAAGGATGCTTGTTGCACCTAACTTTCTCTGAAGAAAATCAGTTGCCAAGCACAGGGCAGTTTTATTTTCAGATGTATCCATAAGTTGACTAAAGAGGGATGGGGAGCAAAACTGCAAAAATATTAAAGGCAGAGTCCTTTTTTTTTTTGTCTCTGTTCTCTTCAACAACCTTTCTTTAACCAGATTTATTTAACTTTGCTGCTTTTGCATAGCTTTGATCTTTTCTGACATCTAAGCAGCACTGTATCCCTTGAGCTTCTTCAATACGTTTCTATAACCAGCCATCTTCTGTGGCCACATTTCTATATTTTAAAACTCCTTATAAGAAGAGATAAGGTCTGTTCACCTTATGTCTACTCATCTGATCCATAAAAGCTGCCCTGGAATTCATAAATGCTTTCCAACTACTTGAATACTGGGATCCTAGGTACCATTGTTAGTGTTCACCTCACCTAAGGTGAGGTGGTGAGCCTGGGCTCCATTTCCTTCTGTGGAGAGCAAGGGACATCTGATCACACCGTTCATCTGACTGATTTCAGATGCCTAGTTCGGACTGAGGTGAATCATGGCCCAGAAATGCCTCTGTCCCTCAGTACCTCCAGGCAGATGCTGCAGTGGTTCACACAGCTGCAGACGGGTCCCGTGGGTCTCCTCATCTACCAGAGGACCCTGCCCACTTTGACAGAGCCATCTGAATATATTTTGAGTTGTTCTCTCTGCAAAGTGTTTAGGAGCATAACTTTATATAAAGATCATAATAGATCAGTTCAAGTAGGTCATAATGCAAATATATCATATATCCATTTTTTTGTTCTCCCAGGGCTTCAGCTGTTGGATGTTTTAGACAAGCTAAGGTAAGGATCACTGTCTCAATTTTCTTTTATAAAGGAGATTCACAGTAACATAGCTGTGGAAACTTAATACTTACCAGCCTTCAGTTGTGTGAAGTGTACCTGGGTGAAGTGGACCGTGCTTGTGTGCACCCCTTACACAGGAATCAGAGGCATTAGGCCAGCTTTAAGATGCTCTCGCCAGCCAGTGTCATGGGGACAGCTTTTGGCACAGAGGGCATTGACAGAGGCTCTGGGCACAGATGGAGCGAGGCTCAGTGACACCCTTGTTGAGGCTGCATTTCAGACTGAACCTGAAGTGCTGCTGTGGGCTCACTGAGCAGCTTGCTGTATCCAAACCCCTTCACTGGTGGTGTTGGTCCCAGCTAAGACACTTTACTAATGCATATCTGGACATAACCTGTCTTCTCAGTTTCTTAATTTAAAAATGATGTTCTGCCAGAAACACTCAAGATAAATTCTAGAATGCATTATATGTGAGTTGCAGTTTTATCCTTGTAACTGGAATTGCTCCATTCAACCCCATAAAAATTAAGGAAGAGACAGTCTTTCAGTACTGACAACTAGCAAGGGTAGAGTTCCTGCACTGTGTGGTCTCTCGAGTGCTGAAATAGTTGGCTTTAGAGTGTTTGGGGTCTTTTTAATCCAATTTTGAGTAACAGAGAAGGAAGTTTTTCAAACAGAAACATCACTGGAATATTTTCAATTTGTCTTGACTTTAAAAAAAAAAAAAAGAAGAAGGTGGCCCAGTTTCAAAAAGGTGGGAATGGCACTCTGTTGTTACAGCTCCAAGGAGAAGTCCATACAAAGCATATACTTGGACCAGGTTATGCCATGAAAAGTCCCATTCATTTGTATGTATGTGTCGACTGTAGAATGAAGTACATTCAGTACAAGAAAGGATGCGCTGATGGCATTTCATCCTTTATAAATAAGGTAGAGTTGGGTACTTTCAATACTGACTGGCTGAGTCTGAGAGGGAAAGAGATAAAAGCCATTTAAACAAAAGCAATAATCTGAAAATCAGTGAAGGGCTCTCCAGTGAAAATGAATGCTGTAATATTGCAGAGACATAGAGGAGGAGGATCTTCTTATCCAGTGTGATACATTTGAGGAGTTCAAGATAGAAGATGATGAGGAATTGTTAAAGATATGTGATGGAATAAACATGAATGATCATCATGAGGTCTTTTCATCTCTCTTCAATAAAGTAAGTAGGCCCTCACATGGGGCGCCAAGTCATGCAATGGCAAAGTTAACACACTTTACTTGGAATCAGCCTTGCCGTGATGGAAAGCTTCCCTGTCTTCCAGGTGAGCCGCTCTCCGGTCTCCATCCAGCTGTTGTCCATCCTCCAGAGCCTGCTGCACTTGGAACCATCTCATCAGTCCAGCCTCCTGCTGTGGGAGTCCTTGGATGCGGTAGTGAACAGAGCCCTTTTGCTCGCAAATGACAGTAAGAATGACATATATATCCAGCCTTGCACTCTCCTCTTGTTTTCCCCCATCCTACTCACTGCCACAAAAGTCCTTCCCAAATGCGCAGGAAATAGTCTGTGGGACTTGCTAAAAGCTGAACAGAAGCTGGGACAAAGCTACACCTCCTGCGTAGGGTCAAGTCTTGATGCGAAGCCCCAGCCATGCAGATACCAGGGAGAGCTGGTCACATTTAGCTGTGGGCTCGGGATTCATGGTTGTGCCTGGATGGTTAAGCCCTGAGCTTTGCGTTGTGGGAGTCAGTGGAAGTCTGTCCTTGTTGGCATTCTGCTGCTGGTGCTGACTAGTCTTGGTGGCAGGCATGCTCAAAACAGTGGTTTTGGACCAGGACCATGGGAAGGAAATTGCCTGGAAGCTAGAAGTGCAGGTGTGTGGGCTCTGTGGCTCCAGATCTGCTGCTTGGCAAGGGTTGAATAGCATAAACCAACCTTTGGGCCCCATCCCCTTCTCTGACCCCGACTCGTTTCTCTAGTCCAAGGAAACACAGTTGAAGAAGTCATTGAGAGGCTGCTATCTATCAAGAAACATCCAAACAAGCAAAAGCGAGCTGAAAACCGGCTGTCCGGGAGTGCGAATGAAGGCGTGCAGGCTGAGCGAGAACCATGTGCACGTGCAGCTCGGAGCCCAGCGGGATCATCAAACCCCTCCAACACACCAGCACCTCCCTCAGGGCCACCCGCCAATGAAAAGAAGATCTCATCCTCCCAGCTCACAGCCTGCTCTGCTTCGCCAGAGACATCTAACCCTCCACCCAACACTGCTCCTGCCCCAGCACCCCCGCCTCCACCACCTCCACCCCCACCCTCTGGCACAGCAGCGGTGACCCCCACGTCCACATCCCCCATGATGAATGCACCTCCAGCCCCTCCACTCCTTGGCGTCCCTCCACCCCCACCCCCATTGCCTGGCATGGGGGGCATCCCTCCCCCTCCACCCCTGTTGCCCAGCATGGTGGGTATCCCTCCCCCTCCCCCCCCCGTTGCCTGGCATGGGTGGCATCCCACCCCCTCCACCCCCATTGCCTGGCATGGGTGGCATCCCTCCACCCCCACCCCCATTGCCTGGCATGGGGGGCATCCCTCCCCCTCCACCCCCATTGCCTGGTATGGGTGGCATCCCTCCCCCTCCCCCTCTAATGCCTGGCACGGCAGGAGATCATATAGAAGCCGTGGTGGCCTCCCAGTTCAGCTGCCCTCTTGGCTCGGGCAGGCCTCCCCCCAAGACAGTGAAGACGCCAACACTGAGAATGAAGAAGCTGAACTGGCAGAAGCTGCCCTCCAACGTGGTGAGAGGTGGGTGCTTCTGTCATAGAGTCACCGCTGCTTTAGGGGTGACACTATCTTTGAGTTTATCAAATGCGGTCGATTGCCTTTAGATACAGAACTTCCCTGATTTCCATTACCTCTGACCTTCAGAGCTTAAATAAATAAAAGTGGCATGAAACTACTAATTAATATAATATAATATAATATAATATAATATAATATAATATAATATAATATTTAATTCCAGCTAAATCAGTAGTTTGGAATAGCTTGTTTATAACTAAAATACTTTGAAATTAAAAGAAGGGGGAGGGATGGGAATATTTCCCTAATCCACCGTGACATGCCTTAGACTTGAGTTCTCAACAGGTTCTGATCTGGGTGCCCCAGACTTTAATTCCCCAGTTCATCTATACTTGCATCTGGGTATATTGAAGTCATATTAAAGTATATTAAAGAGTGCAGGTAAGGATCACATCACAGTTCAAGGAGGACATTGAAAGAATTGGAAACCCATGAGAATAATTGACTTGTCTCTTGATTTTTGGGTTCCATTTCCCTGTCCTAGTGGATCCAAAGAGAAGCATGATATGTGAGAAGAGGCCAGGACAGGCAACGTCAGCTTTGTCCTAGACAAGCAAGGCATCCACTGCATGGAGGCCGGCGTAGGTGATGTCTAAATAAGGCGTGTTTTCAATCACAGGAGCAGTTAATTGTTGGGATTATTTCTGTAGAGACTTCTACAGGCGTGTTTGGGTGTTGGCTTTTTTTAAGAAAAAGATGTTTAAGAAAGTGCAGTGGGAACTCATTCAAGCACTCCTGTAGCCAGCATTATACAAGGAGGCTTGATTATAAAATGAAAAAGAGAGGAAGGTCACAGTCAGAAGATAGCCAGGTTGTGGCCGATCCCTCAGCTAGCATGCAAGGAAGCGAAAATAACATCAGCCATGGGACTAGGAAAGAAATGGCTGAGCCCCTTCTCATGCTGACCGGCTTTGCCTACCGTGGAGGAGAATGCAGTTGTATAGGGAGGGATGGGGCTGGACAGCCTCTCTGTGCCCAGTGCTGCATCCCCTTACCAGCTCATCTTGGGGTAAAGCACCAGGTTTAATTACCTTTCAGGCTCTTTGGATCCTGCCTGTGGGACTTGTCCCTCCCAAATAATTAGCATTTGTTCAGGACACATATGCCTCTTCTTATTTCATTCATCTTCTGAGAAGTTTCCCTTCTAGCAGCTCACCTTGCCCCAAAAGCCAGGAGCTTTCAGCTGTCCCTGTAGCCAGGCTGAACACCTTGTCTTTTTTCAGAAAGTCACTCAATGTGGGCTTCAGTGAGCAGCAGCAGCGAGGAAACTATAGAGCCCAATTACACAAGCATAGAGCAGCTGTTTTGCTTTCCACAACCAACCCCCAAGGAGAAAACAGCCGCACCAGTGAAGGCAGAACCGAAGGAGGTGAGGAGGTCCCTCTTATTCTTTCGAATAAAGATCACTGCAGACAGCTCATCTAATACGAGATATCTTCTTTTTCTTTAATGAAGATCACATTTTTGGACTCCAAGAAAAGTCTCAATTTGAACATATTTTTGAAGCAATTTAAATGGTAAGATATGGCCAATTTTCGTGACAGTTGACAAAACTTTGAGCAGGTTTTGTGTAGTGTCTGGAAGGTCCTCATGAAATCTATTCTAGCTAATCTGCTTTGGTGGTCTGTGTAACCGAAACATCTGAACGTTTCCCAGTTTGTCCTATGCTGTCTTTAAAATACCGAGTTTAGGTGTTTAATTGTATTTTTACCTACAACATCCCTGTAAGATGGAAAAGGCGTTACATCTCCATGTTACAGATGAAGTTGTGGCACAGACTCTTAGGGTGACTTAGGCCGTGAGACACCTCTGGAGGTCGAACCCCTCCTCAGAACAGGGCCAATGGAAAATTTAAGAATTAAATATTTTTTTTAAGGTAATCAAATGCCCAGAGAGTGTCATCTGAGTTGCAAGATTGATCTTTGGCCTTCAGTCATTTGTCCAGGGCCAGAAACTAAATTTGAGGCATAGCAGGGATCCAGGTCCCAGTTCCGGGGACATATCTTTCCTTTTGGATTATCGTTGCTCTCACTAGGGAAAGCACGGAGCGCTTGCACAGGTACATGTCTCAGTAGCATGTGATTGTGGAAGAGGGGGCTTTGGGTGATGGCTGACTCTGCTCCTCCTCCCTGCAGCTCCAACGAAGAGGTGGCTGCCATGGTCCAGAATGGGGACCGGGCCAAGTTCGACGTTGAGGTTCTGAAGCAGTTGCTGAAGCTGCTGCCTGAAAAGCATGAGGTCAGGAGGAAAAATGGTACCCTTAGTTCACAGAGTTGAACACACAGTGTAGTCCTGCAGTCTTGATTCTTTATTTCTCTTTAGATAGAAAACCTGAAGGCCTTCAAAGAAGAGAAATCAAAGCTAGCAAATGCAGATCAGTTTTATCTTCTCCTCCTTCAGATTCCCAGGTACGGGTGTTGTTCATGAACTTCAGCCCAATCTCTTTCCGGGTTTACCTCTGAGAAGTTCAAGTTCCTTATAGAAGCCTCACAGACAGATACCGATGGATATAGCTAGTGCATCTCCCCTTCCACCTTAAAGGCTTCCCGTTGCCTGTTACCCTTAGGTGAAGGGCTGTTGTGGCTCCTGCTGCTCCAGAACCTCCGCTCCCTCTGAAGTGGCAGAAGCTGGCCCAGACCCTGGGTCAGACCTGCCCAAGGAGGCCCCGTAACTCACTGAAAGGCAGTGCTAAATGCAGTGCCAAGAAGATGGAACCCATATCTCACACAGTGGTCAGTCTTGTTTTTCCTAATCACACCGTGTCAGCAGAAACTACATCCCTCCTGGTCCCCAAGGCAAGTGGCAGCCCCTCATCTCCCTCCACAAGCCACAGACGTTGGTTTGATGTGGATGGGGTTGACAGCTGTGTTGTGGGGTTGCCAGACTTACCGGTGATGTGGGAAGAGGGCCAAGATCGCAGTGCCCTTAAGCTTTGAATCAATCTCTGTCCTTAGCTACCAGCTGCGCATTGAATGTATGCTGATCTGTGAAGAGACCACCGTTGTGCTGGACATGATTCAGCCGAAAGCTGAAACCATCCAGAGAGCCTGCGAAGGTAAATGACCTGACCTTATTTCTGGATCTTATTTATGTCAGGAAGCTGTAAACCCCAAACAACTCCCCTGGAGCTCTACAATGAGTCTATCCAGTCCCCCGAAAAAACTCCCCTGCGGTTCGTTCACTGGTTCACTGCAGAATACGGGATGCAGCTCTAGGTATCTCCACTGATGGTCGGAGCCCATAATAGGACCAGAGATCATTTTCCCTCACCCTCGTGCCTCTTTTTCTGCAGCAGCTGTATTCCTCTGAAACACTTTGAACAGTGAAGCACCGGAAGCTTGTCAGCCCTTTGAAAGGAGCTGAATAAAGACAGCAGAGCTGGCCCTGTGTACAGCTAATTCATCCAGCAGTATTTGCCACGTTAAGACCTTTGCAAAGCAGTTTGCTGCCAGAAAAGCACGCCCCAAACTTTGCCCAGAAAGTAGTGAAGCTTTAGTTTTTCCCTGCCTACAAATGGAACCAGGAGAAAAAGTTTCTTATTTTGGGCTATAAATGTTGTGATGCTCCAATTTTGTGAGTACATGGAGAGATCATGCAGTAGGTTTCGGCTTCCTGTGGCAGAAACCTCAGGTCCCACTCCGCTGAGAGCAGGATGCTCGTCTTGGCACTGTCAAGTGCCGCCTGTCCTAAAGAGCCCCAACTCCTGCTGGGGGGTTCTCCATCTGGAATTACAGCTGCCCGCTGGGACAAACTGAAGCTTCCCCCCAGAAGTGTCTTCCCAGCAGCCCTCTTCTCCTTTTGGAGCTGTTCTTGCCTCAAAGCTGAGCGCTTCAGAAAGCACACCACTGCAGCACCCTGTCGTCAGAGCAAGGACAGGGACTGTACCCTTCATGCCCTGATAATCACCTCCACCATGCGAGACCAAGAACAGGGTGAGCGTGTCTGGATTTAGCAGCTGGCAGATAATCGCAGGGCTGTCAGAACTGGCTTCACTACACAGCTGAACGGAGTCTGCAAGATTAAAATTACAGCCCCGTTACCCTCGCCCACACCAGGGTAATTCGAGGTACTTCCAAGGAAGGCAGCAAGCTGATGGCTGTTAGTGAGAAGGGTGCAACTCTGGGTTATTTTCCATTAGGAATGAGAGACCAGATGTAAAGAAAGAAACGTAAGTCAAAAAAACTTCTATTAAGCCCAACGTAAGGAATTGGATCTATACAGAATCAGTTTCTCTGCAGGTTGGGCCATTGGGCTGCAAAGCTGAAAAATCAGATTTGGTTTGGTGGAATTCATAAGCCCAATTTCAATGCAGTTTAAGAAATGTGGTGTAACAGAGGCTTTTGTTTAAAAGTCCTTTCTGTTTTTCAGATCTTCTGAACAGTCATCGCCTGCCGCTCTTTTGTCAACTGATTCTCAAAGTTGGAAACTTTCTGAACTATGTAAGGACTCCTTCTGCCTTGTCCTCCCACCATTACAGTATGTGGATGATCTTCTTTAGGGCTGTAATTTGGGTGGACATGGGAGTTACATCTGCTTTTTTTCTGTCTTGTAGGGAAGTCACACGGGCAACGCCGATGGGTTTAAAATCAGCACTTTACTCAAACTAACAGAAACCAAAGCAAACCAAACCCGCATTACGCTGCTTCACCATATTCTGGAGGTACCACTGCCAAGTCCTGGGAGATAGGGAAGGAGGAGGACTTTATCACAGATGAACCATTTCTCCTACTCTACTTACAGCTAATGGCACACACTCTTATCCGTATCCTCCCTGTCTAACTGCAGAGTGTCACAAGTTGGGAGCGCTTGATTCACTTAGGCTGGTGGAGGCTGTTTGTGGGGACTACTCAGGGAGCTCTTTATTCTAAGACCTGTTCTGCTTTGCTCCAGCATCTTTCCCTGCAGTGGCTGAACTTCCTTCTTCATATTGGTGCAATCTGCACATCATCATCTGCGGCCCACACAGCACATGGCTACCAAATCTATCCTGGCTGGCCTGTACCCATTCAGCCCTTCTGCCTTTCCATGGTCTCTTACTTTTCCACCAGACTATGCTTGAGCTTTTCATGCTCCCCTCCAACCCCCATAGCTTTCTAATTCCCTGCATTGCTGGGTTTTTTTCTCTTTTCTCCCTTCTCTGCTCTGCCACCGCCATTCACCAAGGTCCCTCCATTCCAGTTATGCGTGTTCAAGCCCTGATTTAGCTGGCAGTAGCTTCTGCCATAAAAGTAAATCATGCAAATAAGATTCAAGCCCTTTTGATACCCTCCTGGGACCGTAGGAAGTACCAGACTGCATCAAACCACAGTCTTGGCCTCCTCCCATAGTCAAGAGTATGTGTCTCAGAAGAGGGTAGAAGAAGAGCTCAGCAGCAGGTCAGCTTTGCTTTGAACTATGAGTATTTCTCAACATTCAGCCCCCTTGTATGTTTTTGTAGCCCAGAAGCAATGCCTTTCCTCTCTGAATGTGCTGTCCTGTTTTGAATGTGGCTCGGCTCTGCAAGGCAAAGCAAACTGCAGAGTGGGAGCAGCAGCAGGACACAGCGTAGTTGTCCTTCCCCGGGCATGTCTGCCCATATCTCTTCCCCTCAGCTTCCTCTCAGGTCCTGCCACACAGAAAATAACACTTCTTTCTCTCTTCTGCTTTAGGAAGTAGAAAACAGCCACACGGACCTACTGGAACTGCCAAAGGATCTTGAATATGTTTCAAAAGCAGCAGGGTAAAATCATGTGTCACTTCCTTCAGATTACAAACAAAAATAAATCCTATACACATGAACAATGTACCAGAAATTAGGACACACACAGCTGGTAGAGCACATCAACAAGATGTTTTAGTTTTAACTGAAAGATTTGGTTGATGAATGTTGAAACCCCTTTAATATATAATAGTTCCACTACAGCTGGCAACACTTAGGGCTGAAATTTGCAGAGTGTTCAGTTAATGCTGCCTCCCAAGATATTTCAAAATCTGCACTGCCTTTGTGGTAGCAAAAGCTTCTGAAGGCCAGCTACCCAGAAGCGTTTCTGAGGTGCCTTCAACCAGGGGAAGTGAGCTAATGCTGAGCTCTGAGGGTGGAGAACTGCCTTTTGAATGGGTGGACTTTTGTGGGGGCATTCATCTACTCAGTAGACAAAGTTGTAGGTAGACTTGTCAGCTTTTTCATAAGTGCTGTGGAGAGAGGCTGTTTTTCATGAGCTCGGACTGTATAGAGAGCTCAGAGTTCAAGTTTCAGTTCAGTGAAGTGGTGGGAAGCAGAGGGACAGTGACACTGCCAGCTCAGACTTGTCCTCTCTTTGGTCAGCGCAGGATGCTGGAGTATCAACTAATGGGGGGGTTCTTTGTGATTTCAGAATTAATCTTGATATTATACGCACGGAGTCCAGTACCAATTTAAAGAAGTTGCTGGAGCTTCAGAAAAAAGTCTTATCATCAAATGACAATGTGAAACAACAATACGAGAAACCTATCCAGGTCAGTAATCAAGCTCCCTTATATCTTCCACATTACACACACAAAGGCAGTCCTCAGTGCGGACGCTCATGAGAGGGTGGAAAATATTGCCGCAGGACATGCTCTCAGATTTGCAAATAGGCTGTGATGCCATACAACCCATTGGTGTTTATTTGCCAGCTCCACCCCAAACCTAGATGCCTTTGGTGAGGCCATTTCTTAAGGCCCCTGCCCCAGCTGCTCTCTTCACTCTGTTGTGTGGACTCACTTTGAGTGAAGATGTTCAGCCTCTGTGTGGATCACCAGAGTAAAGCCCATTGCTTGGGATTAAGCTTTGCATTGAGCTTTCCACTGGAGCTCCACTCCATTCCGTCCCATGTAGTTGAACCGGCCCCACAGCGCCATGCCCAAACCCGCCAAATCGGCACCCACCCCCAAGAAGGGCTCCAAAAAAGCAGCCCCACCTCTGGAGGTGTTCAAGGCCAGGCTGGATGGGGCTCTGAGCAACCCGGTCTAGTGGGAGTTGTCCCTGCCCATGGCAGGGGGGTTGGAACTAGATGATCTTTAAGATTCCTTCCAACCCGAACCATTCTGTGATTCTATGTTTTGCTCAAGCTACTGGTAAACTGGCACAGCACAGTCACCAGGAGCAAAGGTCATCTGCAGATCTTAGTTTCTTGCCACCTTGTAAGCTCTGCTGCAGTTAAAAGCCAGGGCCCAGAATCCTGCTCCAAGCTCTTACATTGACATCCTTTTTTCTTTAAGTGCACTTCACTCATTGTCCTCTGTTTAACCGTGTATATTAAATGCATTTCAGGATAGCATTGATGCCTCCAGAAAGCTGGAAGAAGAATTTGAAAACATTGAAAGGAAGAGAGAAGAACTTGCAAATTATCTCTGTGAAGACCCAAGCAAGTTGTCCTTAGAGGACATATTTAGCACCATGAAGACCTTCAGAGATCTCTTCATCCGAGCCCTGAAGGTTGGCATCTGTGCACATGATGCTGAGCAGCCCTAGAACTGGTGCATGCTTCTGCTCTGACAGCCAGGGGTGGGACAGGCACCCAAATCTGGTGGGGGGAAGGTGCTGGTTACCACCTCCTCCTCTGAGCACTTGGGATGAGGTCACCTGGGGAAGGAGTGTCTGATCCCAGCTCCACTGCATCCTCATACAGTGCTGGTGCTCCTGGCCTGGTCCAGACCCTGGTGATGTGTGATTTTGGTGCAGCTTCAGCTGCAGAGTCACAAAGATGCTTTGGAGTCAAGTATGTAAGCTTCAGAGGAACGGGCTTATAAAACTTAACCCTTTGCTCCAACCTGAGCAAACAGACTCAGAAAGGGGATGTGCTTGGAGGAACCAGTTTGGAGGAAATTGTGGCTTCAGTACCTTCTACTTTTACCTCAGCTAAAAGTCAGGCAGAAGATCTGCACACTGGTAGGTAACGGTGTTAGGCAGATCACCACCGCCACCTCCTACTGGGATGTGGCAGAACCCTGGCCAAGCCAGCGGTCTCCCTCTCACCCTCTTGGCGACACAGCCCTTATTCCCCTTTCCCATTTTATTTACTGCACAGGATAAGGCCAGAATTTCTCTTCTCCTTTGCAACTATTTGCAGGTCTTCTTTCTCTTCATTGGCTTTTCTGGCAGACTCCTGTCCAACTTTCTCATATCCCTGTTACCTCACTGCAGGAAAACAAGGACAGAAAGGAGCAAGCTGCCAAAGCAGAGAAGAGGAAGAAACAGCTGGAAGAGGAAGAGGGGAAGAGACAGAAGGGAGAAAATGGAAAAGTCAGTGAGTATCTGAAAGGGCTTCAAAAAAGAGACGGAGCTGGTAGGAGCTCTTTGCTGGTCCTGCTTTAATGGACCATAATGGTAATTTATTTTGTGGGTTTCCAGGTGCTGGCTGACTAAAGGCTTTTAGGTGTCTTACAGCCATAGCTTAGAACTGACTTTTCACAGTTGCAGCTGGGCAGAGAAGTTAATTTTAGGTTTTCTGACTGAACAGCAGAGGGAAAAAAAAAATCAAACTGAAACATTTCAGCTAACTTTTTCAGTTTCTAAACATAACTTTTGAATCCCAAATCTAACAAGAAACATTTGACTTTTCCCCCCCTCCAAAATCCCCATATACATTCGAATAGTCTTTCTTTGACACAGACTACTGACATCCCAAAAATTTTGCAGATAATTTAAATCTGCCTTTCTCTGGATGAAAATGAAAGGCACAACTGAAAAGTACAATTGGAAGAAACTGAGAGGAAAAAAAAATTATTATTTCCCCTCTTTCCCTGCCCTCCACCCCCCAATAAAAAAGCCCCCACTAACACGCACAGCAAACAGGAGGCGTTTCAAGGTCATAGTGCAACCAGGCACAAGTCTAGGGAGAGCTGGTGCCACTGGTGCCAGCCTGTAGCACCCAAGCATTAGGGTAAACCCTTTGACTTCAGCCAGGACACGCTGCTGCGGGGGCACGGAGCATGAGCTGCTCCCAGGCCTGGCATCGGTGCCTTGCTTTTGCCCAGTGGTTGCTTGTACTGGGACAGTGGCACCCACCCCAAGCACCAGCACCACCACAAAGTCTCCTTCTGCCTCATCTCATGGGCAGATTTAACACCCATCTCTCTCTATCCCAGTTAAGAAGGGGGTGGTGAAGCAGGAGGAGGTGTGCGTCATCGATGCGCTGCTGGCCGACATAAGGAAAGGGTTCACGCTGAGAAAGACAAAGAACAGACATGAGTCGGATGCAATTCCTAAAACCTTGCCTGCGGAGAATCCAGAGGACAGCCAGTCTGGTAAGGACACGGACCTGACTCTACCTGCAGCTGTTCATTCCCATCTGCCTCTCAGCCTGAGCCAAGCACACAAGCAAGAAGCCTCAGCGTTTGCATTTGGGGCATTTTATTTAAGCGGGCTTTGCAGCCAGTGCCCCGGAGAAGAGGAGCAGAGAGCCCTGTTGCCAGCCAGGTCTGTCCCAGAATTACCAGCAGTTTGGAGCAGCATGGCCTTGCACCCATGCTTATCATTTAGAATCATAGAATTGTTAGGGTTGGAAGAGACCTTAAAGATCATCTAGTTCCAACCCCCCTGCCATGGGCAGGGACAACTCCCACTAGATCAGGTTGCTCAGAGACCCATCCAGCCTGGCCTTAAAAACTTCCAGGGATGGGGCTTCCACCACCTCTCTGGGCAACCTGTTCCAGTGTCTCACCACCCTCATGGTGAAGAACTTCTTCCTAACGTCCAGTCTGAATCGACCCATCCCTAGTTTTAATCCATTCCCTCTGGTCCTACCATTACCCGACATCCTAAAAAGTCCCTCACCAGCTTTCTTGTAGGCCCCCTTAAGATACTGGTAGGCCACTATAAGGTCTCCTTGGACGCTTCTTTTCTCCAGACTGAACAACCCCAACTCTCGGAGAGGCATCAACCCTCTGAGAGGCATGGCCCATGGGCCAGCCACAGAACCATGCCGATGGGGCGCTGGTGTCATCTCCACAAGTCCTCTCTGTGCTATCAAGTCTCAGCAACACAGCTTGTCACTGCCTTGAAGACCACTGCACCCTGTCTTAGTCTACTTTTGGGAGTCTAAAGAAGCCCTTAAAAAAAGATCAGAAAACTCTTATTTGCAGAAGGACCCAAGTCCTTTAGGTGCTTGTTGGGAGACAGCCCATGGGTTTAGCTTTTCTTTGGTCTCTCGACCTTGGTGTCAGTGCGCATTGAATGAGGCCAAGGACATTGGCCTACCATAGAGCCTGACTTGGGCACTGTGGGTCTCCTAAACCTGCTCTGCAAGGGCAGGATTAGGCTGGCTGATGGGCAGTTTTGAAGTCCTCGTGCAGACCAAGACAGCAGTCCCAGCTGGTTCAGGACCTCACAGGACCCTCTTCCTGCTGTAGGCTTTCAGGCACCCTTGTGAGTCCGGGGAATTCCATGGAAATCAGCCGGTTGGCAGCAAAGACACACAAACACCTGCTGAAAACAGAGCAGGGGCTTTGCTGAGCTGGGGTCTGACTGGGATGACCACAGTGGGTATAAGGAGGGGAGGTATAGAGAGGATAAAATGGTGCTGCCTCTGCATAGCTGCTGTAGGGTCAGTGCACCCTCCACAGGCAGCTGCTTGCTTGTAACCTCTTCCAGTGGCAGAAACGCCTTGGTTGATCCCAGGTGCAACTCTGCAGCTGTGGCTGATTGTGTGTTTTTTGTTTAAAGGAAAAAGCTTTAAGGATCCACAAGCAGCAGGAAAGCAGATCAATGATAAGACCAAGCAAAATGACGACGGACGTCCCTCAGAAAGCATTCCCCTCTCAACCACCGCCCCAGTGGAGACAGATGGAGATGTTACAAATGCCTCGGCTTCAAACCAGGCATTATCTAAAAACAATGCTGGAGGAAATTTGCCACCAGAGTCACGGACGGAAAGCCCCTTGGTAAGCTTGGTGGAGGCTGATGGGGCCAGTCAGCCCATGCCAGGTGCCGGGATGAAGCAGGCAGACAGCTGGGTGAGCCTCCAGCCAAGCACAAAGAGCGGCTCCATTGCCTTCTCTACTGCTAACTTAGGCTCGGGGATAAGGTTTGTGAGCAGCAGTTCAGGCACTGCTCCAATAGACCAAGTCAATGGGTCCATCTCGGAAGTCCAGGAGAAGGAATGCCCAGATGTCTCAGAGAGCTACAGTCTGATGCAGGAGCCAGAAACCCATCTGAGCGAGACCAGAATCGACCCTGGCAGCGTTCAGTCCGCTCCCTGCGATGAGGCTCATCGGGCAGAGTCGAAAGAGATGGTGAAGGAAAATGAAGACCCTGGTACAGACTCACTGTTGGACACCTCTCAAGAGAAGTCCTTCTCGGAGGAGCCAGCCACCGACTCTTCTTGTTCGGCAACCCTCCCCCCAGGACAAACTCACACCGACAGGGAAAAGCAGAGGCCATCTGGGAAACGGAGGAAGAAGAAGAGACACAGCAAAAGCTACTCAGGTAGCCCATTTCATATATAGCCCTCGGGGACCGAGTTAAACTGGGGAGGCTTCCCCGTATATTTGTGTAAATCTGGTCCTCCTCACTGTGAGGTCCAATGCCCCCTGCCCCTAGAGCCATGCTGTTTCATGAAGCTGGTTTTTTTTTTTTTTTTAAACCTGAAAGAGATTTGAAAAGAAAAACAAAAGCATTGTTCATTCTCTTGACATTTATAAGTAATTCATAAAGGGGTGATGATGAATCAATAATTAAAAAGCCCATTACACATGCAGTAAAGATGGCAATAAGCACATCTGTCAAGTGTGCTAAAGACAGCTACAAGGCACGGTTATGTGCAAACAAGAGCTCCATTAGACTCCAGAGCAGTGATTAAGAGCAGTTAATACTGGGTACTTAATCAGGGATCACCCCCTCTCAACTACTTATAAACACATAAAGGCAGCACCATTAGCGCTGCCCGGGGGTTGTTTGGTTTTTCCTCTCCTAAGTGTTGTTGCAAAAGCGCTTTGCCTGCAGTGACTTGACAGCCTGCCCCAGGGGTACTTTAGGTGGCTCCTGAACATCAGGCCCTCAAGCCATCGCTGCAGGGTGAGGGGAGAAAGCCAACAATATAAAAAAAGAGCACCTTGATGGTGCTCGTGCAAAGGCTCGTGTTTGGCCAGATGAACCGGTCCCTCGCACTGGGCTGCCCAGCTCGTGCCGGGAGAGAGCTCAGATGCCAAAGGCATGGAGCCACCCAGGTCTCTGCCTCACGGCAAAAGTCCACAGCTTGTCCCAAACCTGGGAAGTGCGTCCAAGTCCCTCAGACTCTACCGAGCTGATGCCACCCTTAGGTGGGTACTTCAATCCCAAATTAGAAGTGCCTCATAGGGAAGACGTGTGTCTGTTGGCCTTTAGAAAGACTCAATATACTGTCGGCCTTTAGAAAGATGCAATATACTGTCCAAAGCCTGTTTTCTTCAAGATCCTGGGGTCAAACAAATGGGCGGGAAAGTGATGGAAGTCTCTTTTTATCAATGTTTAATGCTTTTCCTTACAAGCAAGGTGAAGGAGAAAGGAAAAGAGGGTTTGAATATCCACTGCTGAGAAAGCCAGCATGGGTTGAGCATCTACCAGAGAGGGACTTATCCTTATAATGCCGGCATACCCCTGGGGTTGTAGTTATTTCTGTTTCTAAACATGCCACTTTCCCCTAGTTAAAAAACAAGCCACAAAACAGAAGTGGTTTTCTGGAGCAGTGGTTCCCAAACTTGCTTCCCAGGAGACAGCAAGAGGAGCTGCAGCAACGGCAGCACCCCACACTCCCAGCCGTGGCGATGCTTTCCTCACATCTGAAATGAGTATTTCTGGCTTAAGGAACTGATCCCTGCAAAAGCCACAGGGCTCCCTGGGCATCCAGGGATGGCAGCTTAGGAACCTCTCTGCTACTAGACAATGTTTTCATCCTAAAAAGTTCCCTGTTGTTACATCTGCCTTGCCATGATCAGATACATTTAGTGTCTCTCTTTTGTTTAAAAGCAGAGGTTGAGACTGATACTGGAGATAATAAAACAAAAAAAGTTTGTGTGACACAATGAGGTATGTAAACTTGCAAAAGTATTTTTATGTGAACTAACCACAGTATTGGGACTTCACAGACCTAATCAGTATTCAGCATATCAGCTAAGCTTTTTGTCGTTGTGTCTAATCACAAATACATGTAAAATAAATTTGTTACTCTGATTTTTACTCTCCAGGGTGTTGATCTTGTGTTGAGTGGAGTCAGTGCTGATCTCTGCTCAACACAGGGTCGCAGCCCATGTGTCTGTCCTCTGTGTCAGCAGCAGCCAAACCGCCTTTCCCTGCAGATAATTAGAAGTCATTTTTCTAACCAAGTGAATCCAGCTTCGTGTGATAAACAAAGTCCTTGCTTTGATCCCATTATTTTCTCAAAAACCGTAAAAATGCAATTTCAGTTCCTACCTCCTGCGAAGAACAATGTTTGGTTTGCTTGTGGGTAGCCACCTGCTATAGCACCATTTAAATGTAGGTATCTGGAAAAGGGAATAAAACACTGGACCCAAGGAGAAGTACTAGTTGAAGCAAGATACCAGCTCCAACTCAAAGCCAAATTCAATTCCAGAGTTGCACACAAACTAGTCCATTGGAGCAAACAGACCGTGCAAACTTCTTATGTGTATTCATGCAGCTTTCTGGGATGGGGCAGGGAGGGGGGGGTGAGGTAGGTCATTTGGCTTTTGTCGCCAAAAAAAATAATACAGTTAAACCCGATTTCTAGTGAAATTGTGTACCAAGTTCCCTGCATCCTTCACCGATGCTGGCAACATACAGTTGCCCCTCAAAAGAAACCTTAAGGAGTTTCAGGATGAGACTTTCATTTGCAAAACTTTCCCTGTTTTTACAGCAAGTGGAAAGAAAAGCAAGAAAAAGAAACTATCGGGATACCCACTGTACTGAAATTGCATAGTTACACATTGTCCTTTCCATGCTGGTGAGCATCTCTTATGAACTGAATCAATAATGTCAAATCTCTCTCTGCCGCATTTCCTGAAAGGAATGTATTTATTCTCCAGCATCCCCAGTGCCCAGGGCCGGGAGCCCAGCTGGGAGCCCTGGCCCCTTCCTGGCCCCCGGGGAGGTATAACAGAGGAATTTCTGTGGGATTTCCATGCAGGAAATGCTAGCATCACTGCTAGCAGGAGAAAATGAGATATAAATTGGGTAGTTACAGTCCTGACTGCTCCTGCCCTCCTCTTGGCCCTTCCCGTGCTGTACCGCAGGGTTACATTAAGTGGAAAAGGGAAGTAGCTCTGTTGGTTTAAAAATCCAAAGGAAGATTTACAGCAAGTGCAGAAAACAGTAGCAGCAATGCACAGGTAAGGAATATGTCAGGACCAGTGGTCATGCTGCACAGGGAGGGCAGCTGAAACCATGAGGTAAGCATTAACTCAGGTTATGTATGCTTTCAGCACAGGGATTCCAGCATGCGGGCTTCAAAAAAGTCGTATTGGAAAAAAATAGAGACACAGACCACTTTGAATTCTCCTTAGAAGATGTAGGAAAGCAACACAGAGGAACGCATGGAAAACCAGTACCTTTACGAAGTGACCGAGTCAGGCAGCCGTTTCAGCGCATCCTTGCAATGCAGCGCCTGGCACGGCTGCCCGCGTGTGCTTCGGTGCTGGGAGCGCAGAGACGAGCTGCACCTTGAAACCTGCAGTTCCCATTTTCCTCTGCTCCCATCGTTACGTCACTTGACAAGATTAGCGGAAACAAAACCCCCTTTCCTTCTCTTAGTTCCCAGCCACAGTGGTTCCTCACCCAAATGCAGCTGAAGGCTGTCCCTCTTGATGTGACAGCCTCAGCAGGCCGAGTGCTCCCCATCAAAGAATGGGACAGCCCCACGAAACAAATTCAATATTTTTTCCCAGGATGTTCCACCTGATTATTTTTTTCTTTGTTCGGAGAGATTACCTTTTATTTTTTGGCCCAAGCGCATGCGGTCTGTTCAGGTCACAGCACCAGTTCTTTTTTGGTATGGAATATTCCTCTCTCTGGCTGATTTGCTGGATCTGGAAGTTGCTGGGTCTCAGTGAAGCCGCAGGAATCTTACTTCTTGTGCAGATCCAGCTGCAGGTATCAAGACTCGATCCCCTTGTCAGTTTTTAGAGCTTCTGTAGCAGCAGCAGAGTCAGGGCAGGATCTGGCCTCCCAGGAACAGCCTGTGACTCTGAAATAATATTTCAGAGCAGTAAAAGGACTGCTGTAATCAGCTACTTGACTCTTGCCTCACCTTGACTGTAACTTGCTGTGCAACAGTTTCTGTATTCCTGTCAATATTCCTTATGTCAGCTTTTACACCCAAAGAATGGTATCCCCCGTTATCTCCGTATTCCCAAAATAAATGGTTTAGCTGGTTTTCCTGTGGAAGCAAGGCACTGGCGGTCACACTGTTTGTGTGCGCCCTGGTAACATCTGAACTCATTCCCAACCAAATCCAAAAAGAGCTTGAAGAAGGACCATTTAACAAAAGCTGACAGTCGAACAGAGGAGGGACCGTAGAAACACCTGGACTCAGGGGAGGTGCTTTTGGATTTCCCTTGTCTTAGACCCTAGAGAATCACTGCAGACAAATGTTCACATCTGTTTGTGCTGCTCCCTTTTTCCTCTCCTCCCGTCTTTATGTCACTTGGAAAGGTTAGGGGAAACAAAAGTCTTGAAAGCACAAGTCCATACGCAGCCAGGCTTTGGCAATTTCCCTGCTCGCAAATCTGCTTGATTTATTCCCTAGAAAATAAAAGAACAAACCAAACCGGGAGCATAGGTCAGCGCTCAAAGACAGCAGCCTGGTGAGGAGGCAGGGAAGGGGCAGGAGGGGGACACAGCACTGCCTGCCAGCAGCTATGACATATACGTGGCACAGTGAGACAGCAGCCTTCCCCTGCAAAGAGACAGCCGGGTTTGAGAGTCAAGGTTTTCCTTCTTTTTTTAGTTATTTATTTTATTTTATTGTTTTCCTTTAATTCTAGAGAACCAGATGCTTCACCTCCCTTTCTGCAGGCTAAGTATTGTCTGTGGGCAGTTTGCTAATGGACCACGAGGAGATCATCAGGCTAATGCTTGTCTTCCTATATGGCCTTTGCCTTCATGTCTGTCATTAGAAATGGCATTAGCTTTGGTTATGGAGTGGGCTAGGCTTTTAAAAACAACGGGGTGCTGCCCCATCTTTCTGACAGTCCCATGAAATCCACTAGATTTAGTAAGTTCAGCAAGTTAATATCTAGAAGCATATTCCAATATTCTGCTTGGAAGATGCAAGACTTGTGTTGTTGGACTGAACTAACACCCAGCTTAAAAGCAGTGTTGCCCAAACTCTTGAACATCAGGCTCAGTTCTGGAAACATGAGGTTTTTATTAAGTATGTAAAGATTTAGCTCTACCTGGTTTTAGGTTGTCTGAGGAACGTGAAACTCGTTTCCCTAGTAGCACCCCAACCATTAGATATACATGCAAAAACATGCGGCTTTCGTTTTATAGTTGCAAATAGTTTGCATTTCCCCCTCCTGCTGCAGGTGTCATGGCAAGGCAGAAGAAATAATAGAGACCCAGCGAACCGCTCACACGTCCCTGGAGTGCTGCCAGCTTCCCAGGAGCCAGGTTCTGCATCGCTGCAACGCCACTGTGGTCACCTCTGCCCCACCAGGACACACCGCTTCCCATCGAACAGCCTTTCACTTCCCTCCGCAAGACCCAAAGAGCCCCCCCGAGACTTTGGCACCCTCGGCCTGTGCCGGGTGCCTGTGGGGACAGGGGACGATTCTGTGCATGGCAGCGTGAAAGGGTCAGATCCCTCGCCCCCTATCCTGGAAGCCAAGTCTTTCAACCTGCTCTTAGGCCAAACTCCTCTTGAAATGACAGCTGAGTGTGGCCCAAGAAAGGACTGCAGCGTTTAGCCCTCAGAGAAATTTTTAAAATATCAGTGCCTAAGTAAATTAAGGGTATAAATTAAGCAGTGGCTGGACCATCACATGTGGAAGTGTGTTACTCCCTCTTCTCGTTGCCCACTGATGATTTATATTCGACCAGGTCCACGACCCAGATCAGACAAATGTATTTTTACTCTCAATCATTTTAAGCAAGGGAAATCGGTTACAGGGGAAAAAAAAAAAAAGTTTTTTTTTTAAAAAAGTATGCATTTTAGCAAACATATGGCCATATAAACAGTGTCTGGTTCCTATGTGACGCTTACGTGCAATAAAGTTGAAGCTCATCGGTAGTGTTGCAGTAGTCTTCTCACATGCACAGATGCATCCATCAAGTTTTGGAGAACCAGGGCCCCAGTTTCTGTTATTAAAGCACCAGAAAGAGGTTTTCCAGAGTGCTCTATTGGACATATTTTCAGCTCATCCTTCAGTACATCTCTGGGTCTGGATGCCTTTGTCAGCCGCTTGCACTCAGAAGTCTTTGTGTTCAAGCTGCAGAAGGTGTAGATTGATGTTACTTTTGCTTTAAAACTGGGAATGTGCAGTATTGTGTTTTAAAAATTCAGAGCTTTATTTCTCAAGTTTTGTAATAACACTGTATCATAGTTTTGTACATAGCTGTCTGTTTAAAATGATCTATGTTTGTTGAATCTACGGTGTGATACTGTGCTGAAACGTGAATCAAGTGGAAGCGCTGGGTACGTTCAAGAACTATGCCTTTATATGGTAACTCACTGTGGCTGGACTAATGTTCAGGCTAAAGCTTATTCTGCTTTGCTTAATAGGATTTGTAATGTCCTTGTAATACTGAAAACTTTGCTGGACTGAGTTAGAAGTTACACCAAGAATTAAACCACTGGTTTATTTTAACCAAAGCATTGCTATGAGCATACTGAGAATCGGTTACCAAAAGCAAAGATCAGCTGAGAGCAGCCGCATGGGCAGCTTCAGTCAGGACACCCCGCAGAGCAGCACAGCCCCGTTTCCTGCAGAACTACCTAACCCATCCCAGGTTTGACTTGCAGATCTGTCCCTATCACATTTACAGGTTTCCCCCTTTTTTCCCCGCCTCTTTTTCCAGTCTCGGAGCACATCACCTGAGCATCAGTCCTTTTTCTCTTGAGTTCAGCTTCTCTGCTTGCAGATTAGACCCCAAGCTACAAAAATCTGAGTATCAAAACACGTTTTCCCAGCAGCTTTGCAACCTCCATGTTTCCAGCAAGAGCCTGCAGCCCGGGCTTGCAGTGAGCAGCCAGCCTTTTCCTCCCCACCCCAGCGTTTTATCAATAGAAACAACATCGTTCGGAGATTCAGGATGCGGGAACAAACAGGCTTTCTGGATGTTACCTAGGGAACTTTACCTGCTGATGCTCCGTAGGCTGCTCTCTTCAGATGCTGCAGCAGGCGTCCACTTCTCCGTCTGGGTCTTTCAGCTACCCCCATTTCCACCTAGAGAGAGCAGCTCTTTTCACACAGCCGTAGGTTTTATTGCCTTTGCCTTGGCCTTCAAAAGGAGAGCCTTTCGCATTTTCTTTCCGCTGCCCTCAAGAGTTTACGGAGAAAAGGGTTATTTTGAACCACTGCTGGTTCTTTGTTCCATAGTCATCTGTGGAAACTATATTAAATTATCCATACAATCGTGTCTCAATAAGCAAGCTGAAGCGGACCATTTATAATTTATTACTCTAGAGCAGCTCTGCTTCCATTACAGTGATTATTTAAGAAGAACCAAGGGGACAGAATCAGAGCAGGTCAAAGAAGGATGTTCAACTGGGATTTGCAGTTTTGCTCCATTTGTGATCTTGAAACAAAGCTCGTGATATTGAAGATTTTTCAGCGGTTGCAAGGCCAAATTAATTGCTGGTAAAAATGACGTCACTTGCAGCTACTTCAACAGGTTTGTGATCATTTAAGCCAACAGTGATTTTGGACCTCAAAAAAAAAATTCTTGTGATCTATTACAGCAACTGCACGTGGAGTCCAGTATGTAAACCGGGCTGTGAACACCACAAGTTTCTAACTGCCAAATAATTGCATATTCCTTAAGTAATCATTGGCTATATGATAAAATGAAGCTTTGGAAGAAATCAGCAGCAGTCTTTTCCAAGTATTTCGCATCAGAATTCAGATATGTTTAATGGGATGAATTTTCAGTGTTTGTCTTTTTGGGTTTTTTTGTTTGTTTTTTTTTTTTTTATTTCAATACTGAAAATATTTCAAAGTTTAGAATAAAATAAGTACTTGACAAGTTTCCTTTCTCTTGTGGGGATGGGGAAGACTTATGATTCACCAGAATTTGTCCATCAAAGTCCTATATTTTCCACATAGTTTATAAAGCACATAAGCATATAATTGTTGGATATGCTTAGTAATAATTACCCATTGTTTTCTCTCAAAGAAACAGAGAAGTATAAAGGGAGCTATATCTAGTACATGAGGACCACCACAGTGTTGTACTGTACTTAGAGCATGGCTGAAATTCCTGTGTCCAAAGTTATGCCAATATCTTTCAGTTTGAGTGTACTGTTTAGTCCCCTCCTACACTCAGCAGAGCAGAGGGGGCCGAGAAATACCTTCTGGTTAGAAAGAGACAGGATAAATTGAAATAAAAGAAAAACGCATGAGCCCGCTTCAGCAAAATTAACCAGCTTTAATTCTGTCGAAACATAAAGCCTGGATCTAAAGCTTTGTATTTCTGGTTTTCTGTACACAGTGGTCAACTGAGTCCAACATAAAAGCTAACCAATACTAAAAGTCAGCACTGTACCAATCCTAGCTCACTCTATCTATGTGGTTAACAGTCCTGGCCATGAAAAATGGGTGAACGTGTTAGTCACGGTGTTATGTTCACCTAATGTATCTGGAAGCAAATAGTCATCAACCAACTCCATCACGAACCATGTTTTCTTTGGTCACCTCACAACCAAGCTGTGGGCAGGATGTAGACAGCTTTACCATGTCTAGGAGTGTGACTACAGAGGGTTAAAAATGGGACAGTGACAGTGACTGGACCTCTCTAGGTGTTTGCAATTACTACACAGTGACAATGTTGCAGAATAACCGCATTGTTTGCAGGATTTGCAATGGAAATGTAGGTCCAGAGTACAGAAAA
The DNA here is from genome assembly GCF_028500815.1 of Rissa tridactyla. NCBI lineage: Eukaryota > Metazoa > Chordata > Aves > Charadriiformes > Laridae > Rissa > Rissa tridactyla. The sequence continues at coordinate 62,336,812 of NC_071469.1, forward strand.
AGATTTCCAACTCCTTAGCATACAGCAGGTACCAGACCTTAAATACCGGTGAGAATTTGATCGTTGCAAGTTAATCAGCATATTCAGCACTGTAAATGTAACTCGCTCCTTCATCCCTGCTGTGCTGGCACGTAATTCACATTAGGGACTCTCTAATGCTCTTTCTGCGGCATGAACAACTCTTGCAAGTGACAATTCATACAGAGCCAGGTGTCAGTAGGAATTAGCAGGAGCTCTGCTCTTCTCTAATGGAGACTTTAAGCAGACTCAGCTCACATTACTCAAATCAGAAGACAAGAATCACTCTGTGACAGTCAACTCCTATCAAGTCAGTTTAGATACACTCCCAGCCTGTCAAAGTAGGTTGTTTTCTAGGATCATGAGTCTGATGATGACATCTACACTATGTTTACAGTTGGTTTGCCCTGCTCTGGGCATGCAGAACCTGATGTGTTTATTTAGTACTTATGCAAATTCGTACAACATAATATGCAACGAGTTTAGTCATGAATTGGTGACAATGAATTACCAAATCCAGCAGTCAGAATAGATGGAGAAAGTTAGAGCTACCACAGAGAGACAGGGTTTGCCCAAAGAAGAAGAGGCAGCACAGGCAAAAAGGGTAACAGATCTACGATGTCTGCTACTGTGATCCTTCAAAACCCACAAGTCCATTTTGTAATCTAAATGAAACCCCCAATAGCACACAATTTCCAGGAGCGATCCTTCAAGGCCTACAGACTTTTTCTATACACTTTGCCATGTTTTGTAGTCTCCACTCTTCAAGGTTTTCACAGATCAACTAGACAAAACCATAGCTGATCTGATCTATAGTGGTGGTGATAGTCCTCTGAATGGGAGCTTGGACAAGACCATTTCTAGGGTCCTCCCCAACCAACATTTCTGTGATTGTCTGTCCAGCGAGAAGCAGAGTAGTTCAGAAAAGACAGGAGTAGCAGGAGTTCAGGTCTATACATTAATCCTCTTTGGTGAACCAATATCATACACTCAGAAGAATATGCCCCAGTAGTGACTACATTCACCAGAGCAGCAGTCTACAGACCCGTCCTGAATCACAGACAAATGGTTTGCTTTTCGAAAATACCTCCTTAATTGGAGAGACACCAGGGAGAACAGGAGGACAGAAGGGTTTTTCTCCCTCCAGGTACTTTGAACTGTTGTACTTCCCTTGCAGAGCTCTTGAGGACAGAGGAGACATCCTGACCACCACAAGGCATGTTCTGTGACATGTACGGCTGCCTGCAGAGGTCTGGGTGCAGACCACACCGTAACCGCATGTAGATCAAATGACAGCCAACATGATAACCTCTTCCAAACCATGACCTATCTCAAACCTAACAAACAGCCCAAGATTAAAGCTGTTATATCCTGTCACTAATCCCTTCAGCTATATAAGCCCCAAATAAAGTAACTGCTGAAATACCATTTTGAAGAGTTCATCCTTACTCTCTACAGAGCCCCCAGTTAGTCCTACAACCCACCTTCTCCCAGCCCATCCCTGTACCCTACATACACCTTGGCATGGTTCCTTGGTTGAACAGCCTCACCGCTCTGCTGCAGGGCACAAAGACCAGTGAAGGGATCTTAGCTGCAGTCTCCCCCAGCATCTGCCACCCACGGCTGCTGCTGGGCCAGGCTCCATCTGCAGCAGATCCCAAGGCTCCTGCCTTCCCAGCAACTGCCAAAAAGTGCAGCCAGTTCCCTTAGTGGGTGTTTTCATTAACTCCATCACTAGGATGGAGCCCACAGGTATTAATTAAGCACATTGACTTCACAGTCACACTCCAGCCAGCAGCATATGTAGTACAGAGTGACAAGTGAGGACTTTTGCTTTGTTTCCAACTGCTTCCAGCTTTTTGATATGAGAAAATGGAGGCACAGCAGTAGCTGAATCTTAATAAGGGAGAGGTGGGTGACTTGCTAGATTGCAAAAACTAAGCAGGTTTTTGACTTCTGGAGCACTGAAACGAAATGCCAGGGACTTGAGCGACTGGGATCGCTCATTTTCTGTCACTGGCTTCTTGAGTGGCTGTGGACAAACTATTTCTCTGTCCCTCAGTTTCCCCATCTGTAAAATGGGGGCAATAGCATCCTTTGAAACACTTTGACAACTGTTGATGAAAAATACCGCAAAAGAAATATTGTTAGTAATCAGAAAAAAATACATCACTCTTCTCTTTTTTCTGACATCAGAACACATGTTTGTAGCCACATTAGAGTCAAAAGAAAAGGAAGAGGGTAACTTTCAAAGAACTACTGTTTGCCTAAGACCTCTTTAAACCCAGATTGCAGACTCTTGGAAACCCATAGGAATGTATCTGAAAGGAAGAGGGGCGCCCTTATATCAACAAGATTGCTGTGCAAGAAAGGATTAAGATCTCTAATTTCTTCTACTTCTTTTTATCCTTGTAAGACTCATAAACATCAAGAATAAATTACACCTGGGAGCCTCTTAATGCAAGCAGGTCCCTGAATCCAAACCATAGCAAGTGTAGCCCATTGGGAGGTAACGAACAATAGCTTTGTCCTAGTTAGGGACCATCTATCTGCATAACCAAGTGACTAACCCTCTCCCTGGTTGGGTTATACATACTGTAGCTCACTTCCAGCCATTTGGTAAGTGGTACATGTTCTTACTCTCAAAAATATCTCATATTGCGTGTGTTGACTCTTGTGCTTACACTTTTGATGGTTACCTTGGAAGCATATGGGGCACAGTTTTAAACAATTTCCCCTCTCCAAAAAACCCTTCAGGAATAGCACACAAGGGAAAATACCAGGTTTTCTAAAGCATTCACTGAAATACCTGTTTCCAGCATAATAATGACCAATAAATGAACTTCTAGCTACAAAGAAAATCAAGTTTTACAAAGTAACATAGCCCCATGTCAGCCCATGGGCAACCCTAGAAATGAAAAAATGAGAGTGTTTACGTGGTCCAAGACACAGAAGATGGAGGTTTTTTGGATCTAACTTAAAAATATAAACCCTATGCCATCAAAATACAACTTCTCTTTCTAGGCTGATGAGAAGTGTGCCTACTTCTAGCGTGTCAGTAAGCAGATGGAAATGAAAGCCTGTATTGTGGCAGTCCTATCACATCATCAGCTTTCCCAATAAAACAAAGGGTAGAGTAGCAGAGCACTGAAAACAGCTTCACAGTTAATTGCAAATTAATTGATTTCAACTGGATCATCAGAGTTGGGCTGCTCTATTGAGTTGATCTCTGGTCCCTGCCCTGCCTAAATGGTGCCAGCCAATTACTGAGCTTTCTGCAGCCTGATGTGCCTCGTCTGGTTGCATTGAGAGATGTGTGTAAATACGTATACATTAACCAGAGGTGGATTTTTGTACTTTCTAATGAGAAATTTCACACGGAGATTTACTTTTTTTTTTTTAAATATACCCACAAGCTCATTTGAACGGTATCAGCAATGTAAGTTAGAGCGGCCTTGAAGTTATACAAAAGCTTTAATCTTCCTAAGAGCATGCATTCCTCTACACAGTCTCAAAAGTATAATCTTTGGAGGTACATTATTGTAAGCCTACTTATCATTCAAAACATATTTGCTCTTTCTTGTGTAGTATTCCTTGTTTATTAGGATTTTTAAAATCAAGACTTTCTTTTACACAAACCCTGTAGCAATTTAGATGAGCACTCTGATTAAAAAAAGATGAGCTTCCTAATTAATAGTCTTTTACTGATTCCTCCAATAGCTTAATTAAAATAAACCAGCAGCAGAATTTTAACATGAATATTTCTAATAAGATTTTTTTTAAAATCAGCTCATTTTACTTCTAATATTTCTAGTAGAAAGGGGCTTATTACTCAATAGGCGTTTTCATAGTGCTGAATCCCTCACTTGTCCTGCTTAGGGTAATTACAGACATCTGTACAAGTTTAGCACAAAGATTGTGAAGTCCTAAAGGGGATACATTAAGTTGTTTACATAAATGAAATGTAAGCCTGCTTTACCTTTGGGAAAGTGTTAGTGCCTATTTGTGCAAAAAAAAATATTTATGGAAAGCAGCAACAAATTAATTCAAGTAAACAGCAAATACAGTTAATACTCATTTTCTATTATAGGCCTTTGGATTAGCTATTTTAACTGCTTCCATTTTATATGTAAATCAAGTGTTATTTTCTGGTTGATTTAGCATTTAGTGTTTTTAATGTAAGTAACTCTTACTAAATTAAGATTAAAATAAGATTAAAACCACAAATAAAAGTTCTATTGCTTTCTTTTGCCTTGAATCCACTGGTTCACGATTTTACAGAGGCTGTTCTAAGAGCTGGATGCTGTCATCAGTATGACCTGCTAGGTTTCAAAGACGAACTGTTTCAAATTATAGGAGACACATTAGAGGTGTGCTATGGATTAGAGATGCAACTGTTAGAGGTTTTCATGCAGCTCCTCTAAAGAGTGTTGTCTGTGTGTCAAGAGGAAAATGGTCATTCATAAACATTACTCTCGTCCTTTGGGAACATAAACACGGTGTATGTACCAAATAAGCCTCTGATCCTGCACTAAACATAAAAATGAAAGTACCCATCCACTTAACTCCATTAGAGCTGCTGATGCTACTAAGGTATGCTTTGTTAAAGACTTGTGTAAGGGCTGGGATGACGGGGGTCTTTGTTTCTGCCTACATGCAGTCCCTAAAAAGGCTGCACCTCTTCTGTCATTTCTGGAGCATTGATAGTTTGCACATCTCTCCTTGCTCAACACGTGGTGTTTCTACCCTTGTTGATGAGCACTGCTATAGAAGTTAGCTAGAGATAAATCACAAAACAATCACAGCTGCTGAGGTTAGTGTCCCAGGATGCTGTTCATCCACAACAGATGCAAGTGGCTGCAAAAGAAAGCTTCACTCAGTCCAACAAACAAAACCAAGTGCTGAGCCAGCAAGTACTTCTGCTGACTTTGGCAGGTCCACTTCCATGTTTAAATATGGGCATGAGTACAAAATGGGGACTTCTGCGTAGTCTCTTGCATGAGGCTCTGAGTCAAACTGTATAGCCTCAGGACAAATGTAGAGATTTTCCCTAGATGACAGGCAAAGTAAGACCGTCTTACTCATTTTAATGCTAACCAGCCATTTCCTTCTGTGATCACAGGTCCCTAAGCACCTCAGCCTGATTCCTCCTCAGCTGTAGCTTGTTTAATTTATTGGGCTATTCTGAGAGTTTCTCTCAAAATCCCCGCCCTTCTCCACTCAAGGTAAGTTGTGGTAACATGGTTTCTCAGGAACAAGTGACTGTGTCCCTACTGTCTCAGAAGTCCCCTCTGTAGAGCATCTGTAGCAACTTTCATAGAAGGCATCTATTTACCCCTTCAAAAGAAAAATCTCACTGAATGGCTGAGCAACAAGGGGAAAAAAGCAACCAGGTAGAGATTTACTATGCTGATGGCATTTTCTCTTCCTTTCTTTATGTGTCATAACTAGAAGTGGGAAGGATCAAGAGGAGTCAAAAAGGAGCCTTATGGCCATCAGTACTGCTTTGCTCCTGACTCACATAGCTAAAACTACCATGAAATGTCACTTGTAAAGCAGATAGAAATATTTCTGTCATTTACCTTAATGGGAAGGTCATTGTTACCTCTCTGTTTCTCTGTGGGAGCTGGCAGTAACTAGTAGTTGTGAGGAACTTTCCTAATCCATGCACCTCCTTGTTGTCTTATAGAACAGAAAAATGGGAGTGGGACAAGCCGCGGAGAACCTGCTATCAAGCATGCAGTGCCCAAATCGCCGCAAAGCAGTGTCCAGAAGATCTGTTCAAAAGGTGAACAAATGCATTCAAGTTGATATGGACTTGGAAGAGGAGAACCCCAGTGCAGACCTGAGCCTTTCTCCAACAACTGGCCCTTCCAGGAAGCCGCAGCAACCTCCGGGGAACACATCACCTTCCCAGCAAGGTGTTTCCTCATCCTCCCAAGGACAGTCTGCTATGCCGGCTCTGCTACCACTGATGCCAGCCCCTCCACCCCTACCCCCTGGATGTAAAATGCCTCCTCCACCCCTTCCCATGCCTGGCATAAACACCCCGTCGCTCCCACCTCCCCAGACAGGCAGTAATCCCAAATGCAGTCATCTTATTTGTGGATATGGAGGGCAGCCTCGTCCTAAGAAGACACCGACCTTGAGGATGAAGGTGTTTCACTGGCAGAAGCTCCCCTCTGACGTGGTGAGACGTACGTGCTTGTTTGTAACACTGGGCTGATCGGTTCATTTATTTCATGTCCAAACAAAAATGTTTACGTTGAGATTACACAGGTGGTCCCATTGCTCAGTCTTAGTCCTACAAAAAATTAGCAATCGCAAATAAATATGGAAAGCCAGGCCTCTGCCAATAAATGGAGGAAATAGTAGTTTGGGAAAAGCACTGAACTGAGACTCTGTGGCTGCTAAAATTATCTTCTCTTAACCTCTCACTTTCTATTTGTTACTTGTTGAAGTGATGTGAGTCTGCACTAATTAAGGTTTGCAAAACGTTCTGAGTGTGTTGAGTGGAAAGATCTGTTAAACAGCCATGCTCTGTGGTTTTTCCTAATGAGCTCCTGGCACATCACCCCTGAGTGTCTTCTCAGCTGAAACTTTTACTTTTTTTTTAATCTTGCATAGCCAGAAGATGCATTAGCCAAGATCTGAGGCTGAAAACTCTTGTCAATAAGGCTGGGGAACACGTACCCTCAGGGTAGGATGTAGCCTCTGACTTAATTTCATACTGACCACGGCCATGTGGTTTGTGTGGGTTTTTTCCTTCATACAAAGTAACACTAACATCTGTGATTATTAACATGTGGTCTGCCAAAGGAATTTGCAAGTCCTGATCAACCTTCAGCAAGGAGACCATCAACATGTTTCCATTTTTGCCTCAGCTTTGAATACTCGGTTCACACAACACAGATCTCATACTTGTTGGCTGTTGTGCTTATCACCAAGAAAGGGGGACATCAGGGGATAAGAACTTGCATCTATGATAACATACACAAACATGCACGTAAAAAAACAGCTTGAGCCACAGTCTGCTTTCTTGGGCAGAGCTACAAATTCAGATTCATCCCCAACGTCTTCAGTGCCATCAATCTCCTAAAAAAAAGGAGGTGAGATCCTTTGTTAAAGATTCCAGCGTTGTAGACAAGTTCATGTTTTGATGTGCCTTGTATTATTCAGACGGCTCCTGATGATTCTGGTAATAACGCTGGGCGTGGGAGTTCTCATCTCTTGCAAAGTCAGACCTTTACGTAATTGGATGCAACATTCCCTGTTTGGGTACCACAATTTTGTGATGTGTAGCCGGTCAGCAGTAGCAAGAAGAATTTGGAGCAGCCCACTAAGTTCATCTGCTGCCTTCAGTTCAGTGAATTGAATGTGGCAGTAGTTTTCCAGGTTTAATTAGCCTTCAAATCTTTGGGATGCTGTCTGTGGGAGAGCTGCCACTCTTAAATAATTAACATTTGTCCAGGACTAATGAGCGTTGTATTTCATCCATCCTCTAAAGTGTTTCCCCTTCCACAAATCACACTGCCTTGAAAGTACTCCTCTGCCTCTGTGGTCCATCTTGAAGTGTTATTCTCTTCCAGAAAGCCGCTCCATGTGGGCTGTGATGCCAAGCAGCAGCAAGGAGCTTGTAGAGCCTGACTATACAAGCTTGGAGCTTCTTTTCTCTGTCCCACCAACAGCACCTACGGAGAAAACAGGGCCAAAAATGAAGAAAACAAAAGAGGTACTTGGACTGCTTGCTTGTTGTAGAGCCTGGCAAAATTCTTGGAAGTTAAAAGCTTATTCACTCCTTATTGTTGTCAATCATTTATAATAAGAAAGTTTGAAATATTTTTATACTCAGTGCCTAAGATTATCTAAAAAAAGCACAGGAAAGGTTTAGAATGAAATATGTTGAAGTAACTGTGCTGAGGGACAGGTCTTCATCTGAGAGAGCAAGGACATGGGAATTTCAGTATTAATTCTTATGAAGTGGAATATTCTAGACAAATCAATTCCCTTTCTATGCCTGTGCCTCTTTCTCTTCCTAAAATAGATCTAATGACCCGTACTGTTGTGAATTGCTCTGAGTTTGATCAATGAAGATTGTTGATAATGTTATTACCAGGGAAGGATGAATCTCACTCAACAAGCAAACAAAAGCTCTTAAAATCAAAGTAAATGTATTTCTAGCTGACTGCTTTTTTTCTTTTCACAGATCACATTCATAGGTCCAAGGAAAAGCTTCCTTTTAAGTATATTTCTGAAGCAATTTAAGTGGTAAGATTTTGAGATTACCATCTGAATTACTTATGTGATGTGTCTATGTGTTTATTCAGGCTTAGATTAAATAAATTTAGCAGAAATACTTCACAACCACTATCTGTCTCTAGCAAGGAGTCAACTATTTTTTTCCTTTTTTTTTTTTTTAAACTAATTAGATGTGGCATTCTCTTTCCAGATGACTAATATCATATCTCAAATTGCTATTAAACCTAAAATGGACCACTAATTCCTACGTAGACAATATTCACAAATAACAGCAAAATCATGTGGAAATGTATTTTTCTTTGTATTATTGACATAAATATCAACTGCTGGCAGCAACCACTAGTGAAAATTCCTGATTGGAAGTTTCAAGTTACCTAATTGATTTTAAAGAGATGTTCCCAGGTGTTCAAATCCAAAATTGTATATAGTTCTTATTCGCAATATTTTCTATAAATAGGAAAAAATTTCTACAACTAAAGAACTGGAAATTTACCAAGTGACAGTTCTCACTGGAGGGGGGGGAAAAAAAAAGGAAAACAAAGGAATGTGTACTAGTTTTTTGGCAAAACATCTTGACTTTTTGATTCCTTGAAACTACTGCAGGATGAAGACGGATTTTCTGCTCTCTCCCTGCCCTTTGTGAAATGGCCCACGTTACAAGGCCTTCAAAAAGAATCTCAGCCTTACAAGTTCCTTTGCGTTAAGAATAAATCAGAATCAGTCAGAGGGATATTTTTTTTAATTTTATTCTTTTTCCATTGCAAACTGCGTCTCAGTGGGGAAGAACTGTGCATAGCCTAATCCAGTTGCTATTTCCTCTCTCTGCATGATTCCCTGGGCAGCAGTTAAGCTCTCCTGAGAGCAGCTAGTGACCGTGGGATCAAAGAGTTGAGTCCTGCTTGCACTGGTGAGGGATGGGGCTGCTCTGCAGCCGGGTGCTGCCTCAATTAGCGCTGCTGGCTGCAGGGAGCCGAGCTCCCCAGGGCCCAAACCAGAACCATCTGGACTCATTTCAAAGACGTGTTGTCTGCCAAAGTTTCAGGCAAAGATGTGGGGTAAAATCTCCTGGGATCTTTATAAATACTTCTCAGCAGGAGGAGAGCCACTGGTTTTAGCCTTGGCTTTGCTGCGAGCAGTGGAGAAATTCAAAGTAAATCTCTTCTCAGTGACACTTGGACACCCACAGTAAAAGGAGAGCCTTCAGGGTTTGTTGTGTAAAGATGAACAAAGCCCAGAAAGCACATCTAAATTATGAAGAATATTGCTTTAGGCTTAAAAAAATCCTTTGCTTTTTCATATCCTCACTGTACTTCTGAGAACTAAGATCCAAAATGTAATGGGAAACAAGTATAGGAAGAATTACTTCATTTACTCCTACAGTGCTAGCTGAGAGATTGGGGCCTCTTCTGTTTGTCGTGTTGCTCCTCCCTATGCCGTTGCTCCACAGCACCCTTCTCTTCCCTGCAGCTCCAATGAAGAGATTGCTGACATGATTCAGAAAGGGGATAAATCCAAGTTGGATGCTGAGATACTGAAGCAGCTATTTAAACTGCTGCCTGAAGACCATGAGGTATCTATTAACTGTGTTATTCTGATGGGGTTCGGTGTGTTTTGTGCTCAGCTTGAAAGACCTGCACTGCTAAAGCAGGAAACTATGACCAGATCCCACGTTCTCCTCCACCATCTCAGCCAATGACCTGGCAAGGTAGAGCGGTGGGAAGTCCACTCCAATAACAGTCTGGCCTTTTCACACAAAGGTTTGGCAGCAGCATGCTGGGAGACTCAATGCCGGTGTAGACCAACTGCTGCTCTCTGTTCCCGTTATGTTAATTAGATGGATGAGGTACATTACCATTTATGGACTTAAGTGAGTAAAGAGCCTTTCTTTGATGAGGAGAGCATCAGAGCAGGTTTTGACGAGGAGAAAGGACCCATTTTTTTAAAGGGCTTGCTAGACTTGGATGCATTGTAGCTTGCTAAAGTCCTGCCTGTGGATCGGGGATTCATCATACAAGATGCTGAACAAATGCAGGTGACCTCCCAGTCAAAACAAGGCTTAAGTGTTTACCCTTGCAAACCAGTTCACATACAGAGTCCCATTGCCTGTGCACACAGCAAGTTCAGAAAAACCAGTGAAGTGACTGGAAACCAGAAATATTTTTGTGGGTGTTTTACTGTTATATTCCCCATTAGATAAAAGACCTCAAATCTTTCAAAGAAGAAAAATCAAAACTAGCAAATGCAGATCGGTTTTATCTCCGTCTCTTGGAAGTTCCTAGGTAAGCAAAATTTTCCTTGTCTTCAACCCATGAGTGTGGTTCTTATAATATTTCTCCATAAGAATTAAGGCCTCTTTCCTATGCTAAAGGGATGTTCCTGACATTCAGCCTTCAGGATAAATCATTTGACTGCTATTTGTAGAGCCGTTTTGAGAAACTTTTCCTTTCTGAAGGCCAAATAGGCTTTCAGACACCTTTATCAAACTATGGTGAAATTAACTTTGGTATGAAGGAGTGAGTGAGAAAACTCTTGACTATTGTAACAGCTACTATCTGTATAGCATGAAGCTGCAGACCGAATCCTGCTGATTTGCTCCACCCCTGGTTTAGAGGTTCCAGCCTAACAAAGAGAGCCCACAAACCCATGAGTGAATCACGCCGCTGCCAGGGCTTTCACCACCTCCCTGATTCTTACCAAGTCAGATGAGGTGTGCACAGAGAAATCTTTATGCTGTTCATAAGAACATGGTGATATGGCATAATTCATAGGAATAGCCCCTCCATAAATCTGATCAGTTGCCATGCCACAGCCAGAGACACTATTTTGAAAATGTCGTGGTGAAAATTTGGCTTTTCATTTTCTCAAACTTATAGCTAGCTTTAAAAGTACTTTAGAAAATGTTTTCATGGCTCTTCCACAACATTAATCCATGGTGACAAAGGACATCACTGCAAAAGTATTTCAAATTTCTGTTTGGGAAGTTAAAAGGAAGAACAAAAATCCTGGCAAGTGCTGCCCAGGAATTGTCAAAAATTATGGCCTCATTATGCAAGGAAGTCACTGCCAGATGTCAGTGCAACATTGCTTTCTGAAAGAGATGATAATTGTTTCTAGGACATCTTTGGAAATATCTCTTTGATTTATTTATAATCCAGTTCTCGTGTCAGAGCATTAAAGAGAACAGAACAATGCTGGTATTGCACTTTGCCTAAAATGGGTGATGCACTTACTGAGCGCAAGTCAATTAATCATGCCTGTGGGTTTTGTTTTTATGGTGTTTATTGGGGTTTTTTTCCACTGATCTCTTTTAGCTACCAGTTGCGGATTGAATGCATGCTGATTTGCGAGGAAACAAAATTTCTGCTGGATTGTTTGTGGCCAAAAGCAGAAGCCATCAGGACAGCCTGTGAAAGTAAGTACATCAGTGCTGTGTCTATGCCCAGGCTCACTCATAGGAAGCTCCTCTTCTACTTGAATGGCATCAGTGGCAGCATATGCTAGATTCTATTTTGCTAATCAAAATTAACCTCTTCATCACTGAATATGTAGCGAACATCAAAATGACTCTGCAGATTCCTGCTTCTAGAATTCATTCTGCGGAATTGCAAATGGTGCTGCCCTGCTCTGAAGTGGAGCTTCCGTCGACATGGATAACACCAACCTCTCTTCTGTCAGTGGTTCTCTAGAGAAGAAGGAAATTTCCTTTATGTCAGTGCCAGATTCTGTTTGAATATAGGTTAAATTTTTTGTGTGCAGCAGAGATTTTTGTCCATAACAATGAATCGGTTCCAGTTTTTCCTCTAGTGCACACTGGTTGCAGTCCAGTCTAGCTCTGAGGTGGAGCAGGCCACAGTGACATACCAGAATCTGGTTTGGCTTCCAAAACAGATGTCCCAGATTATGTTCACTGGTATTTCAGGAACCCCATCCACACAAAATTAGCCTTGGTTTTAGTTTTAAGTTGGCTCTTTCTTGGATTTAAGTTGCTCTTGGATTCTAGCTTCAGTTCAATAGTTTTAGAGGCGTTGACCTCCTGTTGAACAGTTAAACTGCGAAACTTCTATTTATGGTTGCACATAAAACTTGGCGATACCTGGCCATCTGATGTCAGTGCTATAGTTACTATTTACTGTGTTGAAATCAACAGCTCTCTGGAGTCTCACCCTGTCATCACCGTCCCCCCTCCATCCCATTGCGTGGATCAGGGTTTCTGCTCTAGTTCTGCCAAAAAAATTTATTCTTATTCTAGATTCTCTTGCAAAAATGCACAGCTTCTGGTTGTCACTCTCACTAACGATGATACCGAGGCAAAAAGCCCTTTGCTTTTCTTAACCTAGAATAACATGTGCTGGAAATGGGGGTTATCAACTTTCACAAGTTTATACACTTTCTCATATGCAGTTCTCCCTCATAAGTGGATGCAGGGATGACACATCTATACTCCAAACTTGATGGAAAAACTAATTTTTCATCTATTTGTAGAAAAGAGACCTCAATAGAAACTTATTCATTCCACTTCCATTTAGCTGATTTATTTCTGTACTGGTATACTTCCAAATCCATAACAATGGCTTGACATAATCTTGGATGAGAATTTTGTTACCCCCACTGTCAAACCTAAGGAAATTCCTATTTCACATCATTTAATGTAATTTATTGAAAATGTGTGTCTCTCTGTTTTCCAGCACTTCTTACCAGTCATCGACTGCCAGTTTTCTGCCAATTGATCCTTAAAGTTGGAAACTTTCTGAACTATGTAAGTAAACCAATTTCTTTAATTGCTGTATTTCTAAAGATAACAGAAAATACAAATGCAAGACCTGGAAACTGAAGGAAGGAACTTTTTTCTGTATCTTCTAGGGGCATCACACTGGAGATGCTGGAGGTTTTAAAATTGGTACCTTGCTCAGACTAACAGAAACAAAAGCAAACCAAAGGCACATTACTCTGCTTCACCATATTTTGGAGGTACAACAATACCGTGAAATTATTCCTGTATGCGTTATTCTCAAATATTCATTCTTCAGGAACTAAGGGGCTTTAACCTCAGTAGGACCCCACCGTAGGTATATGGAGGATGAGCGTCTGCGCCTGAAATATGATGAAAACTTTTCCACCACTCTCTGCACAGACAGGATCAAAGCCCTGTGCAGTAATGTTTAGAGAGTTAACACTAGGTTTCCTTTCTCAAGTTTGCTTAACGTGTCTGCTTGCCGTTTTCTTTCTCTTCTTCTCCAACTGCTCTCTCATGTTGACATGTCTCCCAAACACATCTGTCAAATGAAATTAATTTTAGCGGTATGAAGACAAATTCTCAGGTCAGCTTGTGCATTGTGGCAGCACGTGGGATGTAAGCCTGGGCAGTTAAAAGAGCCTTTTGCTTTCTTTTTAACTCCCTATGGGTGCCAACATGAGAAAAAGAATGAGAGGGGCTAAATTTACCCCTATGCTTATAAGAATGAAAACTGAAGTGTTAATTTTTCAGTCCTGATTTTGTCCAGCTGAAAAACTTTCATACTCTTTGACTGACTGCAAGGTAAACATTTTTTCACTTCAATTTTAGGAGGTTGAAAAAAACCACACAGATCTGCTGCAGCTTCCCAGGGATCTTGACTTTGTTTCCAAGGCAGCAGGGTAGGACTTTATTGTTTGTTTTTGTCATGTATGAATTGCCAACCTCTTTAAAGCCAACAAGGAGCTGAGTCATTTTATGGTGTTGTAGTAAGGTCACAGGACTTCTCTGCTAACACCAAACGGTGTTGAGATTTTTAAATCAACTTGGTTAAGACTTTTTATGTGGAGTGTGATTTTTTTTTTTTTTTTTTTTTTTTTTTTTTTTTTCCCCTTCGGATGTTTCAGTACTACCTTAGAAGCAAAACTGTGCAAATAGTGAACTCCCTCGTTTTCAAGGACTGGATTCTTCTTCCGCATATTGCAATAGAAACATATCTTCCCTGAAATTTCTCTGTCATATTCATGTGCAAGCCCATCAGGAGGTACATACACACAGCTGGTGTAAGGAGGGAATGGCTGGGGTGATTTACTAGCAACTGGGGGACCTTAGGGGTCCCTGAGTTGAGTATCAACACAACTTTCTGCTATGCGTGGGTAGAAAGAAAAAAACTTTCTGCAGACTTTCCCCATGTGCCTGAAAGCCTCATGACTCCAACCCCAGCTCTTTCTGTTTAGCTCAGAAGAATCACATGGAGATACGTTAAATTGCATTAACCGGAACCCACATTTATAGCACCAGGATTAACATTTTTTGATCCTGTTATCAATTCATAGGAACCTTGCAGTGTTTGATACTACCTTGTAACTAGAAGCAGGGGTAAATTTTAAATCTGGAGATGGACTGACATTTGTTAAATAGCTGCTAAATAATTTTTTTAAAGTATTTTTATTCAGTAGTGCAACAGAAAATATTATGGCTTTGGGGAGTTACCTGTGCAGAATTTAAGATGGATGCTGTTTTGAAACATGAATTTCTTTTTGAGTTGTGTCATAATAGAAATACTTTTGTTACCTGAAACTAATCTTGCTGGTCAACGATGTAAGCGTGCTCTTTTTTATAAAGTCATTGCCCTCCAGTTTAGTCAAACTTTCAAACTTAAAAAATCGGTTTCCTAATCAACCTGTGGCTATCAACCTGTTTATAATGCAAATCCTGCAAGGGACTCTTCCGATGCTGCTCACATCTGGATGCACCATGAACACCACATCAGGCTTTGCTGATTCAGTAGTTTTTGTCTGGCACAAAGAATCACAGAAAATGTCGGTTCGGCAGCGTAACGTGTTTGGGTCTCCACGTGAGCTAAATGAACTCTGAGAAGAGATATAATTTTGGACTATAAATAGATTAGGGAGAAAAGGCAAGGAGGGAAAAGAACCAGCTAAGTAAGGACAGTATTGGCACAAGGCAGATGAGCGTGTGTTGCCTTTGAATAAAAATACGCTGGAAATTTTGGAGGAGTTTTTTGAATAGTAGAACAGTGAGGCTCTTCCACAGTCTCTCCAGGGAGGTAGTGAGGACAAAAGCACAGATTCTTTCTTAGATGAGGGTTTGAGCACATAGAAAAGGATTTATATAAAGGAGAACTACCTGCAAAAGCAGGGTCCGGGTTGGACAATTTCATTCATTTGCAGAGATGTTACTGTTTATAATAATATTTTAACTTAATGAAAACAAGACTCACCCCTTCAGTGTACTGCCCCTTTTATGGACCTTTCAGAATCCACTTTGATGTCATCCAGGCTGAGGCAGGTGCCAATTTGAAGAAACTGTTGGAAATAGAGAAGCGTTTATTTTTGTCAACAGAAGATTTAAAAATACAGCATGCAAAATCTGTTCAAGTAGGTAATGCGGGTGTGACACACTTCCCATCCTTCTTCCTAA
This sequence comes from Rissa tridactyla, assembly GCF_028500815.1. Lineage (NCBI taxonomy): Eukaryota > Metazoa > Chordata > Aves > Charadriiformes > Laridae > Rissa > Rissa tridactyla. The sequence goes on from NC_071469.1 coordinate 62,352,485, forward strand.
ACCCTTTAAATCTCTTCTCAAAGGCACTGTAATTCAGGTTGCAAATGGACATAGCGCTCTATGGGAAATGGGTCATAACTGCACTCTTTCTGTGCCCTGGTGGAGGGAGCATCCCAGATTTTCCTCCACTTCTGTAACGTGGTATTGTGATAAGGAAACAGCTGAGGACCAGCCAGGTGTGTGGGGGCAAAAGAAAGCAAGGACGTAAAAATGCAATGTAGGACGCAACTATAAATGTACAATGCAGTACAGAAACATGTTTTGTCTCACTGTTGTTTGGGGAAGAAAAAGTGAACAGAGTTGCAGTATGCTTTTTTTTTTTGCACATATTTCCAAACATCCTAGCTTTTCATGTTCTCAAAACAAAGTCATTTAGCTAAAGCTAAAAGGCGGAAATCCTGGTGCTATATCTTCCTTGATCAGTCATCCCAGGTTGTGCCAAATTTCCATGTGATCGTATGATGAAAGTGGCAATATACAATGAGCTGCTTTGGGCCAAATGAAACCAGGGGAAATGCAGATGGTTCAATTAAGAAGAAAACATCACACATTGTGAACCAATTGTCAGTTTTTTAAAAACTGACTGCTCTCTGTTAACTGGCTTGAGTCTTCTGGGCAGCTCAGAATATGCTACTTCTTAATATGCATAAATTGTGTTGCAAACTGTGTCTCAGGGTAGTCTCGATGCTTCAAAGGACCTTCAGAAGGAGTTTGCCACCATTGAAAAGAAGAAGGAAGAACTTGCTGATTATCTTTGTGAAGATCGAAAAAAACTGTCTTTGGAAGATGTATTTAGCACAATGAAAACCTTCAGAGAGCTCTTCCTCAAGGCCTTACAGGTGGTTTGCATTTGTGACTGTTTAGAAATAGATTGAGAAATTTTTTAAATTTTTTTTAAGCAAGCAAGATTTTCTTTTTACTTCTACTCCAAGCTGAGCTATCTAAAACCTGGCTGCAGAAGTAAATGAAAGTAACTGACTGTTTGCCTCCCATCTGCAGCAAGAAATGAGCAAATATAAAATGTGATTTTTATTTTTTTTTTTTTTTTTGCTATGGAGATCTAAGAAGCCTCCAAGTTGTTCCCACTGTAAAATTATTAATCAGGCCTCAGTGTAATAGGAGCTTAGTGGCGTGGGAAGGAATGAGCAACCTGACATGCGTTATAGGCTTTGCCAATAGGCAAAAGGTAAATTTTCCGACAGGCAAAGCCTAATTGGAAGGGATGTTTACATATAGGTATTTCATTGTACCAGTTCATTCAAAACAGTAAGTTTTGTGTCCCCTAAAAAACTACTTAACTCCCGCGAAATTATATTAGGCGCTTTTTTAGTTTATAAGACTCTACTCCTTGCAGTAAGGAGTAAGAAAATAGCAGCTTCACCACAAAAGCTGTGTAGAGCACCTTCCAATTAGTAAGCTTCCAGGGAACATCCATTTTGCATCCCCCACTGCACACTTCACGCCTGAACTAATGTAACTTCCTCTAGGGTTTTCCTAATGCCAGGTGACAGTGGCTTCACATTTATATATTTTAACAGCAACAACCACCTGCTCCTGTGTTGACTCCAGCAGAGCCCCAAACTGGATTTACTATCTGTAGAGGGAATCATCCACGTTTCAAGAAGTGCAAAAATACAGACAACTATGCTGGGCAACGTCAAGGCAAGAGAGGGTGAAGGATTGCTTTAGGCCAGATCCTAGATCAAAACAAAGGAGCTTCTGAGGAAATGTTGGAAGATGAAAGATGAAAAAAATATCCTGTAATGTTCCTAGTACCTGCTCCTCCTGTGAGGCATTTGACTTCAATTTTGCAAGCAATACAGCTACCCAGGTTCCAAAACAATCCGATAGCACCACAGACGGTCTGGAAAATAAACCCCACAAACCACAAATGATACTTTGGCAATACACTTGACCCTTAGAGTTCCTAAAATGCTAGGCAGGAAGGAAAGAACTAAGAGAGTCAAGAACATCATGGCTCAGCATCTGTGGAGCACTGCACTGGAAAATTGCTGTGAAGGGTAAATCCAGCAACTGCAGTTCTTTTAAGAAACAGTCCAAATAAAGGTTATGTAGTGTCCTAGAATAGCTGCAGAAGATTAAACTACTTTTTTTGGGTGCTGCTTGTTCACAGCCAGGCTGGAGCAACTAGAAAAAAAGCTTCTTTTTATCTACCCAACATGTAAACTCCCTTTCATCCTATTTTTGGTTCCATTTCTCAGCAGCACCTCACCCCAAAGGTAGCACAGCTGTTAGCCATGTGGTATGTGTCTCTCTTAACTCCACTGCAGACCTGGAGTGTAATCTCCTCTCCCTTCTTGCCTTGCTTTATCCCTATCGCTGTAGTAAAGATACCGTCTGTGCTTGAAACAGCAATGTGCTGAAAAGCTGAAGGTTTTAAAGCATCTTCTTGTTCTGTGATTTTGATTTTTACACCAGAATCAGCCATGTGCATCATCTCTTGCCGGTGCCATTTGACGTAAGCTTTAAGGCTAGGGTGTAACTTTTATTTTGAGATGAGTCTTCTGTGTAAAGTGGGTCTCTTAGCACTACCACAGTCGTTAGTGCTATCTTTCCATTCTCACATCAAATAAGCAGGGAAATAAGTTTGACAAACAGCGATCCTTCACAGCTTGTAAGCTTACTTAGAGAGATTTTGGTTTTGTTACTTCTTTGTTTGAACAAAATCCTTTTCCCTTCCCTGAGGTTTCTTTGTCGTCTCTTATCCTTCAGGTAACAAAAACTGAGCTACACAAATGAAATTACTATAATAAGAATCTGCCCTCTTCTTCTCCATGTATTTGAAGAGGTGGGGGAAAAAAAAAAAGCTTTTCAAAATGGTCTCCAAAACTGACACAGTGAAAAGGAGCTGCTTCGTCACCCAGGGCTGATGACTCTTTCACCAATCCTCAAAAAATAAAAGGAGCAGATGGCAGAAGGAAGGAGACGGGGAGAAAATAACTTCCCAGCTCAAAGATAAAAAAACAGAATTGGAGATATACTGAAAACTGAGTTGTAAAATTGCGGGGAAAAGAAACACTGTGTGATTAGAGGGGACTGAGAGAAACATTTGATTTCCCTCAGCACTTGCAGCTGTTCAAAGAGGGGAGCTCCCAAAAAAGAGGCTGTGTAATCTCAGGAAAAGGGAAAAAATGTTAAACAAAATCTGCTCTAGGAAGTACTCGGTCAATGACAGAGGTTTTACAGACAGCTCTGCGCAGGGATAGCTCCTCTGAGTGCTCCCCTAGGATAACTGAGCTGGAGCAGCTGCTCCTCAGTAGGGTGCATATGTGTTGGAACAGGATGTGCTTTAGACAGTGTGGGGATGAACAGTTGTCATGGAGCATCTTTTAATTCAAAGATCAAGCAAGTATCGAAAGTCCCACAAAGTGCAAATCCAAATTGACACACCTCTTCCATTTAATCTCATCCATACAGCTGCCTTCAGTAATCCAGGAGATGGAGAAGGGATTGTGAATGCTCATTCCTCTGCCTTGCTACCACTTTACCTTGTTGGGCTTTCTTGTTTTGAAGAAACTATGTTAACAGTCTGTTTGCGTCGAATTGTTATGTTTCGGGTTTGTTTTTTTAATTTCTTCGAACAATTCATTTCAGGCTTGCTCAATCCATAAATTTATTCCTAATGTGTTTCGGTTTGCTTTCAGTACAGCGTGTGCTGCTCGAGCAGCAGAACAATGTATCCCTGAATTCGCCTCCTTTATTTCTTGTGGTGCGTTACATAGAGACGTTCTCCCAGGGCCCATAGATCTGCAAGTCTCTCAGCAGCCATAATATCTCAAAGACATGATGCTAAGGCACAGCAGGAATTTATCAGGCAAGCACGAAGGAGGCATACAGTGATGACAGGCTTTTAGCCGCTCCCTAAGACTTCACCACCTGTACCTCATTCTTTCGGAAGCACCGTCCATTCAAGGCAAATATATCCTTTTCTATTTTTGTCAAGAGTACACCATTTTTCTCTCCTTTTGTAGGCATCCAGTGAAGGTCCCCATAACCTTCAGCCTATAATGCTCCTATATTTCAGAGACACTAACTCAATGTTCACAAGTTTTCTTTATTTGTCTGAAAATTTCTTTCGACCAAAGGATCCTAGGCTCTTACTTTCTTTAAAGGCTGTAAGAAACTTGTGTGTGTTTCCTGAGACTTCTTCAGCCCATCTAATGGAAATAGTGGCAGTTGATCCATAGCAATCAACCAAATCTATTGCTATAACGGGAAAATGTCTTTTCTGCTGCCAAACTCTCTGCAGAGGAGACCAGACATGTCTCATCAAGAATCCTATCTGCACCAAATCAACATCTTCCTGGACATTATTAAATTTTGTAATATGACACAGCAGCACCCTCCTCTTAACATCACAAATCTCTATGACCTCAGGCCCAGTAACTACTGATCTACCTACAACATGCAGATGTTCTGCTACAGTTATGCCAGTTGTTCAGAACTACCTTCTCCTACGACTGTGCTACTTATCAAAACACAGAAATACTCCTCTATTGAGTAAAAGTCTTCCTTTGCTAGGAGTAATCATTCAATTTTTTTCTCTTCCTCCATTAATCACACCATCCCGCTACCAGCAGCTCTATGGAAACCAGAGTCTTGCCTGTCTGTGTAAATCCCACCAGGACGCATGCCATCCTGGCAGTTGTATGACTGTTACCAACAGACACCCAGCTTGGACTCTGCCACTGAACGCTAGTGCAGAAATACAGCTGGCAAAGGTAGCGGGTGCCTGAAGAGAAACTGTGAGCTGCTGTTGAACACAGTTGAGTTCCTGAATTCTCTGGTAGGAACCCCTGAATACAAGCAATATAAAATCAAGGTTGCTATGGGATAAATCTCTAGAATGCTAATTAAGTTAACCTAGTGTTCTGTTTTGTGGACAAAGGGACTAATTAAGAAGAATGCATTTCAGTCTAGAGTTGAACCTTGCAGTTAAAGCTAATGAAATAATTTCATGGTAACATCATCATATGGAGAAGATCAAAGGGACTGACCAGGAAGCTCTGTTCTGCTATTAACCCTCAAACCCCAGCAGCTGAGCCTTCTAAATGTGTACAGGGCATATTCAGAATAGCTATTCATTGCAAATTGAGAGTTTCTTAACCAGGTTTTCCTCCAGTAACTCTTATTTATGTTTTTATTTGTCATTCTGTCTGAATGCAGGAAAATCAAGAAAGGAAGGAGCAAGCTGCAAAGTCTGAGAAAAGGAAGAAACACCTTAAAGTAGAAGACGTGAAGAGGCTGAAAGGAGAGTATGGAAAGAGCAGTACATTTAACAAAAAGTAATTCTGGTGGTGTTCGCCAGCCTTTGTTAATTAGGAGGAAATTATCTGTTTAGCTGTGGCTGATCCAATACAATGACAGTGATTTAGCCACGGATGATGTAGTTGTCAAGCACATAGTATAGTAAGGCATCAATTTGCAAGTTCATGTGAATGATCAAAGAAATCATGATAGGGATGTTAGAAAAAATAGCACTCCCAATAAGCAAGTTCCTACTGTTTTGGTTAGAGGTGGGTGACATCCTGCTATTGCTCTGAAGAGTTGTTGGAAGACTTTTAGGGGTACAGAAAGTTGCACGTACTTCAAGCCCCGCTGTGTCACTGCGGTAGGCAGGTTATGTCGTGTGTTACTGTTACCACAGCATTTGCTTTTCTCTGATTAGAGGTCCGGTTCCTTAAAGCAGTTACGTGTGTGCTTAAAGGAGCATCTGTGCTTTGCTGATGAATGGCTGATTGACATAACTGCAGAAAAGCGTTCGCCGTGCTGGCCCTACCTAAGTGTGCAGCATTTCTAGTGCTAACATTGGCAGGTGTATATTTTAAAATTTAATTTTGGCAAACACCTGGCATCCACTTTTCTTGCAGATTTCTGCCAGTAACATTTGGTTACGATTCTTCAGAGAACCACTGCAAAAATGGCATTAGTAAATATGAGTGGAGTTCGTGTAAATATTACACTGGATGCTCACCCCTTGGAGGACTGTTTTTCCTTGTATCTGGTGCCTAAATTAATGGCTTTCTTTTAGCTCCTCTTTCACAGTTACCCATCTTTAGAAATACATTTTAAAAATATATACAATTCATTGAAAAGTGACCAACCCAAATTTTTCAATATTGCCTTGATAAGCTGTACTGCAAACATGTTTTACGTAATTTGCAATCGTAACATGCTTAATGTAAAGCTGCTGATTAAAACAATAAACTCTTTTGCTGTAAATACAGAAAAGTAATTAGTATATGGTAAAATTATGAAGTGACATTCAGTGGCTGTAAGGATTAAAGGTGTTTTCCAACCCTCTGAAAAGAAGGAGCACCAGAGCAGAAGAACCTTCTGCACTTCCAACATGCAGTTTAGATGGAACTGTCATTATTTTTGGCCCTTTGTCAGAAGGTGGATTTAATTCTTGGGGTATAAACTTGAACTTGAGAGAGCATTTAGACTCTGAATTATTTTTTAGCACTTATTTTAGAAAACTGTGCATAGCACTGGCGACAATGAGAATCAGGCATTTTGTAAAATCTATTTTAATCTCCATCAGGACGTGGTGACATAAATTGTAGAGGATATCAGATCTGGCATGGCAGGATGTTGGGGCTCATCTTAACATGCTTCAGTCTATGTAAAACCTATGTAAGGCAAGTTAAGTAATTAATTTCTGTATTTATTTTCTGAAGGAGGGAATGAAAAGGCAGTAAATCTGGTGAAACCCTATTAGCATGTGCTTACAGGATCATCAAGGCCTGGTTCCACAAAGAATTAAGTAGGCCGTTAACTTTGTAGGTATCTCTCCCTTGAAGGCAGCGATACCCAACGCACGGGGTAATCCCATGTGCCCCAACCCTTTGAATCTCTGACCTTAACTCCAGTCACATGCTCTGTCAGTGTTGCTCTCTGGTTTATCCAGTTGTCTGAGGATCATTTGTCTGCAGATGACAGATCTGCCCCGGAGAGCACACAGCAGCAAAGTCTCTTAGGGCAGGCAGTAATCTCGCTCTCCCGAGTTCAAACAGAATTGGTGAGGGCAGAAGCACCCATCACGGATTTGTTATTAACTAATTACAAGGGAGGACTTGCAGCTACTGAAAATTGCTGAGAACCAAGCTGAGTCAGAAATTGTTACCAAAATTCAAATGTATGGCATGATTAAGAGAACAGAGCAACATCCTATTTGATTCCATGTATTAAAAACAGCTGTTCTGTGAATAAAATTTAAGATACGATTTCCTAAAAGAGTTTGGTGGCAGGCTGCTGCTGATTCCAGAGACTCAGATACCTAGGGTTTGGTTTTTTTAACTCTCTGAACATGTTTACGTATGTGTTTACATTAAGATTTTTTTTCCCCATGCTTGATAACGGATTAAGCAACTATCGTGCTTTATTTTCTTCAGCTTCTCTTGCAGCAGCTTCTGTTACTAAGCATTTAAATTCTTCAGGAGAACTGTATCGGATACTTGCAAAGACCAAGACTGTATGTCATCTCAAGAGAAATATAATATAACATATATGTGTTATTTCAAGAGAAATAACATATAGAGGTTTCTTCAGCTAACCAAGTGGAAAAATGAGCTGCTTCTAACACAAATTTGGGGACACAGCTAATGACCAGAGTAAGCAACAGAACAAAACCACTTAAGAACAAAAAGTGAAAATGTGCTGTTAAATATCGGGTGCGAATTTATGTATGTCACGCTAATACTGTAACTGCAGAGAATGAAATGCTATTCAAGGATGAAGAGCAAGTAAATTTTGACAAACAGTACAGAAACGTAACTACCATCCTTACATACAGAAACTAACTGCAAAAGCAGACCCCCAGTCTCATTTCTTATGTTGATATATTCAGGGTCAAACACAAGAGCTTTTCTCTGGCAAAATTCTTATTGTCTGTACTTACACAGGACTTATTCATTTGGCTGTAAGTAACAAACTGACATATGATAAAATGTCATCAGCATAAATTGGTCTTGCAATAGTAAAAGCATCTAGTCTTCAAGAGCTGGGGAAATAACCAAATGTTCTGCTGCTAAAAGCTTACTGCTGACTGGGTTACTCTTTTATTGCTTGGATTTGCTTTTTTAAAGCATGTAATAATGGTTAAAAACTGTATTAAGGACAAGTACAACTTTCAATGCAGAGTTTACTTACAACTGCATTGTACTCTAGTACGTATTTGTAATTCAGGATGTATTTCACTTTGGTATATGTTCATTTTAGTAAACAGAGCTAAACAAATGTACCTGAATGTATGAGGATTATTAGTTGTGGTTTTAAATCACGTATTAGCAAATAAGATCCTGAGCAACTGCTTTTCCTGTGCTGATTGTGAATCCTGTCCTGGTATTTTTATTTTATTTATTTTAAAAGGCAACTGAAAGGACAGACTCTCTGGCTCTTAATCCCCTAAAGGAGATGGTGAATAAGTAAGAAAAAGTTTCTTAATTGCATCTGGCAATATAAAACTGTTAAGCAGTTAAATTAATTCCACATGAATGCTAGGAAACTGCAAAGATTTTTTTTTTTAAAAAAGCTTGACCCTGCGCCCTGGAGTTCAACGAGTTGGACACAGTTCTTTTACTGGGAGCCTGGCAGACTTCAGGCCATGCTCTCACAGGCATAAAGGAGCATAATCGTATTGCAATGCTCCTTTCATCTCTTTTTAAAATATACATCCCCCTGTAGAATCTCCAACTCATGATATTGGCTGGAGACGTGATTCAAATTTAATTCAAGCTTATTTCATTTAAATTTGTTTTGAAATTTTTCCAAAGCCTTTATGCAATCTTATTTCAGTGCATATTATTTCCTCAAACAGCTAAAATAATGTAAAGAAGCCTCTGGTTTTGGTATTAGCTTGATTTTTTTGGGGGGCGCAGAGAAAGATGCTACATAATTCAGCTATTAGAGGGCTCACCCTAAGATGCCAGAGACTAAATAAAGTTCCTGTTCGTGTTTCTAGGCAGGAAAAACAGACCTGAAGCAGTGTCTGTCACATCACATCTGAGACCCTTAACATTCCAGCCAGCCCGTGGTGACAATCCAAATATAATTTGGCAGGGCATTTGCTCTAGTTTATATGCTCACTGTTCTTGAGGGAGGGACCTGATAGCAAAGCAGAATACCCCATGTGAGACCTCTCTCAGAGCTTCACACAAGCTGAACTGGGGGATAAATTGATGTGTGTCCCATACCCCTCCCCCCCCGACAGGTAAGTGATTACAGAATTCGGTAGCAGCCTAACATCTTTTTAAGTGTTGCTTAAGCATTCGACCTGGGCATCTAAAGGGGTGGATATGCACTTTTTGAGGGTTTGGGCCAAAGTCTTCAGAAAAGACCTATGGCACTGGGACTTACACAGTAAATTTGGTCTAACTCAAAGCAGTTAATGTTGAACCCCTTTTGCCTAATCTCTTCTTAAAAATGCCCAAGGACACAGGAATCCTGCAGCCTGGACAAACTGCTGCTGTGCTAAAATGGTGCTAAAATGCTGGTGTGCTAAAATGCTATCCTTAGGAGCAGCGTTGGAGCAAAGCTGGTCTCATTCACAGCTTCTGTTTAAAGGTTAATAAAGCTTTATATGCCTTCAAGTTTGTCCATACTTATCACATCAGGTGTTTAGTCTAATAAAAGATGCAAACACTTTTCATTTCATACTATCCGCCACAGAGAAAACATGTTACCACTCCGTTTTAATTTGCAGCAGCCTTTTACATATTTGGAGGCCGTTATCGTGTCACCTCTGGTCTTTTTGTTTCACAGACTAAACAACCCCAGCCCTTTCCGTTTTTCATCCTGGTGCTTTAATAGTTTTTCCATCCTAGGGTTTTCCAAATCTGTGTCTCTCTTCTAGATTTTCTTCAACTGGATCTCATCTTCCTCACAGCGCAGTGCTGGACCTCCAGCTGGGCAGTTCAGCAAGGCTGAGGAGAGCAAAAGGACATCTTCCTCCACTTTACAGGTTGTTCTTCCATCTCCATGATGTTTGACTTCTTTTGCAACCACACAACATTTTGACTCCTATTCAGAGAAATATCCTGGTCTCTAGCACGATACTTGTCGCTTCCAGCTTCATGCCACCTGCACATTTCAACAAGTGCGTGCTTATTGCATGCTCCAAGTCTTTCATGGAAACGGAAAAAAAATCTGAACCACAAACACAGCCTTTATGATTTGATGTCAAAACAAACCATTCTTTACTACTCTCCGAGTATAGTTTTTCACAGAATGGTCACAGAACGGTAGGGGTTGGAAGGGACCTTCGGAGATCATCTAGTCCAACTCCCCTGCCAAAGCAGGGTCACCCAGAGCAGGCTGGACCCACATACAGGCGGGCTTTGAGTATCTCCAGAGTAGGAGACTCCACAACCTCTCTAACCTATTCTTCATGTGCTTTTGCATCAATTTACTATTTTTATCGTGGCTGTGAACAAACAAGTGTTCGGTAAAAATGTAGTTCTGAAAAGAAGCAGTATAGTTTTGCTTAATTTATTCTGCAGTAAATCTAAAGTGCACTGCTTTAATCACGTGGACATATTTTGCTACTATTAGTTGCCCTAAAGGAAAAAGTACTGCTTTTTTTTTTTTTTTTATCTGAGAAGGTAAAGGCGTGAAAGTTTTTCTGTGAAATTGCAAAGGTCTAGTGTTGTCAGGTGAATTGGTTTTAATGGAAGACCTCTGAGGAACAGGGAGCTCCTCTGAGACGCTGACACTGCTTACTGAGCTAATGGCTCATTCCCTTCTTTTCCCTTCATTCCCTTCTTTTTGGTGTACTCAGCACTAGGTGACTCAGAGGGGACAGGGACACTGCATATCTGCAGCCCTTACAAGTCTCATGGCACTCTGCATGACCTCACTGATTAATTTAATGTATTACTCAATTTAAAAGTCAAACATTTGCTTTTACCTGAGCAAAATCGACCTTGAAGATTTGATATTTTTTTTCCATCTCACACATCAAAATGGATTGAAATCCATTGACTTCGGCGGACTGGAGTTTGTTTTTAAATTGGTGTAAGAAGAAGAATAAATCACTTTATCGATTGCTTCATATTATTTCTATGCTGAGATACACGTTTTGAACTTTTATAAAGAGGAGTGTTCCCCTGGTGAACTAGGTTTTTTTACCTTTCTTTGCACACAAAAAACCAAACAAAAAAACGCAGAAATTCCCACCAAGCCAGTCACTTTGAAGACATAGGAAAGTTATTAATGTATAACTGGCCGAGAGCAGCTGAAAACACTGTCATCTCCTGTTTAAAAGGCAAGATTCTGTCCTTAAGCAGGGCAATTTACCTATAGTCATGACAGGATGATTTACTTTTTAAAAAAAACGATTATAACCAAACCCCAACCAACCAACCAAAACAACAGCAATAACATTACTCTGGCAAAAGATCTGAGTTCCTACACTAATAGGTGTAGAGTATTGTAAAGAGAGAAAAAAGCCCCATGCAGGAATGCAACGCTAAATGCCATAAAAGTAATAATAAATATAACTCTGCGATCCTCTCTGACTTCAAAATGTAGCTGTATACAGCTTCTCCTGCCCAGGAACAGCACCAGGAATACGTATTTCTTGCAGCAAAGGTTATTTTTATGTTCTTTCTGTGTTGAGCTGACTTGCAAGCCATCAGTTTTGAAGAGAATTAGTGAAGAGAATGGCGTGTGACGGCAATGAGGGACAGCACTGCTACATTTTGCTGTCCTTGGTGCTCGTGTTTTCAAACCGTAGAAACGAGTGTAAACGTAACACCTGATAAATACTTGTTCCACAATGAGACGCCACAATTTTTTATTATTTAAAATGATTTTGTTATTAAGCAGCAAAAAATTCTGAAGGATTTGATGTTAACAAGTAAGGAACGCTTCAGAGGAAATGTTGAAAGGAAACAAAAGCCTGGAGGGGATTGAAACCAGGATAAAGTACAAAAGGGATGAGCAAACGTAGAAACAGATCACCCTGGCACCAGCTTCCTTTGCCAACTATCAAGACAGACCAAACGCAGTGGATGTGGATTTCATTAAGACACTGAATGTGGTGCTGAGTAGGAGGTGAGTACAATTACAAAGGGGGCTAAAGTATCAGGTAAAGAGAAGTTTAAGCCATTAACAAGAACTTCTGTTGCGTAGCAGGACCAGGCTGGCTGCAAATGGTTGAGGAGATGACAGACCAGTGCAGAAGCTTTTCAGATGAGGTCCATGAGCTGTCAGTGCGTGGCTGTGAAGAGAAACACGGCCCGTGCTGGCTGCTCGCATGTCAGGTGGAACAAGTTCAAGCTCAACTGGTCTGGGATGCTGGCTGGTACCAAGGCAAGAAGCCCAAACAATCTGGTGTAAAGCCCACGCTTGAGGAGTTGTGGACAGACATTTGGTGCGTCTTAGACCACAGGAACTAAATGTCTTAAAAGATTTCACAGTAACCTGCCATCCTTACAACTGAAATAATGGTGAAAATAAAAGTAAAATAAAAGTAAAGGTTAAAATTCTACAATGCAAAATTCTGAAACCTGAGCTTGTCTTTCAGGCCATGTTAGACCGCACGTAGAATCTGGCTGTGAATATATACATGAAATGCCAAGTAGCTGTATCGTGCATGTGAAGTGCTAATGGCAGAAAGAGGGAGCAGCATTTAAGTGTGTGAGACACCAGCAGAAGTAGTGTGGGAGAGGAGTTGACTTTTGTCATGTATGTGACAAACTTGACAAGTCCAGGAACGTCTTAGGTGAGATATTTCCAGCTGAAATAAAAAGACATTCATTCCCGTGTACAAGGTACCAGGGAACTTGACGTGGACCATAGTGTACAATTCTAGCTGCCCATATTCAAGAAACATGAACCAAATTCAGAACAGGTGCAGGGCAGGCAGATGAGAATGACCAGTGAATTGAGAGCCTGTCTTTAGAGGAGAAGAGTAAAAAATCTTGTCTTTTTCTGCTGAGCAAAACCAAGCCAGGGACTGGATGTAATTCCTTCTATAAATACAAACACAGGGAAGGGAGAGGAAGAAGTATTTAAACTAAATGGCAACATCAGCACAGAACATATGGATATAAATTGGCCAGAAGGATGGAAATTAGCAGAGGTTTCTAACTAGAACAGCTCTGGAACAGTTACTCAGTAGGAAAAGTGAGGTCTTGTGAAGAATCATAGCATCATAGAATGGTTCGGGTTGCAAGGGACCCTCAAGATCATCTAGTTCCAACCCCCCTGCCCTGGGCAGGGACACCTCCCACTAGACCAGGCTGCTCAAAGCCCCATCCAGCCTGGCCTTGAACACTTCCAGGGATGGGGCATCCACAACTTCCCTGGGAAACCTGTTCCAGTGCCTCACCACCCTCACAGTAAAGAATTTCTTCCTAATATCTAATCTAAATCTCCCCTCTTTCAGTTTAAAACTGTTATGCCTCATCCTATCACTCCAATCCCTGATAAAGAGTCCCTCCCCATCTTTCCTGTAGGCCCCCCTTAGGTACTGGAAGGCTGCTATAAGGTCTCCCCGGAGCTTTCTCTTCTCTAGACTGAATAACCCCAACTCTCTCAGCCTGTCCTCATAGGAGATGTGCTCCATCCCTCTGATCATCTCCGTGGCTTCCTCTGGACTCGCTCCAACAGATCCATGTCCTTCTTATGTTTCATCCTTTTCACCCACCAGTACCCCCAGGTCCTTCTCGGCAGGGCTGCTCGCAATCGCTTCATCCCCCAGCCTGTATTGATACTGGAGATTCTCCCAACCCAAGTGCAGGACCCTGCACTTGGCCTTGTTGAACCTCATTGAGGTTCACACGGACCCAATTCTCAAGCTAGTTGACCGTAGCAGCGGGAGAAACTACACTGAAACATCAGGAACTCCCTTCCAGTCTTCTCTTCCATATTTATCACCTCCACTGATCGATGCTAAGTACTCAGAACATGCAGAGTGTTAAATCTTCCCTAGCTCCTTCTCCTAGAGGAAATATTGCAAATGCTAGCAATGAAGTAGAGCAAATGCCTGCTCTGTTTGCCACCATGAACACTTACAAGGTGCTGTAGTCTGGAATAAGTTCTATTCTATTTCTATACACGCACATACATAAACTCGTCTATGTATGTGTATACGCATGCGTAGATGCTTGTGTATATCCACATACACACACATACAGAGCCCACATACCCACATATCCATAGACACACATATAGAGCCCACATATCCATACAGCCCAGTTCGAAATGGGCTGTACACGCTGCTATATTTTTATTTCTCAGGAGTTCATTCAACTATTCTGGTACTTTCTTTTCACCCTTATACCAGAGTAACGGATTGTAGGAGTAGCTTTCTGCATTTTGACCAGTGCATACACAACATGGTGTAATCTCATCTATATCACGGCATCTCATCGGAGCCACAGAGTAAGAGAAGGAATGTGTCACTTGAAAATGCTGAATTTCTGTCACTTGCTCTCTCCGTAGGAATCGCACGCATGGATTTGCCAGGAGGAGCACACAAGACGTGCAGTTCCTCCTGCCTGAAGCTGCACCCTGGTATGTTCTGCTGGTGTTTTGCTTCTGTGCATGCATGTGTGTGCAGGCACATACGTGCACACATGTGCCTCGTACCAACACAGCTGCGTGGGCCTCGGGCTAGTCTGTGAGCTTACGCTTTTCAAGTTGCTCTTTTTAAGGACATGGTGCCACATGCCTGGAGATAGAGGACGCGTGTTACAGAAGTCACGCCTAGGGCATGGCTTGTGCATGGGCAAGGTGTTATGGGTGCCAGGCACAGTCAGTTCGCCTGTCACAGCAGGGAAGAGGGCACGTAAATCCATCCCTGTGACACAGCTCCAGGCGCCTCGCTTGTTTATTTGTCTCGCAGTGACAGTGCTGTGTTCTTTCAGGTCAGTGTGTGAGTGTATGTGTGGGTGTGCATGTGTGCCTCGCCGAAACGGTCTCCGGTATCTCAGGCCACCAGGACAGGGGATGTATGTGCCTGTCAGTGGGGTATGTGCCAGTTCAGGAACAACAGTCGTGTGTATTTTTGGCACACGCTAGTGTGTCTGTCAGACCCCAAGTGCGCCTGCCCACGTCTCTCAGGCCAGCGGGTGGATGTTTGTGTCTCATGACCCGTGTGTGCTGGAGGAGCTTGTGTGCCTGTCCTTCTCCCACGGTTACATGCCACGGAGTGCTCTGAGTGTATCTATCTGGGCACATGTCAGGCTGCTCTGCCTGTGCCATTCTCTGTGTGTCTGACAGCGACAGTCCCAAATGCCTCAGCACAACATCTGTCTTCCAATGACAGCAGCCTGTGTTCCTCAAGCCAGTCCGTCTATCTGTCTGTCTGGCAGCAACACAGGACCCTGTGTGTGTCTCACAGTGACACAGCCCCTGTATGCCAGACCAGCTCATGGGTTTGTTTCGTTGTGCCACTGTCACACACACCTCTGCACTGCTTGTGTGTCTCACAGTGACAGTCACGCACCTCAGGACAGCACGTGTCCGTGCATCCCCATGACATGGCTTCAAACCGCCGTGACAGCCACACACCTCGGACTGGTATGTGGTGTCTCTCTGTCACACAGTGACGCACCTCAGACCCCTGACAGTGACACAGCCACACGACTCACACCCTCGCCTGAGTGTGCCACAGGCCAGGCTGCCTCAGACGACCATGTGACACAGGCCCATGTCCCTCCGAGCCGCCCCTGTCACACGCGCGCCTCAGGACTGTGTGTGCCTCAGAGTGCCGTTGCCTGTGTGCCTCAGAGTCTGGGGGTGTGTGGGGACTGTGGGTGTGAGGAGATTGTGGGTGTCTGTGTGGAGACTGTGGGTGTGTGTGGAGACTGCGTGTGTGGGGACTCTGTGTGTGTGTGAGGAGACGTGTGTGTGTGGAGGCTGTTTGTGGAGACTATGGGCGTGTGTGGAGATTCCGTGTGTGTGAGACTCCGTGTGTGGGAGGAGACGGCGTGTCTGTGGAGACTGTGAGGGTGGTGTGTGGAGACTTGTGTGTGTGTGGACTGTTCGTGTGTGTGTGGACACTGATTGTAGAGACTGTGGGTGTGTGTGAGGCGACTCCGTGTGTGAGGAGACCGCGGGTGTCTGCGGAGATTCCGTGTGTGCGGGGAGACTGTGTGTCTGTGGAGACCGTGTGGGTGCGTGTGGAGACTTGTGTGTGTGGGGACTGTGCATGTGTGTGAGGAGACGTGTGCGTGGATATCGACTGCGGGTGTGTGTGAGGCGACTCCGTCTGTGAAGAGACCGCGGGTGCCTGCACAGACCGTGGCTGTGTGAGCCGGACCAGCCGAGGCGGCCGCGGGGGCAGCCGGACCCGCACGTCAGCGCGCCGCGCGGGGCGGGCGGGAGGGCGGTGGCGCCGTTAAAGGCCGGCGGCGGCGGCACGGCGCAGGCAGCGCGCAGGGGCTGGGCTCGGCGCCGGCAGGGGAGCGAGGCACAGCGAGGCGGCGGCCGCCACAGCCACCCTCCCACCCACCATGTCAGGCACCCGGGCGTCCAACGACCGCAGCAGCCACCCCAGCGGCGGCGGGCTGAAGCGGGCGCGCAGCGAGCCGGGCGGTAACAAAGTGACGGTGGTGCTGGGGGCGCAGTGGGGGGACGAAGGCAAGGGCAAGGTGGTCGACCTGCTGGCCACCGAGTCGGACGTTGTGTGCCGGTGCCAGGTGGGTGCCGGGCTGGGCCGGCTCTGCCCGCCGCTCCCCGCTTTACGCCCCCGCTCCCCTCAGCCTGGCGCCCTCCTTCCCTTGCGAGTCCCTGCTTTCTCCCCCGTGCTGCTCTTCCTCTTCTCCACCCCCCAGCGCTGTTTCCCTCCGCCTGCCTGCCTCGATCTTCTGCTCCTGGTGATTTTCTTCCTCCCCTCCCCGCTCCCCCTCTCCCGCAGCGAACGGTGGGTCGCGAACGCGCCCCGGTGGGCAGCCATGTGCTGTCGTCCGTCCCCCCTTCCCCTCCACCCCTCCCCGGCTGCGCTTCGAAATGCCACTCGGAAAGAAAAAGCCTTGAACTATAAATATAAATAGCTGACCCTTCACGATAAGCGACACAGGATCCCGAGGTGCCGGCCGGAGGGCGGGGGAGGGGGGTCCGTGGCCCGTCTGCCTGGGGCGGGGCGGGCGGTGCGGCGCTGCCCGGGGTGGGTGGCCCGGCCCGGCCAAGGGCCGCGCTCCGGGCGCTTCCCGGCGCTCGGTTGTTTTGGGAAGCAAAGCCCCAAGAGGCCTGGGGTGGGGTCTGTTGCTCGCAAGGCTGTAACGCTGCTTGCTGGAGGGGTTGGTGTCTCCGGGCGTGTTGCTCCTTCGGGAAAAAAGATAGTGTTATGAGGCGGCGTGAAGACCAGCTGCTAATAAACGTCGTGAGTTTTCCTAAGTTTTGCTGCAGGGGGCCTCTTGGATAGGCAGGTTGTGTTCCCTGCAAAGCACCTGGAAGTTTTTTCTAAAAATAGTTTTAAGTGGAGCGTGAGTGAAATGGAAAAAAACCCCCAAGTTATATAAAAGTACAAGATTTAAACAGTTTGGTGAAAAGGGCAACATTTTATAAGGCTTTGCTTGTGTGTATTTTTGAATTGAATATAATACAAGGATTCTTAAAATTATCTGTTTGCCTAGTATAAACCGAATTGGACACAAAGGTGACCCCAATAATAGTAATAACTTTTAAAAGAACTGTTTTCAAACGTTAATTGTGAACATAGTAGATGAATACAGCTAATAATCTGTTCAATTGTCCCTGTAAACTATGCAACCACGTTAAGAAGCAGTCAGCTCAGTCCAGCTCAGTTGGTATGTACCATGAAATTTATTCTGCTTTAAAATGCATGATAGCTACTGCAAAGCTACAGATATCCTTGAATCTGAGATGATAAATCCAAGGACGTTTGTATAATTAAGTATATTATGTAAATAAATGTTGTCATGTGAGTTAAATACTTAGAAGGTGGAGGAAGTATTTTCAGTTGGGACATTAAACTCCCAAGATCTTCAGTCACCTTGGGGAGAACTTTCAGTGCAAAAGTTAGCTAATGAATATGTATTATCAGGACTATAGCTACTTTCACATTTTTATTTCCCCCTTTCCCATTCCCACACCCCCCCTTCCCCCACCAATAAACTGTTGCCAGGAATTTAAACACAGGTCTCATAATTGCTTTGCTGAGAAAACAAAACTTAAAAGTTTTAGCTGAGGAGAAGTATTTCATATGGGCCACAGTCAAACAGTGCTTCCTCAGGGGTTTACCGTTATTACTGCAAGAAGTTATATTGGTTCTTCCTAAACCAGCTTTTAAGGACTGCCTTCAGGATGGATTTGTTGTCCATCCAGAGAACTAATTTGTAAGCACGACCCCCAGGTGCAGCCTGAGAATACCCCTTGAAGGGTACAGGCCTCTGCATGTGTGAACGTGCCAGAAGGGTTAGTGTGTTAACAACAGGCTAGACGGCTTAGATGGTTTAATATTCTTCTGGGCATATCTAGATCATCTTTCTGTAGCCTGATGGTGAGACTGGGATGGATGGAAGGCAGGTGGATCTAGAGGAGCTCCGCACTCTACAGAGTAGCGTTCACTACTACATGTGTGCACATGGTGTGCGTGAGGCTACAATAGGATTAGAAACGCACCGATTCAATGGAAGCGTCTTCAGGATTACAGTTTAGGAAAGAAGGTAAAACATTGCATGAAATAAGGAAAACATGAGTAATAATTTACTTCTGAGTAGAAAAATTATGCAATGTAAGTGAAAAGTGATTTTAAAAAATATTTAAGTGGGGTTTTTGCAAGTCTAAGAATTTGATGATGCTTTTTTAAAAAAGCTATCATTTTAATAGACTAATACTTTGTACTTTCAAAAGCAATTGTGCAAGTAGGTAACAGTGTATGATTTTTGTGTCTCTTAAAACTCATATGTGACTGCTTAGTAAAGATATGCATGTGTGTAAGCATGTGAACAGTACTAACTAGAGGTCTCTCAGTGTGATAATGGTATGTGATTAATTTAGGGGCCTAATCAGTTTGAGTGGGACTTTAATGGCACGTACTGCCATAAAAAACCTCAGCATTTGGACCAGAATCTTGCTTGCTTCACATTCCTCCTAGAAACTAAGAAAAACTTTAGTGCAATTGCACTTGCGTACTAGAGTAGATTGCTTAAACAAGAAACACTGAAGGTCTCCCTTACTAGAGACTTCAGGAAAAAATGTCAGAAAAAGTTCCATCAGGATTTTTCCTGATATCCCGTCCACTCCGTTTTCTGAGACATTGATGGAAACAGTGTTCAACAGCCTGTTTTAGTCCTCAGCGAAATGAAAGTAGGGAAAGGCAGCAAATGAATGAGGGAAAGGGGGATGTTTATGTCTTCTAAAATAATGTCTCAACTAGATTAATTCTTTGTCACAGTAGGATACTCTTTGACCTAACGTTTCTTTAAAGCTGCTTTTCTTCGCCCTCAAGTAGAATTTAAATTCAGGGTCAAATTTGAAGGGCTTTCTCAAAATAGTAGTTCCCTAATATTTCTATGGAAGGAAATAATTTTCATTAAACGTTTCTCAAGTATATTTAGCGTGTTGATTTCGTGAGAAAAATCTGTGACAGCTAGATTGCTGCAGAGGAAATGAAATGGTATTTCCTGGGATGCTGGAAAGAAAAGCAAGCAAGCAAATGGGAATAAGGAGTCCTTTACAGCAATAAGGGAAGCTTCAAAATAAGTTAATTAAAGAAAATTCTGCATTAAAATTCTGGCCTCTCTAATTTTCCTGAGTTTCAGGATTTAATTTCACATGAATTGAAGAGTCTCAGTTTGTTGATCGTGTTGTTTCTGTTTTTTCAGTACTTGGTTTATACAGTCTGCGTACAAATGAGTTATGGTATGCACTTAATTTTTCACATTAGTGGCAATGAAATATGTGGCATAATTTAAATACGAAATCTTAGTTCAACTAGAATAATTGATTTCATTTCACCTGTATACTTAAAGCATACTTTGTGAAAGAGGATGCTTCAGTAAGAGTAAAAGATCTGTGCATATTCTTGTAGATGATGCTGAACAAAACTTTTCACAGGCTGCTTTCATTAAAATACCAGACACAGCCACCCATCCCCATATAAATAAGCAGAAAAGGTATTTCTAAATAAATAAATAACAACAGGCAGCTTAAGGCTGTTAAAGAACTGAGTAGGTTTGTCTATGTTTGGGTTATTAATGGAGATAACTTTTCCTCTAAATTGCTCTTTCAGCAAGCAAAGGCGTCCAGAAGCGTAATGATAGAGGCTATTATTTCTTATTGTGGCCTCCTGGGGCATAGAACTGTCACATTATACTCTGCAATACTTTTAATCCCTGGTATGTTATCAGGGAAGTGTACAATCAAAGAGTTCAACTGCAAATGTTTAATTTTGATGTTTCCTTTAAAACAGGTTTTGTGCGTTTGTTTAGAGCTTCTAACTGATAGAATACCAGATGTGAAGAGGGAAGTTCACTTTTTACCTAGCCTCTTAGCATGTTGTCATAGAAAAATGTAATCTTAAGTAATTTGGATACATATAATCGTATTAATGAAGACAGTTTTGGCATTGTTCAAAACTTTTCTTCAGATGGTGATTTCTTCAGTGGCAGTTCTCATTCCAGCTGTATGTTTCTCACATCGCCTCATACGTTGTTGTGTGGCTGCCTTCAAAACTGGAGCTTGTGGCTGGTTTTGCCTACCTGGGTTTTAATTAGGTAATTTCTCAGATCTGGTTTGGAGCATGATCAAACAAATAGTCAACTGTCACAACTGCCGAGGTGACGTGCCTCCAGAGGCACCACTTAAACTAGCTCTGTTCCCAGAAAGTCGTGTATAGAACTGCTGTAGTAAGTTTGCAGTAAACTGAGGACAGCTGGTGTCATACAAGTCTGCCTGTTTCCTTAAGCTGAGACTATGTAAGGTACACTTGTAATAATAACTTTTCACTGAAGATGTTTACTGTACAGTGTAAATGGAAAAGGAAATAGCATGCATTGGCAAAAATGGCAGGTTAAGTACTCTGCATCTTTGCCAGTAACGGTAAATTACTCATGAGACACTTTCTCTTTTATAGTGCAGGTGTGTGCCAAGAATGTCTAAGAATTCCTGTCGTAGTGGAGAGTAAACAATTCTGCCCTTCCTGATGAAGTTTTGTTGTGCAATAAGTTGTTTTACAACAGAACATCCAAAAGCATTGGAGGAAAAAGCCTGTAAACAATTTGATAAAAAATTTGAAGGAAAGGAAAGAGAAAAAGATTTTTCCAACGCTCAATGCGAGAGATACAAAAGATGTTACTAGTAAATTAGTAGAGCCCCTGTGGTAATAATCCTTACCTGCATTGGGCTTGATCTTGGTTACTGAATAGATTGATAACAGTTGCTGCACAAATGTGTATCTTTCCGTCACTTCATACCAAAACCAGTGACAATGATTCAGCAGCAGGGGCTAGTCCAAGGCGGTCTTAAAGTTTCTTTTCAAGCCTTCATTTGGCACTGCTGTTCCAGAGCTGCCCATGCCGATGCTGGATGTGTCAGACCTGTGACACTTCTGACATCTACAAGTCTGGAAACAATCTGCCTGATATTATCAGTATTCCCTTAAGAACTGGGATTGAAGAAACAATGCCAAATTTTAAGAATGTGATTGCAAAAAGAAGAGCTGTTGCTAAATTCGTTAAGCTTCTCATATTAATGTAGTTTTATTCTTCACTAAATATGTAGTCACTCTTTAAAACACCTCCTCTGTCTGAGTCAGTATGCTTTCAAGTTAAGAATTGCCTTGGTTTTGAAAAGGAATCATCTGATCTTTTGAGACAGCTGGACAAAAATTATAGTTGATGTTAATACTGAAGAAAAGCTGAGGAGGTTGAAAAAGGTAACAGAAAAACTTGCTGTTAAGGTCTTTTGTGGTTGAGTAGTTTGCAGTGACTTGGACCAAAGAGATTTAACCAAGTCATGCACCAAGGACACCGAGTGCCTAGTTTTCTTGATGTAGGGGATGTTAACAAATAAGATTCAGAGGGACTAACCAGTAAGAAAAGCCTAGTGATGTTTTGGGTTTGAGATACCATTACAACATTAGAGAACAGCTTAGGAAGGGGTGAAGGGATGTGCCTGACACTTATGATATAATATACAATACAAATAACTGCAGCATATTATTGCAAATTTCCTTATTTCCTTGTTCTGGTGTTTTTATGAATGCAAAGTAAATACCATATATATTAGGATTGGTACTTTGAGGAATGAAAAGGAATATACTGTGTGCAAGTGATCAAATAATAAAAACCAGAAATGCCACATGAGAAGTTTTTCTTAGGGGTTTATATGCAAGACAGTGGTTTTCTTTATTCCTGTGTTGTACTGCTGACATGGCAGGGCAAAGCAGCCACACGTTGTCGTGACTGTCCCTATTGATCGTGGGCTACTGGAACTGTTTGCAACAGGGATTAAATTAGGGCAGTTCTGTCTGGTGGTTATGTGGAGTTACAGGGGCTTGTTGGCGACTGTTTTTCTCTGTGTGTATGTATCATGTGTTGCTCTCCTTTCAGTGAGATTTAACCCTGATATTTAGTATAATTTCTCCCTACAGGATAAAGTAGCATGTAAAGACTTTAATCTCCTAATGATTTAGTGCTTGATGATCTCCAGTGAAAAGATTGATGACCTTGGAATCATGAGCATGCAGTGACTGCAGGACTCAAGCTTTTGATTTCTCTAATGTTTGGGAAGGTTGATAATCCCATTTGCACGTACATGTACGTTCATACAGGCATATTTCTTCCTAAGTAATTTTTTGCAAGATTCCTTGCAAAAAAGCAAGTAGGTTTTATTTTGCTTTTCAACACAGGAGAGGGTTCATCAAGTGTGAGTGGTTTCCTTAGCTACAATAAAGAAGTCCACCCTCTCAAAATTAAAACTTCTTTTTGTAGCAATCTGTCACTTAGAAGGTATTTTGCCCAAATCTTATTTTTCATTTTGTGTATACATGCTTACATGCTACACTATATCATTTTAGGCTTTAGAGCAACACGGTAACATTGCTATTTTAAACTAGCCTCTCCTTTGGGCATCAGTGAGATCATCTCAGGACCACCAGGATTATAAATACTGTATGAGAAGGTCAGGTTTAAAGTTTCCAAATCTCCATAAGAAAGCAAGCTTAATTTTCAATCCCCTTTATAAAGCCTCATAAATTTATTATCCCCTACAAGCATCAAAAGAAAGCAACTGGAAATTAAGCTGAAATGACATCTGTTCTGTTTCATTCCTGTTGTAACTCACTAGCTGTTGTTAACTTGTTTACAGATATAAGAAAAGTTATGTTCATATCTTTGGATCATATTACTTGCCACAGGGGTATGACTGCACCTCTTCAGAAGAGAGGACTAAAGATGAGCAGACACATCTAGGTTTTTCGTGTGTGATTTCCTTTATTTTAGGATTCTGCTAATATTAGTCAGAATGCTTTTTCCACTATAGCATTTTCTATCATTATACCTTGAATTCGTTACTTTCTTTACATCTTCTACTGGAGTTTAGTGTATGTTTTGTTGTAGTGGTCTGTCACAGTAGATTGTTTTTATGTGATTCAACAAAATTTTAAATTCCGTTTGAGAGAAAATAACTAGAGTTTAAGAGTGTCTAGTTTGCCTATGCTGACTGCTGTTTAAAACCTGAATTGAATTAGACCTGGCTTTTCCAGTTGCACTTTTCAGATACTTAGGAACACCAAGGTATCCATATAAGTTAGGGTCACTTTTCATTTGTAGTAAAGGGAAAAGCACTACATTATTAGTGTAAAATATGATATAAGCTTCAGTGTTTGATACTTGTGCTATAAATAATTTTATATAGTTCTTAAGGTCAAAAGTTTTGCTCAGTTCTTCTCAAGGGTGTTTGTGTTTATAACCATACTAATTGTCTCACTAGGCTTTAGAAGGTCTCCTTCCACGGGAATTCAGGAGTTTTTGAAGAGATCACTGTTTTAATTGGGAAGATGGGATCCTGTGGATTTTGTTCGTTCTATGAGATAGTGAGAAGGGCCGTGGCAGGGACACACTTGACCAGATGCAGGAATCGGACATAGCAGTTCTGTGCGAAGTTGCTCTTCCCCAAAACACTTATTGCAAACATTCTTTGGGAAGAAGAGCAAGGCTAACTAGGTTTGGCTGATGATGATTGGTGTCAGGAGATAAATACTTGCAACTTACTCCAGCTCTTTGTCACGACTGTAGCTTTAAAAAGAGCTGCTCCCTCAGCTTTTCTGGTCTAAGTACATTTCTGATTATTCCCTAACCCAATTCTTTCCAATGGCTGGGGCTTAAAAAAAAAAAAGTTATGATTGCCTTCTTGGAACTGAGTTGGGTGCTATTAGGCAATAGTTAAACTGGAAAAATTAGCAAAAAAAACCCTACTTCCATTAAAGGAAACTAACAAGCACGTGTGGCAGCAACCTCCCAACCGGAATATACAGCACTCCAAGTCATCAGACAAAAGCTTTCACACACAGGTGATTTTTGTGATGTGGTATCTAAGTGTTCAAAATCGTTGCATTTCTCTGGGTGTTGGATTTTTTTTTTTTAAACCAATGATGTTCTAAACTCACTTGCAATGGTGTAAATAAAGAGAAATGCCATGAAAGGCAATGGATTTATACTATTATAAAGTTCATGTCAAAGCCATCTATGCTGGTAGCACTTACTAGCTACATTTATTCAAGTTAGTTCCAGGCAGTTGCTAATGTCAGCTAGAAATAGCCATCGTTAATTAAATTGTAAAGAGAAAGAAGAAACAATTTATGTAATAATGCTGCTTCTTATTTATTCAGAATCACATGTGAAATGCTATAAATGGAAGAAAATTACTCAGTCCAGATAAGAAATATTTTACAATCTGTTTCATAGTATGGTGAGAGCTATTTGTCCTGCAGATGCAGTTGAATTTCAGAAAATGTTTTGCTTCATCAATGGATCTAATTAGTAGAGCTGGGACACTTGCAGTGAAAAGAGATAGGAATCATATAATTTATTTTCAGATGCAGACTTCCCAAACCATTGGTTTGTAGCTGGTATTCCAATTCATAGATTATAAATTCATAGATTATAATGACAGAGGGGATCATTTTTGTAATCTTGTCTGAGTACCAAGGACACCGTATTCTAATAGCAGTTGCACCACTGCCAAAAGGAGAGGTAATACAATCTCTCTACTCCTACTTGATATTCCCATTTATACACGCGAGGTTTGCCTTAGGCATATCAACCGGTACTGAAACTGTATTCAGACACCTCCACATGCTTCCTAGCATAGATATCTTCCACCCAAAGTTTGGCCTACCTTTTTCTTTCGAATTCATTTATTCTAAACCTAGTCATGACATTTTGTACGTTTACTGCATGTGCCAGTTGTCTGGGGAGCTCAGACTGCTGCGTACTGCAGGTACACCACTTGAATGGTAGTTGTGTCATCTGCGCATCTTCAATACTGAGTTTCTATTCTTTTCCCCCATTGCATTGATTAGCATTGCTAACTGGAAGAGGGTGGGACCCATCAGAGACATACCTGTTTTGTGTTCATTCTCTAGTTATAGTTTGAAATTATCACCAGGTTTTAAGGCATTTTACATGCGCTGTGCTGATATTTTTTTATATCGGTTTAATTAATCAAGTTATGAATGGGCATTGTGAGGAGCACTGAGCAAATGAAAGATGTGCTAACCAGTGGACACCAGCAGAGCACCTGGAAGCACTCCTCCAACATATGCAGAACGCAGTCTCCTGCACACTACTGGGCTGGCAGGAGCAGGCAAAACACAGCTGAGCGTCAGTACAGATTTCATTCTTATTCAAACGTGTATCGTAAGGCCAACTGGGAGGAAAGTGTTCCTGCTGAAGGTACTGAACAGCCTCACTGCTGCTCTGAGGTAGCAATTCTGTTTCTACCTTGGGATGTTACCACTGCAGAGGACAAAAGATGATTTTAAAAACAATACAGAACAAAACACCAGCCTTACAATGTCTGAGCACTTTGGAAGGTGGATTTGTTTCTTCTTTTTTTGTAAATTCTACTGAAAAGACAAAGACTATGTGTTCTCCTCTGCCAACCTGTTCATGATAATTATTAATTCCCTGAAAGATAATGTTTATACCAGCATACAGTTGTTAATGCTGGTAAGATGTAATAAATTCTCAGTTTAGTGTATTGATGCAGTTCT
This sequence comes from Rissa tridactyla, assembly GCF_028500815.1. NCBI lineage: Eukaryota > Metazoa > Chordata > Aves > Charadriiformes > Laridae > Rissa > Rissa tridactyla. Next base: position 62,378,697 of record NC_071469.1, read on the forward strand.
TGTATTCATGTACTATGGAATAATAATCAAAGTACTTCACTTCAGTGCAAGAATCCAATATCACAAGTAGATCAGCACATAAAAAGCTTGAAAATGTATTTTCTTTTTAAATAAACTAATGTACTGAAAAAAATATTAGGATGTTTTATGAGGTAGCTTAAGTTCCTCTAGTTCCTTCTTGTACTGGGACAATATGTAACTTTACACTTTTATTATTAAAAGTCTGAAAATATAGATTAAAGTCTTCCACAAAAAAATCCAATTTTTATCTGAGCCCAACTTAAATGTTCTTTAAAAATAATTAAAAAAAAAAAAACAAACCAAAATAAACCTTACCATCTAGGATTACTCTGCTCTGAAAATAATGCCTAGTATGTTTCCTGCTGTTTAATTCTTGAAAACAACATGTTGCAGCTCTTTCTATTAACTTAAAGTCTGTTTTCCAACCTAGAATGATAGGCATTTTGGGTTGTTGAATTTAAACCATGTTGCTGGTGGTCTGCTGGATTTTAGAAGAAAGGAGGCGTAGCTTGCAGCACCACAAAGTAATAGAGCATTCCTTAGGCAAAATATATTGAAATAATATATGTTTAATGCTGCTAATAGAGCCACAACTTGTAGTGCTTTCAAAGTTGTTAAAAACTGATTTGTTAAGCAATGTAGGTACTTTCAAAAGGCTGAGTACTAATTTTCCACTGTGGGCTCTGAACGACTTGAGTGAAAGTTATTTTTTCTTAGGTGCCTGATTTAAATGTGAAAAACATTTAACAGCTACTAAATACTGCTAGAAACAAGCATTTATCTGCTCTGAAACTTTAATATAGCTGATACGGAGAACAGCAGCTGTGGCTGCACAGTCAAAAAGTATTGCTGCGTATTTAAGGCTTTTTATTACTATAGTAAGATACCTGTCCTGTTGTCTTTGTCGTGCGTAATGTTTTCTAGTTCTCAAGTCTCACTTCATTGCTGAAGTTTTCTGTAATTGATAGCCCCAGTCACCTGCACCTGGTAGATTTCCTGCATTTGGTAGTCTTAATAGAGTCATTAGAGATTAAAGTGGTTTAACAGAAGGGCCACAAGTGCTGCTGAACATGTTGGAATTGCTGCAGGAGCAGTAAGAAAGGTTTCACGTTAAAGTGGATGCAAATGTTCAAGCCTTTTGGAGCTTCAGCAGCTCACCTAATCGTTCCTTCTTGGGAACCGAACTTGCCACACAAGAGTAGTTTAATGGGAATGCCAAGGCTTCCCAGGTTTTGTAAGGAAATGCTAATTGTTATTTCTGGTCATACCATCGTTTTGCAATACAGGTGATGCCGAAGTGGCACTGGTGATTAATCTGTCAGAAGTTGTTGCCTTAACATTCCCTTCATTAGAGGTTTTTGAAGAACCATGAGAGAAGGCAGATACCATCGTTAGAGACCTAGGAAAGTGCAAATGATGAAAGATAAGTAAAATTCGGGTGAGATCAGTGGTGCACAGCAGAGATTCTGTGAGTATTAAATGGGTCCTCATTGTGCAGAGCTGCATTTGAAGCAAGGGCCAAGCAGAGACACCAAAGGTCTCCTGGTCCAAGTGGGAAGCATCCTGAGGGTCCAGAGAATACTGTCAGTACGTGTGTTAATGTTGACACCACTTTAATGAAATATCATTTGAGGAAAAGAAGGGAGTTTACATGGTTATAGTGTACCAGGTAGTTCTCTGCACATTCAATCATGTAATCTTCAGATTAAGCCCATACAAACTTTCAGATTCTCCTTATACTTTGTCAGCAAAATAAATGGCTCATATAGACTGTACATTGACTCTCAGAACTCAAGTAAAATCAGAAAAGGAATAGCTGTCTTTAATATTTGAGCTATTAGATATGCTACTAGAATATCAATGAAAGTGAACATGAGGAATCTCTGAGATGTCCAGATAATAAACAGAAAGTATCTTATCAGACCCAGCAGTATGTTTTGCAAGTTTGGCCATGTCTGTTGGGCAATTCAGTGCTCTGCTACCACTTTAATTGTATTTGTAAAAATGTAATTAATTGAGCTCTAAAAATCTACTCAGAAGACACTTGTTTAGGAAATGCCGACCAACATGAGCAGTGCACAAAACCAGTTCCGGAGCTGTCAACACTAGTTTTCAATTATAGAAGTGCTGTTTTATAAGGTCTGTCACTGAATTCTTGATTTATGTTACCTGTCCAGAGGGAGTGAAAGTGGATCCAGAGATTTTTGGCAATTAAAGGATATATCATATCTGCTGATGCTTCTGTGCTTTGGTATTTTTTTAGGTATGCCAGCTGTCACAGTTGAATGATTAATGTCCCCTTTTAAGCATTTTCTAAAGAAAGAGACCATTTGTCTGGGTATCAGTTGTTCAGGAAAATCTCCAAAAGCATAAACTGTCTTTCATAAACATTCTCATACTGGTATATCCTACCTTCTAAAATTTTAGGATACAAGAAAACACTTCTGACTCTAATTTAGGAGTGCTGTTATCTCAGATTGTGAGCCCTCAAGCCTGATTTCATTTGTTCATGTTGATTAAGAACAGCAGAATATAACTATAGTATTAGTGACAACAAATAACTTTTGAAGGAGCCTGGTTCCCTATTTTCTCAGGAAATGCAGAAGTTGTTTTTTGTAGTAGAGATTAAATCAGTGTTAAATTGAGTTTGTTCTTTTAAAGTTTCCATCTTGCTGTCATCTGTAGGCAAGCAGAAAAGGAAAGCTGATTATCTCAGAAGAAGTTACTAGCCTCTTTCCCAAGCCTGATATAGCTGCAATAAAATAAACTGGTGTTGCAACTATTGCAATCCATCCAGTCTCAGACCTCTTAAAGATCACATAAAGGAGTTTCCTGCATGTTTTATTAACCTGATAGATACTTCAATACCTTTTAACTAGATCCAGGTTTCTACAGCTGGCTTCTTATATCTGGGAGGCAAGCTAAATACCCAGGATGGTTCTGCGTTCTTCAGGATTCTCCAGACAAGTTATAACTCTGCATTAGCAAGACACCTGAGGGTCCTTCCCAGCCCAAGGATGAGCTACCCAGCAGTTTGCTATCAAATGGAATTTGTGTGTGCACCAGTTTTTCTGTGGCAACTCTCACTTGGCTCTCCCTTGGCAGGTTATCTGTTTAAACTGTATTGTTGAGCTCACATCTTCCAAAACATGAGAATTACTTTTGTCATATTTAAAGGCATATTTCTTAATGTTTTCCTCCATCCCACTGCTTAAAAAAAGCTTGATTTTTTTAAATTATTTTTTTTATACCCAGTAGCTTTTATTTTCTTATGTTGTGTTTCAGCATATATCCACATTTTGAAAGGAACGTCAGTTGCCATTTCCCTGTATATTACATGCAAACAAATGGGTAAATGAAGAGTAAACAAAACTCCAGAAGAACATGCGTTATGTTATTAATTTTTATAAATGACTGTCCTTTCTCAGTGTTTTCATATAACAACTCCACTCATTCAGGCAACACTCTTCATTATTTGCAAATTACCCATGACTGTGTCAGTTCTCCTTCCAGTAGATGCCCTCATTCTAGGCACTTCTGCATCATTCAGACCTCATACTAAATCCTCCAAGATTTGTAATCAGTTTGGAAAATGGAAGGCCTGTAGCACCACAGCACAAAAGTAGTCAGATTTCCCAACCTTATCACTAGGAGAAAAAGTTACATCATGGCAGAACAGCAACAACATTAAGCCTGTCAAAAAACCCCTTTATTTTTTAAAACTCTTTACTGTTCCTGTTCAAATCAACTCATGACCTTGATTTACTCATCTCTTCCCAAGTTTTTGTGTCGTCTCATTATTCTGTTTTAAAGCCGTCTGCAAAAATGTGGTTTCTTGAGGAAAATACCAGTTCTCATTCTCAGGTCTGGTAGATGGTTGTGTAAGGTATGAACTGTAGTGGACTTCATAAAGTGGTAATGGTGTTAGCTGGGAAGATCATCCCTTGACAGGGAGAGTCTGTGAAGCTGCAAAGACTACACGTGCTCACAACTTTATACAGACCTTCCATCTTGAACGCCCAGAGGAGCAGTATCTGTTTGTGGGTGGGTGGGGAGGAAGAGCTTCCATTCAAAAGGAAATGTTGGACGTTGTAGGCTTAAACCCACAGAAAACGCCCAAAAAGGATGGGTTTGTGTAGGCATTTCAGGGACAGGACTCTGTGGGTGGTAGGTCAATCCAGTTTTGTTCCCAGAAAGCTTCAGTTCTCTTCTAGCTTCTGCTACTGCTCCTGCATTTACTCTTGCTCTGCCCCAGTCCTGCCTTGACTCCATGGTATCACTCTGCTTTGTAATTCTACACAGTCCTGCTGAAATCCTTCAGCCCCCTCATTGTCCTGTCTGAGCCCTTTTTACAGTACTACAGCATCTCAAGAACCTATAAGGTGGAGAAAGCAGTGACACAAAGCATGAATGTATAAGTAAGAAAAAAAAAGATGAACTTGTCAAATCATCTGTGGAGAGTTCAGAGCAGTAGTATAAGCCCATTAATCTTCTGATGTTTCTTTCTGTTGCAGGGTGGGAATAACGCAGGCCATACTGTGGTTGTTGATGGGAAAGAATATGATTTTCACCTGTTTCCTAGCGGCATCATTAATCCAAAGGCAATTTCTTTTATTGGTAAGAGAATTTTGGAATTTGTTAAATAAAATAACATTACATAGTAGGTAGCTCCAACCATATTTTATAGTAGCAAACAAAGAAAAACATATAGGTGACTGTCAGTCAGATTTGCTTCAGCTGTTTGACTTTTATTTCACTGCTGCTTTAACATGAAGAGTTATTTTATGTCCAGTGTCACTTTAGTGTCTGCTACTGAAAACTGAAAGTGAGAACCCCCTCTTTCCATTGCGGTGTTCGTTCTTACATTTATGATACAAATTTGGATCCCACCCTTTATTTGCACACTCCTTTTATACTTTCAGAAATACAAATGTTGTACTTTGAGGACACAAAACGCAGCACTTCGGCTAAATAAATAATACCATTTATCTCTGGCATCTCTTTACTGACTTTCCAGAAGTAAGCCCCAGGATACAGGGCTCTGGGAGGTCATCATCCAGTCTCCTGTTTGTTCCCATTACCAGCTGTTTAAGGTGATGTTTGTATTTCACTGTAAAGCTGTTCAATGCAAATTGCATTGCAAAAAAGTTTGCATTGCTTACTGGACATGAAACTCCTATTTAAGTGATGGGCAAATTTAAGCCTTCTACTTGTCCAGAATTATAGTTCTTTCTGACAGAAAAAATACATACAGACTGTGCAAGAAATGAGTGTAAGTTTGAGTGAGTCATGGAACTGTAGTTGCAGTTTTGTTCCATTCGATAATTTCCAAATGGATGATTGAAATATATAAAACGCCTTTTTTCCTTCTGCTAAATCTGGTGTATTATCTTGCTTTTCACTTTCCTCCCTGTCAGTTAGTGAAGACTATAACTTAAGTTACCCTAAATTTAGGCTGAGACAGACTCTCTTGCAGATATTTCTGATGTTCCCGAGAAGGAAGCTGCAGCTGTTTCCAGCCCACTGCATCACTAATCCCCCGCGTCTCGTCAGTAACGCTCCATATTGCTTGTGGCTTCTGTATTGTAGGGAGAACGTATTACAGCATAGTTTGAGCTGACTTTAAAACAAATATGTGAATATTGAAGAAAATTTAAATATCATCACACAGGCTGTGCGTCAGCGTTGTAAGGCCACGGGCTTCTTTGAGCTTTTACCAGTGAACAATTGAGGCTGAAGTCGTGGTGCAAAGTCTACCACAAAGACAAGAATCCGCTTACCTCAGCTGGCTTTGGAGCAGGCCCGACATTCACATCTGAAACAAGCAGGCTCTGTTTTTTTCTGTTTGTGGCTTGTAGCTGCTTACCCAAAATGAGGATTTATCCAAAAAGTTCTCAAGATCACTTTGTGAGAAATGTGAGAAACTTAATCTTACTTTTTAAATAACATTTCAGACAGCAAGTGTTTACATGCCTTACATCCTAAGAATGAGTGTTTTATTTCTTGCTTTAAAATAAATCATTTATGTTCCCAAAGGTAATGGAGTGGTTATACATTTACCAGGCCTGTTTGAAGAAGCTGAAAAGAATGAAAAGAAAGGTTTGTATCGAGTAATTTTTAACTTTTCTTTATATTGGCAGCCAGGTTGATGGGTTTTTTAAGCCTTTGTTTCTGACCATAAATATTCAGTGCAATAACATTCTGGATTTTTAATGCGGAGAGCGGTATTTAAAATGCTGAATTGTGTTATAGTCTTCAGACAGATTTTCAAAAGCAATCTTTTAATGGGTTTTCATGGAGTTCTATGGCATTTGATAGCACATTAGGTAGAAAATAAAATCCTAAAGTGTGTGGCAAAGCTCCCTTTGACCTCAAACTGAGATGATCTACCCAGAGTTTCTGCGTCCCCATTTCTGTGCCCAAGTATAAACGAAGTTGGTTCTGCTTTGAGCAAGGCTTTGGAGCAGGTGACCTTCTAAGGTCCCTGGCATCCTAAATTCTTTTATGATACTGTATATATAAATTCTCTATTTTCTGAGGCACAAATGGAGTTTAAGTGATTTGTCATATAGCGAGTTAAACAAGAATCTTTCCTTAAAATAAGAATTGCATGTAAGCCGCAGCATTCTGGCGTGAAGAAGTGAGTATCTTTGTCCATACCAAAATGAGAAAGCTGAAAAAGTGAAAGATGAGAAAAGTTGTTAACAAAAACATTGCTGATATTTGGTATTTGCTTCTGGTGTATCCATTTTGCCTACAGACTTAACAAGAAGCTATATAAACTAGAAGAAAGACATAGAAAAACTAAAACCAAATCTCAAAGTTATACCAGTTGGCACAACTAAAATCCTGCTTTTCTTTATGTCTTTTAACAGGTTTAAAAGATTGGGAGAAAAGACTGATTATATCAGATAGAGCACATATAGGTAAGTGATTACTGAAGGAGGAAAAAACTCACAAACGGTTGCTTAGCTCATGGTGCTAAACTACATTACTCCACAGAACAGTCATATATGTGATCTAATATGGCTTCTTTGTATGTTTTGTATCTGAAACGTGATCATGGAATTTATATCTGCTAAAGAGCCATGTGTTACATGTTTTCACAAAGTTTAAGCAATACTAGCTCTGTTTTCGCATGAGGAGGTCTGTGCACTATCAACGATAACAAAGGCACTTAATCTTGAAATTACAGATGTCTGGGATTTAAAAAAGAATGTTTTTTCTCCTTTGGTCTCCCACTATGTGCATTTGACTTTCCATTGCAGTGTTTGACTTTCATCAGGCAGTAGATGGGCTCCAGGAAGTGCAACGTCAAGCACAAGAAGGAAAAAAGTAAGTATTTTCATCACCTTCATTAATCATTAATAATTATACAAACTTGAAAAATGAGTGTAATTTTGGAAAACAGAAATGCAGTGTATTTCTAAAGAGCCTTGCTGATGTTACTAATTCTGTGACTGTTCTGCTCCTGCTTATGTTAGTGAACAAACTTTGAGGTATTACTGAAAAGGCAGGGTATGAATTCTTACGTATTTCCATTTCCAGTTCTCTGCAACATATAGAGACATTTTGAAATTCCTACTTATTTCCGTGAAAATGATGTTTCCAATCCACTTTGATATCAGTGTAGCAATGCTCTTTTTTAATCAGGTCCGAAGTGTTGGCGTGATTACGTTCCACGCTTGTAATTGTTTATTTTATATTCACTTATGGAGTGAATATACACTCCACTTCATGGAGATAATAGTTTCTATTTTAATTTTAATCTTCCACCTTAGCACAGTATTCATACTTCATTCATACTTCATTATTCTGGTTTCTGAAAAAACAAAGGTTTATGTGAACACACTGTGTTTTTCTCTCTGTACTCTATTAGTTTTTGATCCCATTGGACAATTTCAGCCAAACTTAACATACAAGTAAAGATCTCAAAATTACTGTATTTCTAAAATGCACATGAAAGTGGGCACATGGATGGGGAAACAGTTTCATTTTTATTCTAATCAAGATAAAGCAAGAAAGACATTTTTTACAGTGAGGGTAGCGAAACACTGGCCCAGGTTGCCTGGAGAGGTGGTAAATGCCCCATCCCTGGGAACATTCAGGGTCAGGTTGGACGGGGCTCTGGGCAACTTGATCTGGTTGAAGATGTCCCTGCTCGTTGTGGGGGGGTTGGACCAGGTGACCTTTAAAGGTCCCTTCCAACGCAAGCTATTCTATGATTCTACAGGCTGAAGCAAGAGCTCATAGGGACAGAAATGATATGAATAATGGCAAAGCCATAGGAAACCAGTCTAATCGCGCACAGAACTGGTTGTTATTTACAACTATAGGCAGTTCTGCAACTGTGAAAATGACATTTGTGCTAAGGGATGTAGTATTACCACAGAACAGTATAGTAACCATTATTACTGTATTATATATGTATATACACACAGAATATCAACTAAGCTCTTCTCAGCCAGACCCAAGGCTTAATGCTTTGCTGCATACCATGAATATTAGCGATATTTATGCGAATCCACTGAAGCATGAAAGTTGCAACATTTGTTATTATAGAACTTTAGCCATTTTTTTATTTCTCAGAACTCCTGCCTGGTATATGGTATATTAAAGAGCTGTAACAAAATTACTTAGCATAAAGCATATTTTTGCTTATCATGCTAAAAAAGGCATGCTACATTTATGCGAAAGCATATTATGCATATACACATTTGGGGTGTTTCTTTTCAATTAGCATTGGCACAACAAAGAAGGGGATTGGACCAACATATTCTTCCAAAGCTGCACGAACAGGCCTTCGCATTTGTGACCTCCTTTCTGACTTTGATGAATTTTCTTCAAGGTACAACTATTTTCATTTCTAAATATTAGGTTAAAGAGTGATACCTTTTGGCTGACAGATTTGCTTTTAAGGAGGTTTTTTTAAATATGCGTCTGCATTTTGTACATAAATTGTCTAGAAGGAGAAGAAAGGAAAGAATGTGTTTGTGTATTTCCTGTACTTCACAGAGTTTCTCCTCATTTGAAATGTAATTTTGTACATTGTGAAATGCGCTGATTGAGGTATCGAAGTTCTGGGTATTTTCTCCTTATAGCACTCTGTATATACTGTATATAATTTAAGCTGAGTTCTTCTTGCCAAAGGTTCTATGAACTCAATGAATGTTCTTCATAGTTATGATTTCAATGTTTTACAGATTTAAAAATCTGGCACAACAATACAAGTCAATGTTTCCCACACTGGAAATAGATATAGAGGGACAATTGAAAAAGCTAAAGGTAAGGATTTAACACTTATAATATTTATTCAGTTTCAGGGAAAGTATAGAAGAAAACAGTAATATTTATTTCAACGTTTTTTTTTAAGTGTACCAGAACTACTACTTATTAACTCATTAATTTGAATTAAAAATGCATATCTTCATTATTATAAAACCGTTTAATAAGCAGTAGCTATGTTTTGTAATAGAATGTTCTCTTACTGTGGGCATTAATATAAATTTTGTGGATGATTTAATTCTCCTATAATATTTTACTTTTTTAAATTATTTTTTAAACAGTTATTTTACAAAATAACCGGTGTATTAAAGTAGCCAAGAGAACGCAGGGTGACGCCTGCAGTTAGCAGTGTCCAGCCATGACTGATGTAGGCTGTCTGAGACGCTTCCATGCTTAGTGAAGAACTGTTTGTGGAAGCTGTATTTCGAGATCCTGCTATTACAAGAAAAATGTCTTTTTATAAATAAATTCAGAAGAGCCACTGGTAAAACATCTTCTTTCGTGAATACGTAAGAAGAGAGGATGCTAAAAAAATTTGTTATCTTTCCCAAGTTTTGTCTGGTGTTTGTTCAGAGCTGACACCCTTCCTTTGAAGATACTTTTTAATATTTGTCAGTGGGGATTTTTTTTTTCTTTTGGAGCTTGCACTATTTCTAAGTCCCACCGTCAGTGTGTCTAGACTATAGACACATTATATAGAGACTAAATCAACAAAATGAGGTAGGTATACAACATCTTTGTGAATAGAAATGATACAGATATTACAGTATTCTAATGCAATAACAAGTCGTGTTTTCTTATGTGACTGGTTCAATGCATTGACCTGTTTTTCATGGAAGATAAGCTAATGGTTTTATCTTTCAAGTAAACCAGAGTTATTGAAGCTGGCATATTAGGGTTATCTGTATGTTTTGTGTTTCAAAAGTGAACACAGTGTACCCTGCTTCCTGCCGTTGTCTGGGGAAGCTGACAGTTCTACTCAAATCTGCAGGGATATGCTGAAAAAATAAGACCCATGGTTCGAGATGGTGTGTATTTTATGTATGAAGCTCTTCATGGCTCCCCAAAGAAGATTCTTGTTGAAGGAGCCAATGCAGCATTGCTTGATATTGACTTTGGTAAGTTAAATTCAAAACTCAGTTTAACTCCGAAGAGGTTAGCTTTATTTTGATTAATTTTATTTTGTTTTGTGTTTATATCAGCTTTATAAACAGAAGGAAAATAGAGAAACAAAATAGTCTTCCTTTAATAGGAAAAGATCTCTCAAAAGTAAAGCACAGTAAGCCAGAGATTGTATCGTTAACAGGATTGTGTTTAGGGTTTAAATATTGATTTTTACTGAAGTTTATTCCACTGGAGTTGAAATTCACTCCAGATAGTCTTGTCTTTATTACTTCTAAATGTCTGTGCACAGGGTCATACATTCCAGGCACCCACTGCAGTGCTGCTGAAATAATTCCTCTGCAGTGGAGGGAAGATTAACCCGGTGCCGATAACCTGTAAGTCTAGCTTCGTCAGATGATCTCTGCTCTGCTCTGTACCAAAAATCTAATTAAACTACTTAGGACTCTGTGAAGATGAAATAAAGAACGGGAGAGATGCTCTAATCCGGAGCTGAAGTGTAGAGATCATGAATAAGCTCTGAAGGCTTAGAAAAATCGCTGCAGATACTCAGAACTACTTGTGTAGAGCACTGGGAATGTCGGACTGTGAACTTTACACCAGCCTCTCCGTAGATGTTGCGGAAATACTTTCTGTGATACGTAGGACAGGGGAAAAAAAGCTTTAGACAGCAGGAGCAGCATCCTGTAATAGATCCGGTGCCTGATGAAGTAGTATTGAGATGCTTTGAAATTTCTCCCTTGTGGGCAATCCTCAGTGAAAGTTGCCAAGGATGAATGCAGAAAAGCTTACTCATTGGAACAGATGACAAATACTTGATACATCTTTAAGTATAAGAAAGTAGTATATTTTCTTATTTGTCTTGCGCACTAATAATATGGTTATGCAAACTGACAGGGTAAGTCAGCTATTTGAGTGGAAAAAAATTGCTTGTTTTTGCGGGATTTCTGTGGAGCTTTAGAAATGTAAATACGTATTATTCACTACAGAAGGAAGCAGTTTTGGGAAGAACAGCTTAATTTGTTCTCTTAAAAGTAAAATGGGAACATGCAATAAGAAGAATTTGCCCTTGTCTTTAGCTACTGATTCAGTTTAGCTTTAAAGCCAAACATACAGGTGAGAATCTTATTTCTGCTGTAAAGGAAAATCAGTCTTTGTTTCTTATTGTTGCTGAAACAGGGTTGTGCTGTTGTGTTTTTCTGACAGGCACGTATCCTTTCGTGACTTCATCAAACTGCACCGTAGGTGGTGTCTGCACCGGACTTGGTGTTCCTCCCCAGCATGTTGGTGATGTGTATGGTGTGGTGAAGGCGTATACTACTCGGGTGGGAATTGGAGCCTTCCCCACTGAGCAGATTAACGTAGGTTTAATGTTACAAAATGCAATATATACAGTTGCCAAAAAATAAGGTCAATGGAATGGGGTAAGGGTATACCAACAATGATTAAGCACCGTAATAATGCCAAGCCGTCGCACTCACAGAGAGGAGAATTACATTATAAACTTACGGTATTTTCCTTCATAGGAGTGAAACAGGAGTATGATGATGTTGTGTTACAGTGACCACACTTCTGTTGCAAAGAATGATGTGAAAACAGGTTTCATCATTTTGTGTAATATCGTTAGGTGCATTTCAGTGGCAAGAGTTTGTTGTAGGCTGGAATGTCTGCACTGCAGGAAAGCTTAAATTACAAGATACAACTTCTGTGCTTAACAGCCTGTGTTCTGTGCGATTTTTAGAATAAATGTGGTGTGTGCGTCAGCCAGTCATGCACAAATTGATCAATAAAAAGAAGGGGAAAGATTTTGATTCTTTTAAACTGTCTATTGTATTTTCATTATCAAGAAACTAGAAAGCTCAGGGTATTGATTGGGCTTGTACACACAGCAGTCTCTAGGTCAGTGATCCGAATCTAATTTAAGGATTTAGTCGCTAAAATCCTTTCTCTAATGGCTCAAATGAATTGGTGATTTCCTTTAGTTTCATGAGTCGTGAGCGTAAAGTTTCTGTCTTCTTTGTTTTTAACACATTATAAACGCTGCCAGCCTGAAGGGAACAGCTGGCAGTCTCACCCTGTGGTAGAACCAAGGAGCCTTAGGCATGGCCAAGGAGCCTGTTGACCTACACGTTGTACAAGCATTGATCTTCTTCCAAGCGTTTACAGTCTTGCCCCCCAAAACAATAGATGCCAAAAAGATCAGACAAAGAAAGTAAACACAACATTAAAAACAGGTCTGAATTGTCAAGGAAATCTTCCTGACAGATGAAGAAGGAAGAGAGGTGTCTCCTTGTGACATGAAAGAGTCATATTAAAGAAGTATTTTGGAAATGTTAGTGATTGAAATACAAAAATCCTGTGCATGAGGGGCTTTACTCTCCGCCTAACTCCCTTCCTAATAAAACTTAATTACCTTTTCCCTACAAAAAAGCCTTGGAATTGAACAACTATATTTTTCCTGCTACTTGTCTGTATTTGTTTAGATTTTGTTTTCCTGCTATTTTTCAGTGAAATACCATCAGCATTCTTTCTGTCATCTTTTAGGAAATCGGAGATCTGTTACAGTCCCGTGGCCACGAATGGGGAGTAACTACAGGCAGAAAGAGACGCTGTGGCTGGTTAGATCTTGTCATTTTGAAATATGCTCATATGATCAACGGATTCACTGCGTAAGCATCACAGATTTTGCGCTACATTTGGAAGTGATAATTTTGTGCTTCGCAGAATAAATATGTAGGTAACATTAATATAAGTCCAGTAAAGTGTTACATTTTAAGCAATAAAATAATTCACAGTGGGCAGCTGAGAATTGTCTTAATGCTAATAATAATCTAATTCCTTTGACTTTTTTTTCAAATGAAGTGATTTTACAACATCATAGCCGTGATTTTTTTCATATGTGTTTTCACTTTGCTTACATCAGATGGCCGACGTAGATTGAATCAATACACCCGTTTTCTAAGAGTTTGCTCTGGTGTTCTTGATCCAGTGCTTTCATGCTGTCTTATGTTGTAGTCTAAAACTGGCTGGTTTTGAGCTTTGGTGGACTCTGGTGGATCACACTTGTAGCACCAAATCTGCATTGTTCAGAACCACTGCCTCTTTAAGTGAAATAAGTGGGATGACACAAAGTGTACAGCAACTGGCACGGCTCTCATTCCAGTCCCGACAGGTTCATTTGTTTACAAAGGTGTAGTCTAATATTGTATTATAAATGCTGCTTTTAATGGGTTGAGTTTTATTTTCATTGGGACTGAGGGATTTACTTGCTTAGTAAATTATTTTATAATTAAAAATATATCTTAAATTGACATTTTAAAGGACAGGTGGCTGTTTAAAGGAACTGTTTCAGAGCGTAATGCCATCAAGCTAGCTAAAATGCTAGTGACTATCAGAAGTCGTTAATTTATAACTAGTTACCGATCTGTGTTTTCAGAAAAAATTGCAAAAGTTTTATTACAATTTTGTTCATATAAAGTGTAGACTTACTCATGCATTGGGGCAAACTTGTTCATATATGCAAACACATGACCCTGGGAATTGTAATATCTTATAAACTGAGGCTTAATATTGTTTATGCTACTAATGCTACAAAGGAACAATGATCTTTGTTCATTAATTTATCAGAAGGGGTTTGAAAATATTTTTTACTGGGATTTATATTTTGCTTTAACTTAGACATTTGTATTTTATGTGAAAATAGTATTAGGAAGGTGTTAGGTTTCCTTCCATTTCACTTCTGTAGAATTTCTGCATTTCTGTCATCAAAACTATGTCATCTCTGGTAACTGTGACAGTTAAAAAACATGGGGATACAAAAACTTCAAAAAAGTTGAAGGACTGGTGCTATGCTGATTCTTTCTCCAAGAGGTCTTTTCATTTAATCATTGCATTCATCGTATACTTACTGAGCACATGCAGCAGGGACTATTATGCACCTACCTGTCCAAATCCTTAGTTACTTATATTTTTACCAAGCAATGTCTGGCATATTGTTTCTAGAGAATTTGACTAGTTTTAAAATGCAGTTTTACTCTGATCAGTGAGTACTATGGTGTCTTCTTGAGGTTCCATTTTTGTGTTCCAGTGTGTTCTTTCACAAGATGAAAAAGGTTCATTAAACCGACAACGCTGGTAGCACAGCGCAGGCACTGAAGGGCAGGCTGGGATCTTTCGTACTGAACCGTATACGTGCTTTTAGTAGCCAGATTATGCTTGGGAAGTCTGTTTTAAAAGTATAATTTAGTAAATAAGTCTGTCTTACAGTTGGAGTCAGTAGGAATAACAGAAATAATCAGTAGTAGTGACATAAAGTGACATGCCGTCATACGCACCCAAACCAAGTCCAGTAAGCACCACTTTACATAGTCCGCTTGCATTTTCATGCGCTGAACCGAGCACTGTGCACCTCTGTGAGCTGCCAAGCATTTGGAAATGTGTCTTGGTACCTTAGCCATGTATTCATCTCTGCGGCGTGAATCAAATTACCAATGCTCATAGTTTGATGTATTTGTGTATTTCTGCTTGCTGGGTTACCGGAGTTGGATTTGTGAATACAAAACTAGAAAGGGAAAAAAAAAAAAAGGACAGGTGGAAATTATTAAAGAGAAGATTCATCATATGTGTAACTCTAACTGATGTTTTTCTGTACAGTTTGGCATTAACGAAATTGGATATTCTTGATGTCCTTGATGAGATTAAAATCGGTGTTGCTTACAAACTGGGTGGAAAAAGAATTCCATATTTTCCAGGTATGTTGTTAAATAGCTATGTTGATTTTTCTCTTCCCTGACTGTTAAGTCATACCAATGTTGGGAAAGGCTGCTTTTGAAAATCAAGCTTGGTTTCTTTTTTTTGCTAGAACTTCTGTAGAAATTTGCCCAACTATAGTATCAATATAAAGACTGCTGTATCAGTACGTTGGCATTTTCCATTCACCTTACGTCTTTATGTATGATGACAAGAAGCAAATTAAATCTTGTGTTAGGTCCCTCTATGTCTTGTCCCATTAGACTTTTTTTTTATCAGCAACACCAGGGATCTGAAAGTCAGCAAGACTCAAGTCAGTGAGTGGGTATCATTGGCAATAGCCCTTAATGAAGTACAGTAAAAATTAAAAGCAGCACTTAAGCTGTGCAAAAATGAGGCAGATACAAGCAGAATAAAGCTGCTTATGGGCTACTCTCATATAACTGTAATTAACGGCAACATTATTGTTAATAAAAATATATGTTGCCTCTCAGTGTGACTGATATTAAAACTTTTAAGATGTAATAATCTGTAATTTTCTCAGATTAATGATGTTTTCGAGATACGTGTAACGGTCTGTGCCAAGATGAGGGGTTTGTTCTGTTGAGATGGGGGATTCTGGAGGCAGGGGGAGGGCTGGCAGCGGCCAGCTTTCCCACCACTGATGGTAATTCCTGGCAGTGGACACAGTGGGGAAAAGCATGCGGATATCTTAAGTTATTATCCAGCCTAATGTAACCCTGTTCCATAAAGATAAAAACATTGGAGATAGTAGTGCCTTGAGCACAGGAGGATTTCTGTTTTTTTAATGTGCAAATCTGAACCAAAAAGTGGAACTACCGTAAACGCAAATAATTTGTTACCT
The DNA here is from genome assembly GCF_028500815.1 of Rissa tridactyla. NCBI lineage: Eukaryota > Metazoa > Chordata > Aves > Charadriiformes > Laridae > Rissa > Rissa tridactyla. The sequence continues at coordinate 62,394,739 of NC_071469.1, forward strand.
CAAAAATAATACTGTAGTTTTCCGTCAACAGAGTGCATCCTACAGTTTTTAGAAGAGGAAAGTGGATTCCTGGATCCTCTTGAATCAGGGTTGTCTTCCAAAGTAACAGAACTTAATCTAAATTAAGGATGAATTAACCAACCAACCAGTAGAAATACTGCTTTTTCACGTATCAGATTTTAAATGTTGTCAAAAGACTTTTTTGGTTGAGAACCATAGGTGTGTTATTTAAGGTGTAGCAGCTAAAATCAACTGTGGTAAAAATTGTTCTCCCACAGCTAATCAGGAGATACTACAGAAGGTGGAAGTAGAGTATGAAACGATGCCTGGGTGGAAGACTGACACAACTGGCGCACGAAAATGGGAGGACCTCCCACCCAAGGCCCAGAATTACATCCGATGTGTGGAGAACCATGTTGGAGTGCCAGGTAAATCTTTCTAGATACGTACGTGTCAGGATGCCACAGCAGATAGGTACATTTATGTAGAAGTGCTTGCCAAGAAGCAGCAGAGGGTGGTGTTCTGCGGGCAGGTCTGCAGTGTTGCAGAGAGCTCCAAGCTGCTGCTGACAAGGATTTAACCAGAGGAAAGATAAATGTTTATTTTTCTTGGCAAACTGCCGCCTTCTGTCATTGAAAACTTTGGGATCTCTGCACCGTGTCCTCCCTTTACTAATCTCTTCCTTTCACTTCGCTTCCTGCACTGCATCCCTGTTTGAATATAACTGCTTCTTGTGTTTGGTTTTTTTCTTTTTCTCTGTTCCGCACTTACCCATAAGGAAATGTGTTCCGTAATGATAATGGATCCGAGATTGTTTAGGCCAGTTCTGCCGCTTTGGAAAACTGAGAATCTTAACGCGATCAGTCTCCAAAGGTTAAGCATCCAGTTTTCTTCAAATCTAATTGCTAGAGCTCTGGAGGTGCTACAAGCTATGGTACGAGTGGTGGAGCTGGGAAAGGAATTTCCACAGCAGCAGACTTAGAAAGCTGGCACGTGTGATTTTGTTTTCCATAAAGCACCTCAAAGGTCACGTATGGGGTGTGTGAGCTAGTTTCAACTCTAGGAATTCCAGTATTGTTCATGGATTAGGAGGCATCTGATAGCAGAGCCTGAAACTCAGTGAATGGCCTGTGTGTGGTCATGAACACAGATGTGTGTGACGGGATATGTAAATAAAGCTCCCCTTATTTTGTTTTTCCTCTGATTCTCAGTGTGAAGGCAGGGTGCCACGGTGGGTTTGATGGCGGAAGGAGACCTACCTACAGTCAGTTCTGTGGTACCCATGGGCAATAAAATTGTAGTGGAACAATTATAGTATGGTATTTGGGGTGGCTGCTCATGCTGGATAATGTTATTAATTGCAGCCTTACGTTTAACAGTATTATAGCATGTGTGCCTCACTGTCTCCTGGTCCACATCAAGATAACTTCACAGTCTGGCAGAGCTCTTTCTTCCTCTCTGCAGGGATTGAGCTAGGTATCCTAAACGTGCAACAAACATGCTTGACCTTCTGTTAGGCCTTCCATCTGCAGTGCTTTGTCTTTATGGTATAATTATTTCATGCTTTCAAACTTCAACATATCACGCTTCTAGACTGGTAATGCAGCAGGAGTACAGTGATTTATTTTTTTTTTACAGAAAAACTTCCTAGCTTTGTGTTTCAGCACAAAGTCGGCCTGTTTGTAGTGAAGCGTGATGAAAGCTCAAAATTATTGCAATTTATTGATTATAATATTTACCCTCACTTTGTCCTAATAGATGTGTTTTCCTCCCTAGTTAAATGGGTCGGAGTTGGAAAATCAAGAGAGTCGATGATCCAGCTATTTTAAACAAATGAAGAACTTCAGTGATGAGAAGCACAATTTAGCGTTCATCTGTTCCTTACTGCTGCTTCTTTAAATGGAGATGGTATTTAACACCAACATGTTCTTCTAGGAATTGAATAGAAACAAAGCATATATTCTGTATTGTAACATTTTATTTAAGTTCTCAGTAAATTCAGTGTAAAATTTCTTTGGTGGCCATCATAAAAACAAATAAAATCTAAAAAGTATTCTTAATGAAATAAGGAAAAAAATATTTTTTTAAATTTGAGCCATGTTACTATTTGAAAGCATTTTACATCCACATAGAGTTATTTCTTCTTGCTGACATCAATATTACGCCTTTTCCAGTAGTTACTGGGTAACTTTAGAATTGTGAAGCTTGGATTTGTTCTTCAACTTTAAATGTTAAAATATCTATGTATCTGTGTTGGCAGCAATAAGATGGATACCGTGTACTTAAATTGGTTAGATTATACAGATTTTCGGTCTGTAAAAGGCAGTAAAGTTAGGTAGGTATTTTTGACTGCACAAAGCAAAGCAAACACAATTATCTATAATTGTTATAGAATGACCCACTAAAATGGATGGAGAGCAGCTAAAATATTTTTATCATAGAGCCTATTCTAGTAACTGAGATAACATCTGTAGAGGGGCCAAACTGGAGAAAGTTGACCTGTCTAATAATTCTTTCAAATACCCTGTGTCCTAACAGACAACCCCTGTGGAGACTGTCAGATGCGCGGTCTTTATTTCATGCAGTAGGGAAGGAGCGAGTGAAGGTGGAAGGAAGAGAGTCCTCAAGGTACAAAACACAGAGGGAGAGCGGAGCTGAGACAGCACGCTGTGTTTTCTCAGCGAACCTAAGGCATTTCTTCCTGCTAATGCAGTGACTGTAATTTCCAAAGTTTCACTTTAGTTATCTGTTGAAGAACTTGGAACTTGCAGCTCCATAAGGCACGCTCACTTCCACAGCTCCTAGGTTTCCAAGAATAAATCAATGCATGACTTAACGATGACTGCTGCAGTATTACACCCCTCACGCATTTTGACCTTCCTCAGCAAAATGTAATGCCTATTTATAGAAGGGGATGACATGTGGCAGCTGGGGTTGGGACGTGTAGAAGCCATGGAGAGGTCCCCGAATCTTCAAGAATACACTTGGATTTCTTTGCGGATCTTCTCATTTATAATGGCTCTCAAAAAAAGGCCTACCTCTCGTAGTGTAAAAAGAATACACTGGAAAAGGAGTTAGTCCCTAACTGTGGAATTTTCCAAATAAATGTTCCTTTTCTAATATGTCTCAGAGAGCTATAACAGTACTTTTGTATCATTCCCAGGGGCTGTGGAAGTGGCATCACAACCCCAGTAATGCCATTATGTAGTGTGTGAAAATATCCCTTTCCTGAGGCGATAACTCCAAGGATACAAAACAGTGATATTCTGCACATCACAGATGGGGAAAAAGAAAAACCTATCTGGAGTATCATGTGTCGTACTCATCCCCCTTGTCTTTTCTCACTCAATATTAAATAATGGTTAATGTTCAAACCCGTTTGTGTCAAGAAGCAATTACAAAAGTACCGGTACATGCATATAGCAAGCACTAAATTTAATTGTTTATGGATGTATTGCTGCTTGTAGGGCAGAATTCTTACACCCTCCGGCTGCAGTGCAGTCTCTTCATACCCCAGATCATCGTAGACTGTGGCTTCATGCCACAAGCAAATACTCTTTATCTCTTAAAAAAATAAAAAGAGCTCAAAGCCATGAATCCTTAATCCAGCCACAATTCCTTTGTCAATTTTTAACAAGTTGTTTAATCTCCCCGCTGCTGTTTTTTGCATTCTGTATAATGGCAATTAGGAATACATCCTCACCTCTTTTACAGTTTTTTTGGAGATCCCTGGATTGAGCCGTGCAGTCCTTGCATTGATGAGGAAGCTCTCCCTGTCATATTTATGGGTGTTCTAATGAAAGAGCAATGAGATTTCTGACCTTAGTTAATGTTTGTGAAACACTTCTGAAAGGTGCTTGGTAAGTGCTAATTATTACAAGCACTGTGAAACGTGCCTCATTTATATGAGGTAATTTAAGCGTAAAGATCCTCGGAGATACAGTAATTAAGTTTTGTTTTCACATGGCTTAACCTTGTGACATTTGCCTACTGGATGATCTAGACCTGTTCCTTTTCTCGGCCCCATCTTCATCAGTGCATTTGTGTTAGGGGGTGGCCACTATATTTAAGCTTTCGTTGATTTATAGGCAAAGTCCACAATCAGTGACAAGCCACTCGGTGTGCTGAGTAACTGGATTAAATGGTCAACTCCAAATGAAGTACTTGGCATAGTGAAAAAATCAGGTTTTATAGCTTAATTTTCACAAGATTACTTTGTCTTGTTCACTTAATCTTTTTATTTTCCATGAAGTAATTTTTCCATTAAGTCTCCATTAGGTCCCCATCGCCTGTCTCTGCATTCAAGGATTCGTCAAAAACCCAGTGATGTTGTCAATGGGCAGGATGTAATTGGCAATTATCCCATGACTTACTCTGTTACTGTAAAAATAATATCATGCATTTCATTTCATAGCATGGATTTTTTAAATGAAAACTCTACTCCTGTTGAATTTCATATACGTTATCATTTAGTTAAATGTGAATAAGTTCAGATTTTTATGGAAGAGATCTTTAATCTACTGAGTGACACAATGCTTAATAAGAACATCTTTATGTAAAAGTGCTTTCATTTTGGCTGTTGCCCATGTGTGTTATTTTGTATCGTTTGGAATTTAATTTTAATAACAAATCACTGTGATGAATTTAATTTCTTCTTTCTCCCCAGCCAAATGCAATAATAATGACTAAAACTGGTTGATGCATCATCCTGTTAGATATCTGGATGGAAGAATAAGGGGAAATATCTACCGAAATGGCATAATTTCTGGTAGAGATCATAGTTTTTTAAAAGTAGCAATTACTGATTCACTCGTGCACATTAATGTAGTTGACATATTTTCTCACCCTTACAACATGGCCTTCATAGTCAGGTGTATGCTTCCTAACACATGCAGTATAAGATTTTGAAGCTTTTGTAATTTTTAATTTGGCTATATATGGTCTTACAGTTCTGGCGTAATGCACTTTATAAAAGGAAAGAAAATGAAGCATTTCCATAGTAATGTGCAAACTATATGCTTACACCTTATGCAGATTTTTTCAGATGAATTTTGAATTCACACCTGTTTATTTTGTCCTTAAAGACATATTAAAACCAGTTTAAAGTAACTGTGCTTGGTCTCGATCTCTCTTTTTCTTTTTAACAGAATACACCTCATACAAAAACCTGGTTCGATATTTCACGGATTCTAAAAAATAACATGCAGCATCACTGAATGAATGGATATTTTCTCTCAGTCAACAGATTCTCAGCGTGTGGCCTTTTTTATGCATTCTGTAAACTTTGTCACACTTTCCCATTTACAAACTGAGCAGGGATCCACCTTTACCATGGGGTTTCATGGTTAGTCACCTTTAGTTAGCTTGCCTGAGTGAACAATGATTTTATGGAGAGAAAAAACATTTTCTAATTGATGCAAAAATGTTCTTGCCGTACCAGCTGGCTCAGAACAACGTGAACTCTATATAGTTTTTTTATCAACAGCACTGTGCTAGAAAGGAAGTGTAGATACTGAGTCAGATAACATAATTATCACCTCTAAAATGTGTTAGGACTTTCAGAAGCCTTTCTAGAAATCACTCTCTCTCTCATCCATTTTAGAAGAAGTCTGGAGCAGCAGGTGAGTCACCTGTCCAGTAAATCACAGCAGGTTAGTACACAGTTCGGGGCAATGTCCGAGAGCTGCATGGCAACTGCTCTGCTAATTAACTTCTGTTTCTTCGTTTCCTTTGCAGTTATGAATTCGTGTAGAATGGTCTTTGGTAGCCGAAGCATTTGAAGCAGTTTCATCTAATTCCATGTGACGCTGGCAACGACAAAAAAAAAAAACCAAACAAACAACAACCCAAAACTAAGGGAGTCTTTCTTTGCTGAAGTTACTCACTGTGAAAACAGTGGGTTTTTTACTGGTCCACCTGTTGTCTATCAACTGGAGACCTGAGTCTTAAGAGTGTCCATATTGTTTCCTTCCTCCTAACCTGGTAAAAATGGGAGCAATGTCACCATGTTGCCTGTGGAAAGCTGCAATTAATAGATGACTTTCCTGCCTCTACCCTCTTCTAGTAATACTTTACATGGTGTCAAGCTCTAGCCCGCTCCTTATTTCTCGTGGAAGTGGTCCAGCTTCCTTTATGGTAACGTTTGGTATTCAGCAGAGAGCTGGTTTCGAGTGCTGGGTGTCTGCAAAAAGGATGAGCTGACATCACCCTTTTAACTGGGCATCGGGCAAGACAGAAAATCCAGCTCTGACCACCTTAACTTTAGAAGAAGTCCCTGTTTGTGGTATAGGCACTGTATCAAGGGAAGTAGCCTGTGGATTTGTTGACTACTAATTTAAGTGAGTTTGTTAGTGCTGGTTTCATACCTTTATTAGATCCGTGTTGCCAGTGAAAAAGAGGGTGCCTGAGGCATGGAGCCTGCTCAACCGTCGCAGTACTGCGTGGGATTCATGGTGTGTGCGAACTGGTGTACAGCCTGCTTCGGGGAGGTAAGAAGATGGGTTCTTTCCTTCCCGAATCAATCACAGGTCCATCACAAAGGAGCTTTGGTAAGGAGCACCTTTTATTCTTGATTGTGGCTGGCTGGACCCTTACATATTGATCAAATTTAAAGGGAAAAATTTTCCATGTAGATAAGTCTAGTCTAAATAAGGATTTCAGGATTTTGCCTTTTAATCATATACTTACAGGAAATCAGTTTTTCTAAAACATCTTCATGTGTTATTAATATCTGTACATTTCTGGAGTAGAGACTGTGCACTAAATATTTGCCCATCAGCCCTATGAGACTGTAAGAAAAAAAAACACGAACAGAAAACTAGGAAAGATCTTCTGTAAGCACATAGGCTTTATGGCTTCCTTTAATGTAAAAAAATTGATCCAGTAGCTGCATTTTTCAGTGGTTGGAAACAGTACAAATTTTAACACTGTCTACAAAAATGGAAGGAAATGGCTTTTGTCAGGAAAAAAATAACACTGGTATTTGAATGTTTTCACAGTCTTGAGGTAACGTACCTGTCCTTTGACAAGCATTACCTTTCAGAGGTTGAGTACGTACACCAGAGTTTACATTACAGGCCTGTAAATAGTGCCTCAGACAACAGTGTTAGGTTTCAGGAGATACCTTTACAGGGCTTGATAGGTGGTGGAGCACTTCAGACAGTTTGTGTTGTTGCTGAAATCCTTAAAATACCCTGAGCAGAAGCACTGGAGATGTGGATTTGAGGTCCCCAATTTCTTGAGGACCGTGGAATACAGTCAGCTATACATGCCCTTCCAGCAGAGGTGGCAGTATCCATCTTCCCCTTTATCAGACAGAACTTTTAATGCTAACCGGGCCTAATGCCTCAAATGAGTGGAAATGGCGTTCGGCGCTGAGGTTCGTGGAAGCCCGGCTGGCCCGTAAATGGAGATGGTCCCGTGCAACGGTTGCTGGAGTCAACCTTTGGTGAGCCTGAGAAAATCACAAACTTGGTAAGCAAAAGTTTATTACCAGTCACTATCATAAAAGGGTGTTTCGTGGTGTTCTTTGCTTCTGAAAAGAACCTCCCAGTTACAAACCTATTGTATTTAGAGTTATGTTTCCATTGGGATCCTTAAAATAGTGCAGCGCTCTGCCATGAACGGAAACCTGTCCTTTGGTGAGTTTTGAATTCAGGAGTGGCTGACAACAAATGGCAAAGACCTTGATAAGCTTGAGGTCTGGGCAACGGGAAGCTCATGAAGCTCAGGAAGAAGCACAGCGTTACCCATGTCTCAGTACAGGCTGGGAAGCACCTGGCTGAGGAGCAGCTCTGCTAGAAAGAACCTGAGGTTTACAGCAGATGCCAGGATGCGTATGAGCCAATGATGCATTTGCATCTTGAATAAAGCTTACTGGGCTATAAGAGGGGGATTATGGCCAGGAGATGGAGGGAATGTATTTCCCATTACTCATGTTGGCGAGTAGTACCACCAATTCATGCTAAATGACCGCTGGCATCCATTGTAATGACATGTTTTGTGTCCTTAGTAAATGGGTGAAGTAGAAAAGGAGAATTGGAGAGGCAATGTGACGTTCTTGTGCCTTGCTACAGATAAGGCTAGCTATGGTCCCAGTGCACAGTCACATGTATGTCAGTTCTATGATTACTGCTTAGTTCGCATCCTATAGCATCAAAAATAGGCAATGCAGTTCAAATTTTGAACTTTGCATTTTGTACTCCAGTTTTCTTCCACTTCAGTTGTTCCAGCCATTGAGGCTGTGCCCTTGTGGTGGCTTCATCCTGCTCTGCAATAGTTACCACTGTTCCACGCTTTGGTTTGCATTATGAAGCAATGCATCCAGCATGGAAACTGGGTTCCTTTTGGATGAAACTGTGCAAGAGTTGCTCTCCGGCAGTGCCCCTGCTATGCTCCGGATGCTGATCAGAGTTCAGTCCGTGGAGCCACGCAAGAACACGTTAGAAGCAGCCCTCCACCTGCAGTGTGGATGCTGAGTCCTCAGCACCAACTGCTTTGCATATTTGTTCCTGTAGGACTGCTCTGCTTGCTAATATGGACACAACTTTTGAACATTAGCCGTTCCATCTTCCTTTATCCAGCTCTTTGTTCACTTTATACTAATCACTAACTAATAACTAATTATTCTCTTTATGGTTTTATATCAAGTGCTTGTTGACATCTGAATAGATTAGAACCACTGCATTTCTTTTGTCCATAAAATCAGTTATTATCCAAGATACTTAGGGGCTATCTATTTTTAAGGCTATTTTGCATTTTATTCCATTTAACCTTTACCTCTTTGTTTTCAGTGAGCCTTTCTTTGAAAACATTGCCAAAGTCTTGCAAACTACTGAGTCTAGACTATTAAGGGTCTGGTTGTCAGCATAGTTTTTCCATTGCCACCTTTAAAGTTATTACATTTTCGATTCTCAGATAATACAATACCACTCTCAACTTGAAAGATTATTAGAAGCATTTCTTCGTGTCTTGCAATTGCATATCCATTCTTTCAGAATTCAGGAATGCAGTTTATATCCATACTATCGGGGTTATAACGTGAGATAAAATATAGTTTGAAGACATTTACTGAGTAAGTTCACAAATGATTTGCCCTGCCATTCTGAAACAGCATTAAGTTTCTATCTACAGCTTCTAAAGAAGATTACTGGTAAAGGTAACTAAAATGGCAAACCCATTTCCTGAGGATTTGCTCCACTGATTTTAAGTATACACATTCTGCAGACAAAATAAGAACATACCTTCAGTGATCTCTCTACTTGCTTATATTGCGTAGTGAAATAAATAGGGGGCTGGACAAAGGAAGTGTCTCCAACCTTGCCAGAAGAACTGAAGCTGGAATAAAACAGCAGCAAGTTCACATGCTGGGTGCTGAACTAGGCCAAAAGAATAACCGGTGTCTGGGACAAACACCAGAGGGCTGTGAATTTTGAAGAGCCAGGAGGAACAGCAGGCTACTCTGCTCCCTTATTCAGTCAGTTATGCAATGCCAATATTACAGTTTTATATTTGCAGCAGTTTCAGTGGTGATATATTTGTATGTACAGGTAGTCCTTCCTAGGGTTAACGTACTGGTAAAGAATCGGTATTAGAAACAGAGACAATGCTGAACGCTTTCACCATCTGTCTGGAGATCTTCCAAATCTTGCAGGTAGGAAAGATACAATAGAAGAAAAGAAAATACGATCGTGTCACGCCAGTATCTTCTCGGAAATTCTCATGCAGAAAAAAAGAAAGAAAAAAAGATGAATGCATATACATGGCAGGAAAGTACTGAGCATAAATATATATAATAAGCTATAATGCATTTTAATATACATGAAAAAGAGGTCAAGTGGAAGAAATAAAAGACGTTTGCTAGTTAAGGCATTACAAATGGGATAAGACATTTTGTCTATTAGAGATTGATTTGCACCACACTGCATAATTAAAATACCAAAGCTGGTACTGATGGAAGTCTGAGCCCTACGCAAAATGTATTGATGATTTCCATCCTGGGGAAACATGCCAGCAGCACAGAAAAGTCTCATTCTATCAATTGGCACCCTGGATGGTAGGCCTAGGACTGAACGTTACTTTTTTAGCTTATATCGCACCACTCAAGGGAACTGCTCAGCAGAGAGCAAAGAGATAGAATGAGCGCCTTCAAGACTTCCCACTGTAAACAGATTTCAATCAAAAAGGCTGTACTAAGAAAATTTCCACATTAGTCCTAGTGATGGTCCCTGTAGGTGCGGCATGTTATCTTGGCAACGTTCAGGGGCTGGCTTTGACTGTGCAGCTTCTGTTTTCTGGACAGAGATCTTCTCTATCCAGCATCGACAATGCAGCCACACATATTTAAAATAAACACGCTTTGTGGGCTGCTGCTGGGGAACCGTTTGTTGGACATGGTGCGGACATAGTCCTGTCAAGCTGAAGTGATGTACTCTAGGTCATTCCAGCTGAACGGCTGCTTTAAGGAGTGCATAAAGGTGAGCGTGCGAGGCACAGCATACAAAGCTGTCTCAGAGCAAGGATTTATTTCCCCCACAAAATAACGAGACCTGGGCTGATGCAGCTGCAGTGTAGAGGGAGGGAGGGTTTTGCCCAGCCCTTCCCGTACCATGTGAAGGAGAGGGATGTTTTGTATTGTGTGGGATTAGTGAAAGGGTGGAGGTTCCTGTAGCCTCTCCCAGGTAAATCGATGCTGGATAATGGAATAGCACCATTTGAACAGAGATTTAAAGAATTCCTAGGACAACCACCTAGCGTTAAATGAAAAACATTGTTGCCTGCAGAGGAAGAAACCAGAACACTGTTGGCACCACGTTAAGAGTTCAAGTGTGGCTTACTGTCAGAGCTCAATTTCCATTTTTTCTTGGTAGATTGAAAGAATCTAGAAAGAGGCAAAATAAAAGGAAAGTGCGTGCAGCAGAAATTAAGGCACACAACTGGGAAGGCCAGGAACAACCATCACCAAAAAAAAAAAAACCCCACCTTGGAGAAAGCAGCCTCCTTGTAAGCCAGGCATATTGCTGCCAGCAGAACAATAACATCTTCTTTGCAATACCGATTTATAGTCTTGAGAGTGCCCTCTAGTGTAAGCGGGACCTTGGAGTATTTTGATTTACGGAGCAGCACTGGTGTATCTCATAGCTGGCAGAACAGTAACCTGCTATGAAATTCAACCACGCCATGCTAATTTAAGAGCGAGTACTGGCTGCCGTGCCAAGGTGGCAGAACCTTGGCTTGACAGCAGCATAGTTCAAGAGCCAGCCCTTAATCCTGCACAGCACTGGTTTATCAAAGGTTTTTTGATGTGCGAACCAACTCATCAAGATGAGGACACGAACTCTGTTGCTAATGAGTCATAGTAAAATGACGTGCACTTACGAACAGATAACGTCTGAAGTGTGTGTAGCCCTTTGATCTGAGTTGTAAACATGTTGGTTGTTAGCGCTGACGTACTACAATACCATAAGGAAAGAAAAGGGAACAGAAAAAAAGGAAAGAGCCCCCAGCTATTCTAGTAAAAGGAGGGCTGTTTTAACCTTCGAATCCGTATTGCAGAGCAGAGAAAGAAGAGTACCAGGGACCGAGTGCATGGGACTTGGTGCTTTACTTCGCTCCTCGCAGAGGATGTGTGTGCAGCCTGATACTCCGGCTGACTCCACACAGCTACACTATATCAGCTACTGTAGTATATATTCCACTTAAAAGAATTTCCAGAACATTGCCTTCACTGTTTTACATTAAGACATTAGAAAAGAACCAACGAGTTGGACAAAATACACTCTTTTTACATCACTACAGAGAGGAATCATTAAGGAAACTCCTGAGTTTAAAGAGAAGGATAATGTATTTTTAAGGTCTTCTAATGCTTATGGGAACCTACTCTTAGGCATTTGGAACAGTTTAATGGCTAATATAATCTCCTGGATTGCTATTTATCTGCCACCTGTTCCTAAAATGGAACACTTGTTACAGTAAATGGATAAAGTTTGCTTTCAAAACAAGGCATAGACAGGAAGAAATAAGACCGACGAATAATTAGATTCACAAAGCCAAATCAGCCAATGTGGATATTTTGTCTAACCCTATGTAAAACAGAAGGCAGAATTTTCCTCAATTTGCTCTTTTCCAACTTTGTAAGCTCTTTTCATTTTAAGAAAGCTCTAGTCTCAATTTGCAATGTCTGCGATTTACACCGTCTGATTTTTGTTTCTGTCTACTTGTTTATTTCTAATTATATTTTGGAGTAGTTGGAAGCGTTGGCTGACAGGTAAACATTTATCATAACTGTCTTACAGATGGACCAGAAACAAAAATCTTAAAATCTGTCATTGCTTACTGGAGTATTTAAAATCTAAATCTATGCATTCTGTAGGCAAAGCCTATTTGTAGTTCAGGTCTGAATGTGATATATTTAATTAAATTGTTCTCAGTGCAAAAGGAATTTTATGCCAATTTTTACAAAGGGTGTGATCCTGAGGACTCTGTATCAGTAAACCTGAGGAAGGTTCTGGCAAGTCAATGTATTTATAAGTACTCCGAGGAAGGGACGTGCTACATTCTTGTTAAAAGTCAAATCTAAAAGCCAACTGGGAAGAGCTACAGCTGTGTATTTTCTAGGCTCTCACTCTACCAAACAGGTGCTAAATGGGCAGTGTCAGTAAGGCAGTAACACGTGGGGGAAAAATAACCTCAGTTACATCCGTAGAGTGCTGGGTTCTGAACAAAGGGATTAGCACGCAGGGGAGCGAAGCTGTGAGCCATTTATGAATAGTTCCCTGAAAGCACCGGTTTGGTGCCTCAGTAGTAATCAAAATGATAAATCGGACATTAGGAATTACTGGGGGAGGAACCCAGAAGAAAACTTCTTTAGATTTATGCTGTCCAGGTGCGTAGCATGCCCGCAGCTGGCCCGCTGGCCACCCCGCTTTGGGAAGGACGTTAGAGGCTATGAGAGCTATGGAAAAGGACACCTGAGGCTGTCTGTACCCTGCGGCTCAGGTTTGCGGGGTGCGGTTGGCCACCTTGTGCCCTGCTGCCCAGAGCAGAGGTGCTTCGGGGCACCCGGGTCTTCCTTCCTCCCTCCCACGCAGCCCAACCCCTTTCAAGAGCAATGGTGCACGTGGGAGGCTTCCCGTGCTGCGCTCCGGGACGTGGCACGTGATGTGGATCGGGACACACTGCAAAGCAATGCTTCAGTGTGACAAAATATTTTGGCTGAAATCAAAAATGAAGGACGATGATGTGGCAGCCACCTTTATAGTCCTGGATGTTACGCGGAGTCAATAGGGAATGGTTATTCACTATTTTTTTATAAAACCAGACATAGGAGACACCTAATGAAATTAACAAGTGGCAAACTTGTTAAAAAGTGGCAAACTTGTAGACCTTGCTAGACAAAATAAGAAATTAAATGTTAGCAGTTTTGAGAAGGAGACAGGACAAATCAATGAAGAGTGGGCCTACTGACAACTATTAAACGTTAAGATCCAGATGGAAATTTCGGCTCAGAAAATTTCTGAATGCTAAAATGCTAGAAGCAATGAAAGTGAACTGTGGCCAGGGTCCTTCTGTGTCTGCCCTGACTTTCTTGAAGCACAGGTGGAAGTAGAACATTAGGAGACACGGACTTAGCAAGCATAGTCCAGTTCATTTTGTTCTAGAAGTTTGATTACTGGAAATGGAAACTATTGGGAAAAAAAATGAAATGCAATTTTTTCTTTGTTCTGTAAGTGACAAAGCTATCAACCAGGCCATTTGTAATATTCACACAGGCACAGGAGAAGTAAAGTAGCAAGAAAAAGGCTGTCTTTTTATTCTCTGCTTTATTCCACAAACACGTTTTTAAGGATAAACCAAAATCATTGTATTTCACAAATACCGTTAGTGGTTTGGGATTTTGGTATTCAGAAGCTGCATAATGTAACACACAATCTCATTACCTAACCTGGGAAATGGTCAGCATTGGTTTTTATGAATGCTCAATGCCAGCAAGCTTTGCTGGGTCAGATCTCAGCCTTTCTTCCAATTCCAAATCACCAGTGGGTCTTCCTCAAGGCTTACTGCTATGAAACTAATAAAACACTCAGAATCATTCTGTTGGGTACCAAGTAACAGACTGGCAGATGAACGAGTTCCCTCCCAGTAGGATGCGGAGGTGTGTTGGTACAGAGCAAACAGAATTACTTTGCCTTTATAGCTTACAGATAGGAAATAACTGATCAGTAGATGTTGTTAAGGTTGAGGGTTGAGAAGCAATTAAGAGATGTCACCACCTGAGGGCTGCAACAGAAGATTTCTACATCCGCCCTGCAGTGGGGTGGCAGTGGCATGTGTCCAATATAATCAGCCCTCAGGGAAAACACCCTTAAATTTACCCTTTAATGACAGCACCAGCAGCAGCGCTGCAGCACGTACTGCCGCTGTTCAAATCTACTTCGTGTTCCGAGATCAGCATTTCTGAGCACTCCTTCACAAGCAGAACAGCACTTTTAACTTTTTTTCTTCGTATCTCATCCAGTTCTCAGACAATTGAGTTCCGTTCACACTTAGCCTATGCCATCTTAATCAAAATGTGTGATCTGCTGCCCTCTATCCTGACAGGGCTCCATATTCCTCAGAGAGCTTCAGGGACATCAGAGTGTATATCTAATGAATATTTACAAAGAAATTTCCTTAAAGAGGATACCATGAGTTTTCAGTGTGTAGTGGAAAATTGTCTGCTGAACATCTTTAAGCATGCATTTCAAGTACATGCAGAAAAAGCCAAAGTAGAAATCTTCACAGCTAAAGAAAGTGTGGCAGGAATCAAACTTTGGAACTCAGAAGGGACTTCCGCGAATTACTGTGCATTACAACTGCAGGTTCTGCTCCACAGACCACAAGGCTGGGATGATCTGCTCTACAGAAAAGAAAAAAAAAAAAACACATCAACTTGTATTAGATCAGCGTGGTTGTACCTGCAAACCAGTAGCAGTTCAGCAGCCAGTGGAAGCATGGTTTTGGTATTCATTGGTGGAAAAATTACTCCTGTACTTGGTCGTGATTTTGTCCAGAATCCTAGCACCCGTAGGATTTCAATTCGGAAACCTCTCTGGAAGAAATACAACTGTCATGACTGATTACGTCATTCAGATGACACAAAACATTGTGTCAGGAACAGCAACACCAGTTTTAAAGGTTGTTTGCCCTGGTGAAAACAAGGTATTTTCAAAATATACATAGTAACCAGACTGATTGCTACTTGGAATTGACCCTAGCTCTTTTAATCCATGAAAGGATACTTAGACTGCTATTGGCAGTTTAGGTATAAACAGGAAATTAATTGTAGTAATTTGCTGTCACGTAATGACAGCGGAAGGTCCCTGGGAGCTCCATGATTTAACTGAAACCCCACTGGGCGCCACGGCTGCTGAACCCCCTCCTGCTGTGGGCTCCCTTGGCCAGACGGAGGTTCTCCAGCCTCCTTGTTGGTTTTTTAAAAAGTGAATTCTTCCACTTGTGCACATTTCTGTTGGTTCTACTGCATTTATACAGCTAGAATTTTGGTAGGCAGTGTAAGTTTTAGGAAGAACTACCCGAGCCTGAACACAAACGTAACCAACCCACAGGGCTGCAGAAAGGAAGACGAGTCCGAAAAGGCTAACAGGGAAAGAGGGCCTATCGACAAACCTGAGTTTCAAAACCCTGTTTTGCTTTGCCCGGACGGGTTCTGCAGAATCAAGGTCCAGAGGCCCGGAGGAGACAGACGGCTTCCAGCCCCTGAGAGGCCCGAGGAGCGGCGGGCCCGGACGGGGCCGCAGCCAAACCCCGGCGAGAGGCGAGATTTTCCCGCAGGCGAAGCCACCGGTTCCCTGCGACAAGAACCGAGGGGTCCCGGCTCCCAGATACCGCAGGCTGGGGAGGGGAGAGGCGGGGCGGTTTGGCCGGGGCCGGGCCGGAGGCGGTGGCGCCGTGGCCCGCCCATCGCCTCACGTCTCCTCCCCGGGCGGGCGGCCGTTGGAGGCGGCGCCGGGGCTGGCCGGGCCCGCCATGCCGAAGCGCTCCTGCCCCTTCGGGGAGGCGGCCCCGCTCCAGCTGAAAACCCGCGTAGGGCTGCGGGAGTTGAGCCGCGGCGTGCGGGGCGAGGAGTACCGCCGGGAGGTCTTCGGTGAGGAGGAGGCGGCGGGGGGGAGGCCGGGCGGGGAGGGAAGAAGCGCCGGAGCCGCCGCCCTGGCCTGTTCCCGCAGCCGCCCCTGCCGCCCCACGGCCGGCGGCGGGCCTGTCGGCGGGGGTGAAGGTGCGAAAAGCCGCCCCTAACTCTCCTCTCCTCTCCCGCCGGCAGAGAGGACCCGGCGGCTGCTCTTCAGGGGGGCCCAGGCATACATGGAGGGCGCCTGGCCCGCCGGCCCCGCCGCCACCTGCGCCGTCAGCCGCTCGCCGGAGCCGGCCGCGGAGGCGCCGGAGGGCGGCGCGGGTCGCGGCTGGAGCGGGCAACTGCTCATCGGCCACGACGGGAAGCTGCTGAGGCGCCCCGTCGCCACCGGGAAGGGTGAGTGGCCCCGCCGCGGGACGGGGTCCGACTGCTGCGGGGGGCGGGCGGCGGGCGCTGGTCTGCGGGCTCCCTGTCACACGTTGAGTGGGGTGGGGGGGGGGGGAGGGAGGAAGGTGTGTGTGCCCCTCCGTAGTTCTTCTTTATTTTCTTTTATTTTGAAGGAAGTGTTAGATTTGAGCTTCACTGAGAGATTTACAAACTGTTGCGCGTGTGGTCTGCTTGGAGCTTTCTTAGTGGTCTTGCCATCGAACGGAGAAAGAGAACCAGCAAAGCTGTAAGCAGCTCTGTACTGCTGCCTCCCGTCTGTCCTGCAAGGCGCTGCCGCCTGTAGCCGCGGTGCCGGGTGGGGACACCACACTAGGCACTTCCCAGAGCTTCTAGATGCTTTCTCTGTTTTGCTGTAAAGTGCCTCTCTCCTTAACGGCATCTTTTCCTGGCAGCCCCCCCCGTGGGAGTTTCCAAAGCCTGCTCGTCCTGTGTCAGAACGGCCGATGTGAAGGAAGCCTGTACGCAGTGCGAGCGGTTCGTCTGTCAGAGCTGCAGCAGGCTCTGCGGCTGCTGTAACGCCGTTACCTGTTCTCTGTGCTCCACTATTGAGTAAGTGCCTTTTGAATTTTTAAGCTAACTTTAATTATATATGCCCTGAAAATTGGCCGTAGCATATGAAGAAGATATGAAGGGAAGCTGTGGCTGCCCCATCCCTGGAAGTGTTCAAGGCCAGGCTGGATGGAGCTTTGAGCAGCCTGGTCTAGTGGGAGGGGATTGGAACTATGTGGTCTTTGAGGTCCCTTCCAACCTAACCGTTCTATGATTCTAAGACCCAATGGATATTTAGCTCATCCACATAAAGCAAGCTCTTCTCACGTGGCTTTAGCAGCAGTAAAGCTGTCTGAAGCATGGGAAATAAAATGCCTGTGTGAAGCAGTCTAATCGGTCTTAGTACAAGTCTAGTTTAGCTTCTCATTTAAATGTTCTAGGAGGCAAAAATTCCTCCTGCTTTCCTGCTAGCAACATAGTGTGTTGGCCGGTGATAAATGAATACAAAAGGAGTAATCTTACATTTTTGCCATCGTTGTTAACAGCTCTTTGATACAAAGAGTGCCTTGTGTAGGAGTCCTGTGGTTACAGTTGATAATGGCATTCTTTGGAATGTTCATTTAGGATGGTATTCTTTGTTATGTTCCAGAAACAGCAGACACACTGACTTTGTTTCTTTTGGTTTTCTTTTTCTTTTTTTTTTCCCCTAGTTATGGTGATGTGGGAGAGCAAGTTCTCTGCAATGGTTGTTCCATATTTCAAGTCTGAAACTTGATGGTTAAGATGTCCATAAATTTCATGAATTCTCCTCCTTACGCCTGGTCAATTAATCCTTTTAGCATGTGAAATTATTATGGAATTTCTATGTTTTATATCTTTATATTGTACTTTTTAATATTGTAGCTAAATAAACTTTTATATTTTGAGGATTTCTAGATTATTTCGAGTCAATTTGTTGCTTTTCCCTAGTTGTGATATGCCTGTCTGGAAGGGGTCACTTTGTGCTCTTACCTGGCGTTCCTTACGTGATATAGAATTCAGAATTGAAGTGTCTCTCCACTTTTTGCTTATGTTAAGACACACTTTTGTGGGATCAGAATAGTTTCTCCTTTTGTGCTTCCAGGTGAGCGTAAATCTATTCTGGATACACAACACTTTCTTTGTGAGCTAACTAGGAAGATTGACCAGGCCTGAAGACTTTTGTAAATAGAGAATTTGCTGATTTCTGGTTAAATTTTTTTAAATTGTCCCAAACATCTTATGATTACTGACAGCTTGAATGGTTTTAATTGTTCTTTCCGTGGTAACTGATAGAAAGAATGATGGTACACCAGGCTTGGAGCAAAAAAGCTTTTCTCAGTAGTTAAGTGTCAAAAACTAATTTTCCTGTACTGTCTTTGCAAGGTCTTTCTTGGAAAGTAGATTGTTTGTATAAGCTGATCGTCTACACTGTAAACTTCAGATTGTCCTGAATACCCACTCAAAAATAACCCATAAAGTGGTCTGAATAATGGTCAGCACTCAAGCGTACCTCTTCATAAACTAGCTCACTCCTCATTTTCCTTTTGTATCACTGCAGAGACCAGTTTGCTTAGTATTTGTGCTGTAGGAGTGAGACTGTCGTTAAGTACTACTGCAAAGCCCCTCAAAGTAACTTTCTTTCACTATTTTTGCTATGTTTTTAAAAATAAAAACATCAGACTCTTCATCTTGCAAGCCAACTATACATAAGACAAAACTACAGCAGTCTTTAATGAAAGAAAACAATGACTTAAGTGTCTGATTTCAGAACGTAGGGAAAAAGGAACAGATTTGAGAGAAAAAAGAAATTCTTATGGCATTCATAGCTAATGCTCTGTTTCCCAAATTATTTGCCCTGAACTCCCAAAGGAGACTGCCACTCACACTTCCCAGTCTTCTCAACTGTAATTAGTATGTTTTGTGTGGAGTAACTTTTTTCTTTTACCTCTTCCCCTCCCCTCTAGCCATTTCTATTTGAAGAAATTGAAAGGCCCTTGCAATGAAAGTTGAGACTTAGGTCTCCTGTGGGGACATCTTTGTTTGACATGCTGTTGAAAGCATGCTAAGTATTTTTACATTTCAGAATACTGCAACTAACCAGACAGAACAGTAAATGCTTTAGCAAAGGGTGGGGTGATCGCTATTGCTGAATGGCAGTACTTCTTCATAGCTGCACACTGCATGGCTTTGGATATATCGGCCACGATGAGGTGCAAGATGACCTTCTTTCTAGCCCCAGTGTAATACCTTGTATAACTATGCAGAGACACTTTAAAAGCATTTGTGCCCTTTAGGGTATCCTTGGGGAGGGGGGGTCGCTTCACTACGAGGTCAACCATGTGTGTGCTAGCATCGTCTGGCTGGTGGATCTGGTTTGTTTCCCTGTTCTGCATGCTTCGTAGCCAGTTAAAATGGGGGAGTTTACTAGTTCTTACTCCAGTCTTGATTTTGAACAACTGTAAAATGTATCTTGTCCCCATCCGCAAAACGAAACACAACCAACCAAAAGTCTATGTCAGGTGAGCTAGTAGTGAAAGTATTAGTCAGAGTGTGCAGTAATTCCACAGTATTATCTGTCTTTTCAAAACTGCAATAGATTAAGTCAGGATGATGGCAGATCTCTGCTGCAGTTCCCAGCTGTCTTTGGGATACTGGCCCTGCCCGTATCACAGGGCAGATAAAAATGTTGTTCCTGTGGTGATCATCTTACAACACAAAGCTGAGTTTTATGAATGGGAAGAATCTGTGTGTTACTGCATTTAAATGTTAGTTTTAGGAAAGAATTTCAAAACTTGGCTTTGTTTCATTTGAAGCTCTAAGCAGTGAACAGAAATGTTTTTCAGTCAAGCATATTTTCCAAACTGAAACTTTTAAGTACCTATCTGCTTTTTGTCATTCTCTCCTGAGGGCAAGAGACTGAAAATACTGTTTTGTTTCTGGGCTCCCGGAGAGATGAGACATGTTGTTTACCAATGATTTATGTTTCAAAGTAGTTGATAGACAAGGGTTTTGGCTCACTTAGTCACCACTGTATTTCATAGAAAGCTGTCCTCTGTAAACAATCACATGGATTTCATAGCTTAAAGTTCTTGTTTGTTATCCTCTACCCTGCCCCTTGAAAGATGGAAGATGGTTGCTCATGAGGACAGATACCTGATGAGGAGTGAAGAGCTGGAAGAAAAAAGCAAGAGGGCTGGAAGAGAATGGTTAGAGGCTGGGAGGAGCGGGGCAGGAGGAGCACAGAACAGCGTGGTCAACTCTTGCATTGGGGTGGTGCATCATACATGTAAGAAATAGGGGTGTTTTAGTGGTTAGCAGCTGTTTTGCTTCTCTGGCTTCAGAAGGTGTGAAAAACTGCTTCTTGTGTGCTTGTATCTCCCAAAAGACTCAAATCTCATTATTGACGAAAAAGCCTGCTCTATTCCTGCAGTTCTTAGATGAACAATGGGAGGTAGGACTGGGGACTGTTTTTAAATCTTTATATTGCCTGCAGAAAAAAAACTATGGGAAGGGAAGAATCTTTGGGTGAGAGGTCCAAAGATTTTTCTCTTTGTCTAATTAACTCCTACGCACAAGGCATCGGCTGTTGCCACTGGTCATGGAGCTGTGCATTGGATACTCCTAGGACTGCATGGGAGATCCAGAGAAATTGTCTGGTTTGTTAATTGAGCAGGAAATTGCTTTTTATACTGTGCTTTGTTGTTATCATATGTTCTTCCCCTCCTATTCAGTGCAAAGTGTCTGAAATCAAAGTTTGCCTGGTGTTCAAAGGGAAGGAGATCCTCTGAGGAGTGAGAATATTGATGGGTGAAAATATCCTACAGTAACGATTTTACAGGTGGGTGAGAAACTTCTTCTGAGGCCTGTATATCACTACTGGTGAAACACGTCCCAAAGAGCACAGTTTTTTACGTCTAAAAGGAAGTCAACTGATCTGATCAGGATATAAAAAAATTCTTTTAAGCCTAAGATGTGAGTAGGTACTAGTTTCAGGGATACCAGATATTCTTTTAAGGACAATCTAAGGTGGTAAATGACTTCAGCAGTCTCCAGTATCTACAACCTGCATTAGAACAAAACCACACAATATTATGAAGAACTTCAGTAAAAAGATCAAATGTGCTTGAGTTACCTCCTTCAACAGCATTTATGCAATACATGCATCTCTGAGTAGTGTTGTGTTCTTGGTGGGTAGATCAGATTTGGTGGTTACACAAATAACCTTAGAGTAATTCCTATACACTTTGCAGAGCAGGTCAGAAGCCTGTTAGCTTTACAAGGGAAAAGTGAGACATTCTACAGATGATCCAGACGCCCTAACGAAAATAACAATAAAATCTTAGCTGAGGACACAAATGTAATCAGTGACATTGTGTGCTTGGTACATTTTTTGTTTACAGCCAGCACCTAAGCCTCTTCCCTTCCTTTTGCTTTTAGTGTCCTGGACTCTGATTTATAGCCAATTCATAGCCTTTTTTTTTTTTTTCTTTTTCTTCCTGGGCAGGTGATAACTAGATGCAGATGTATTTTATGTCAGGACAGGGCACAAAAATGAAGTTATTTAGGTGTAAGTGAAAGAGGATGTCCTTTTTTTCTTTATGAATATGGGTAAGACACTTACTTGCTGCCATCAGCTGTGAGATAGTAAGAAGCTGCAGCAATTTATAAATGGTTTAACTCTTCTGAATCCTCTCTGAAGAGGTGCGACCGAGAAGTAGAAATGGAAAGAGTATCTTTGTCCCTAGGTGTGTTAGGTCTGATTCTTTTGAAAAGGCACAACTAGCCTCCAGGTGAATTGGTCAGACAACAAATAATGCCAGCGCTATGCAAATAATACATACTTCTCTCTTTCACCATGCAACTAGCAGTTGCGTCATGGGTTTGTATTTTGACAAGCTCAGACCAGATTAAAACATTGAATCCTAGCAAAAATTAACTAATACTAAATTCCCACCTATGCTGTATGTGTGCAAACTTATCTATACTGCTCCTTTGTAACTTTTGGTTAGTTGTAATATGGTTTCATCGTAGCAGATGATGCAACTATTCGCTATTTGTGCCGCCTTTACCTTCCATCTAGATTCCCATAGCGCTCACTACCTAGGCATGAAGTCCTCGGTGTTTGGGGAAACTCCAGGTAAAGTGTGGCAGCGTATCTCCATGGTTTATTCTGTGTATGCCAAGCTTGTCCTCTGTTCTATGCAGTGGTTTACCATCAATTGTCAAACTAAGCTTAGATTCCAAGTAATTGTAGAAATATGTTGGGTTGTCCAAGCAGAGGGAGGAAAAACTCTAACCATCCAAGAGAAACACTCCAACAACAGGCAGAACAAAACTGCTACAGCAGCACAAAGATTGTATAGCCAAACTTCGTCGCATAACCTTGGGTATCACAGCTTTGCAGAGGTGAAATGAGAGGGCTGGTGGGAGGCTCTTCCAAGAGAGCATCTTTCTTCCAGCAGGCTTTTGCGTGAGGACAGAGGAGGCTAAGAAAGACCACGTGTACCCCGATGCTGAGTTCCTTGTGCTATTTCTTCCACTCTCTTTAGGGTTTTTCATTACTGAATCTTACCGGGGAAGGCAGCAAAGCTTTGAACGTTGTGTTTTGTTCTTATTGAAGCAAATTGGTTAACCTATTAAAAGTAGCCCAGAGGATTTAGAAAATGTTAATGCTTCTTTAAAAAATAAATAGGAGCTATGTAATTCAAAGACCAACACTGCCTGTGGATAGAAAATTGGGGAAAAAAAATTGTTCTAAATCTTACTTTCTATTTTACATTAATAAAATTGCAATAGAGGGAAAGAGATCAGGTTATTATAAAAATATTTTTATAATATTTTAATGACTATCACAGTTATGTACGTAACTTTCATCTTTTGTGTAGCTACTTTATTTCTAAAGACACTGAAATACCATACTTCTTGTTGTTGATTGCATTTTGAACTGCTGCCATTGTAATGCAAGTTTTAATGATATTTGCTAGTGTTCTGTGTTCTGGGCTTTCGTTATTTTGTTTTTTCCTTAAGGAAAAGCCTCAGCTGGGATCAAATCATTATAGCTTCCACTTTTATTACAAGTTTTTAGTTCTCGTGGTTGTGATTTCCATTAAAACGTAATGATAGATGTTATATTACTTATCTCTTGCAGAGATTGTTATTGCTTAAACATTTTGTGGTTGTAGGATTTACTTTAAACTTTAGGATTTAATTGTATTTTCTTACATTGCTTTACTCAAATGTAACAGTTGCAATCACGATCCCCTTCTCATTTGTTCTGTTGTCACTCACTCTGTAAAATGTGGGTGTTTTTCTGTTTCTTCTTTCCCTGACAAATACTGTTGTAGGTAGCGGGGCCAGATGTCCACTTGCTAACCCACACAGCGATGTCCAAATCAGCATAGTTTCACCAGGTACTATCTTGGTCATTTCTACATACATATGTTCTTAAACTTGCACTGAAGTTACGAAAACTGCCAGTGGCTCCTTGTGCAGAATTCCACTTTAATCTGGTGAGAGACAAGATAAAACCTAACCATTCACCCTACCTTTTCAGTAGGAGTTTCACGTTGTAGCCACAGGGTGGCATCACTATGTCACTCTTGTGTAGGTTGTTACTCAAGTTCTTAGTTTTTCCTCAAGTCCTCACAGCTTGGTTGATACTGTTATAATTGGACTGCTAGTTTGGGGAGGGTGGGGGTGGTGTTTTAAAATATCCCCCTAATGAATCTGTAGGCCCCAAACAAGTTTTTTATCCAAAATACTTTGTACCATTCATAAAATATAGCCAAAGCGGATCACTTTGCTGTCTGCAGAGACAAAAGCAAAATGTAAATCATATGCATAAACATAAATTGATCACATTATTTTTTGTTCTTTGAATTTTAAGGTATCAGTATCATAAGCAGGAGTATTTATATGCCAAGCAATACATAAGTTCTATCATAAAACCACAACAACAAAAAAACGAAACGTACGCACCCACCCAAACACCCCCACTCCACATTTTTTTGCATTAAGTGAACGTATGGCACCCAAGTTGCTTCTCATAAAGATGGGAAAGAGTACGGTGGTTGCTGTGCTGATGGTAGCACTGCAAAGCTGGCCTCTGAAATGTACTGGCAGGTGCTGAGCAAGCAGGGTAACCTCAGGAGAAGGCTGCTGTCTCACCTCTGAAGGGCAGGGAGATGGTGCTGCTGATTGAGAAAAGGTGAGGGTTATGCCATTCTTTGAGGAGAACAATTTGAGGAATTACGGGCTGGTCAGTCTGACCTCAGCCCTGCCCTGGGGAGGGTCACTCCATCCATAGCGCAGGCTGGGTGCTGACTGGAAAAGGACCTGGGTGTTCCAGGGGGGCAGGTTGCACCTGGGTCAGTGTGTTCTTGCCATGGAAAGGCAAACCCTGTTGGGCTGCGCTGGCAAGAGCAGAGGCAGCACAGTTTCTCTTGTGCCTGAGATCCAGAGGTGTTACTGTGGCACGCGGAGCCTTTACTTGTCCTGAAGAGCCTACAGTGCAGAGAGACAACCCCAGCAGACAGGAAGCCTGACTGCTTCCAGCTCACAGACAGGGCATGTCTGAGGCCTTCAGAGTCTATCAGAGGATAAGTATTTTATGATTTTTCTTGGGATTCCAAGGCTGTGTATTCATCTATGGTGCTTTTGAATACACTTAGGAATTTATAGTACTGTCGAAACTCTTCAGTGCTCTTAGCATTCTTCCTCTGTTCTCCTCCGCATTGATTACTGCTAGCTGTCAGAAAGGAGGAACTGGTAAAAGGATATGTGGTCTGAGAATGTCCACTCTTACATCCTGTTTACTCTGCTAGAACTACCGCTGTGATGAAACTTACTCGTATCCTTAAGTGTTTTTGTGGGCTGCGCTGTAGGGTGCAGCACTTTGCAGAATACAGATCTGAGCCTAAAGAAATAATTCAACCAAGTAGCTTGCTTACCTACAAAAATTAATGCACTTTTATGTATCTCAGTCCCAGCGAGTTTCATTTTAGGAGCTTGACTCTCCCACGCTTTCTTGCACTGAGTAATACCTCGTTAAATGAGTAATCCCATTGTTCTGATTTCTCTTTCCATGATAGCAAGATTATTTACTGCTCTAAACTAGATTTTAAAATATTTTTAAACACAGTAAAAACAAGCTTAGAAACCTGGGACTGTAGCCATTTTGGATTAACAGTATAAGGAATTAAAAGTACAGTAAAATGTAAGGCTGAAAATATAAAGTCAATGTGCAAATTTTCATGGTCTCCTCACAAAAATGTTAAAAGAAGAAAGCCAGCTCAAATACTTCCTTCATACCTTGTTTCATATTCTGCCGAGTGGTTTAACTCCACGTTGTTCTGGAAGTCCTCACTTCTCTGAAAATGAGAGAACTTGGTCTCAGTTGTGTGTAGTCACAGGTACTGCTACATGTGGTAGCGTGGTCTGAGATACCTGTGTATTTAAACTGCTCAGATTTTCACATGAACGCAAGAGCTTTTTTACTCGGCCATTGCGTGGAGTAAAGAAATTCTATAGAAAACCACTTCAGTCCTGTGAGTTTGTATCAATCAGCGCTGTTCGACACAAGCCTCTCTAAGTCCTGAAGATATCTTTTGTTCCTCACCTATCCAACACTGGAGTGCACTTAGTGAGACCAAGAACTAGAAGTTATTGTACACCAAGTTAGAGGGACTTTCCCTCTTTGCTGGTACAAGTCTTCCACTCTTTGTTTACTCCATGCACTTTCATATAGCCATGTATTTGTGTTTAGCATCATTGCTATAACCTTTTTTTCTTGCACCTTGTACTTTGTCCCTTCTGTGTTGATGCTACTGATACAGATACAGCAAGAGCTTGTGCACTTCTGTTCACATTCACACTAATAAGTTTTCCATTTGTGGAAGTGTAGTGCTGTCCCCGCTCTGCTGAAGAGATGGACGAAGCTCATGATGCTGGCCCTTCGTTGCTGCTGTGAAATCTACTGCAAAAGGATGCGATTTGGGGTTCTTTCATCTTTTCCTTAGTGCAAGGTATTGTCTTTAGTTGTGTTTTACACAGTGCAAGTATAGCTTAATACACAGCTCAAAGCCACGACTTTTGTATCCGAAATGTCTGTAATATTAATTTCACGGGTAGTCTCTCTTCTGCCCTTTAATGTTAATCACTTGGACATGAAAACTAGTTCAAACCTCAACACTTGTTCTCTGTATTTTCTTAAGATTTTCAGTTCTGGGGAGGCTTTTAACTTTATTCCTCCACTCGGAATATTTTCTTAGTTTGCTTAACTCATGCTACCATCTGTTGTTCAGTAACTCCTCAGAGCCAAGACGGCTGGTGGAGATCTGAGTTCTCTTAGATCAGCACTTGGCACCGCGAGCTTTTTCACAACCCAACAAGCAGTTCCAACAGCTGCACGCATGAATCACTTAAGTTATAGTACCCTGCAGCACCCTGTAAGAATGGGTTTTGACAATCTGGTCAGATGCCACACAAGCAAAAGTGCTATGAACTGAGCTCCTCGGAAGGTGTGACATAAATTTATGATCATTATTTTGATACTTATTTTAATGTAACGTGCTTTGAAGTTTCATTACTGTTCAGAAAGCTTTGGGAATACCTAGATTGTACGTAAGCATTTACCATTAATTACAAGAAAAATTTCAGTAGGCTGTGGGGGTGTGCGCTTGTATATTTTTATTTGTTACAGCAAACTATTCTGACACGTTCCCTATAGCATTTCATATTACTGAGAGACAGTTTGCCCCAGCAGTAAAGCTGCTCTTCACATGCTTTTGAGTCAGTCTATATTTAAACCTGTCTCCAGCAGTATTTTCTTTCAGTCGTTTTAGCCTGGTTTGCTTAGCTGTGGATACATTCTTGATTACGCTCTGTTTATTGAAAGATTTGCTACCATGTACTGTTCTTCTGCAAACACTACAAAACATCATTTCATTCACAGTTTCGCAAGCTGCAAGAGCACTTCTTTAGGGTTTGCGAGAGGACAGCGTGGACGCCTTGGTGGTTTTGCAGCAGTTTGCGCTAACACTGAGCCCGAAGGACTGGTGTAAATCAGCCTGGTGTCGTGGGGCAAACTGAGCTACACAGTTGAAGATCTTGTCCTGCATGTAACTTGTGTTATGCTCCAGTGTTGTCATTATTTAATGATAACCATTGCTTTGGCTGAGAATTTAACTCAAGGCCATTCACAAAAGAATTTATGGAGTCCATATGTTTGTATTTCACCGAGCTGCTAAATAAAAGGCGGGGAGGGAGCAATATGGAGGTTATATTGTCTTGATTTTTATTTTGAAGCTGCATCTGCAGACTAGCTGGAGCCAAGCAGGGTAACTATAGGATGGGACAGTATCATCCAGGAATAGGGTGTTGAAACTTCTTGGGCAACTTCCACAGAACTGCCTGGCAGGACTCCCCCCCCGCCCCACGCAGTTCCTCTTAGAACATTAGATCAGCGGGTTCCTAGGGGATAATGAGGGATGGGTGCCAGAGATGGAAAGCCTCAGTGGTTCTCCAGAAGTAGGATGGGAAAGGACATGATTAAGTCTTGAGTTCAAGAGTTTAACCGATTTTGTTGAGTCGACAGCAAGCCTTTCATGCCCCTAGAAAAGTAGATTAAAGAGGTCTCAGGATGTACAGGCAGCAGACTGAGGCAGTGAACATGAGGATGATGAAGGTGGCTGGTGTCAGTTTCCTAGATTTTAGAGAGTTCTTAAGAGTTTACAAGAGTTTTAAAGAGTTAAAGAAAATACATAAATGTCTTCTATCAGCAATTTTCAGTTAATGTCTTATCAGGGATTTAACTGTATTTTTATAGAGAACTCTGGATAGGTTAAACTTGACAGTTCATAGCAGAATGGAAAGCTAGATAAAGGGCAGAGCTACGGTCTGGTGTGCTTTCCCCAGGTTTCTTACATTTACCAGCTTGAAAACCACACAAACTTAGGGATGCCCTGGAACAGAAATAGATGCCAGAAGAGTGAGGGATGACCAGATTGGTTTTTTGAAAGCAAATGACTACCTTCGAACTCTATAAAGAAACAGGAGTGAATGACGAACGGTGCTGGGCAGTTTTCTCCTCTTCTTACCCTAGTGCTTTCTAGTTGTGCTTCTGCAACAGAAAGGGTGTTTAAAATATCAACAGGAATAGGAAAGCGCTTTAAAACTCAATGGGAGACATGCTCTTTTCTTTGGTAAGCCCAGTATGTCATGCCATAACACATCAGTCAAGACTCTACAGGAAACCCTGAGCAGGCAGGTTTATGCAGACAGTGTAAAGTGGTCCTATCGGTTTGGGTCAGATGACAAAATTAACTCACCCAGCTTCACTATGTTAAGGAACTGTAGTATCCATAATAAAATATCATCGATAGAGTACAGCTAATACGTCCATCCCTACAAATATTTGGTTGTCTTCAGTATTTTTTTATCGTCTCGGAAAGCCACCACCCCCAGACCAGCAGCAGGCACCGTCCTGACCCCCAGTGGAGGCTGCAGCTGGGACTTTCCCCCAGCTCGCGTGCCACCAGGTAAGTGCTGGTGGGAGAAGGATGGACTACACTATAGGCTTTAACTACCATACCTTCTTTTGCTCATTAAATCTGCACTTGTCCGCGAGACCACGGAAAGAGGGTCTTGCAGGTTTCTTTTACCATCTAAAGGGAGCTTAGCTGTATATTTGGTCTCTGGAGTCTCCACAGCCAACCAAGGAGCATCCAGCATCAGGATGCTGCCCAAGAGAAAATAATTATTTAAAGTAGGAGATACCATGTCAGTTCATAACTTCTAGACCTTGCAGAAGAAGATCTGAAATAGGCTAAGGCGACATAAAGAAAAGAATGAGAGAAGGCAGGGAAGAAAAGGAAAGAATCCGTTGTTCCTTATCTGCTGGGAAGAGAAGGAGAAAGGTGTCATAAGGAAAAAAGTCAAAAGATGAAATAAAGAGAACTGGAATTCAGACCAAACTGACTAAAAAGGGAGAGGGGAGGGAAATGAGCAGCCTGGTCTCTACAGGTAGCACCCAGCAATCTGCACCCAACCTCTGTGCAGCAGGGGAGTGAAAGCCCACCTCCCTGTGCCAGCTTTTTTCCTGCTCCCAGGGGCGGAGATCCACTCTGCAGGAGAAAGACAGATGGCGTTACCATCGCCTGGGCTCCTGTGGGGGATTTTTACAGATGGGGAGTTGGAAGCCTCTTTGTGCTGCTGCAGCCTTCCTCTCCAGCAGCCCTCCAGTGCTCGGGGCCTCCACCAGGCTGCGTACCCGGATCATCTGCTACTTCGACATGTGCCTGTTAGAAAAACAGGTGTATTTATAACTAGGGTTTTCTCCATGTTTGAAAAGTATCCTTGTCGACTTCTCCTTTCTTGTAACATCTGCCTGTTTTTTCATTACCGAGAGATTGCTAATAAAAACTGGGCCACCAGCACTGATCTGACAGGAAAGTTGACATGACCGTTTTGCACAGAGGAACCCTGGCCGACGCTGCGTCACTCACACACGGCCTTCATCAGACAATCTCAGTGCTGCCCTATAGCCTTAGGACACCTCGCCTACCTCCAACAAAGCACGGATGTGACAAGTTTCTTGAAGGTACCTGGAAAACTACTGGGCAGCCCAGGAAGCATCACCCTCATCACAACTCAGTTTGCCGCTTACTAGAATTAAAAAAAAAAATAAAAATACCCATTTTAAATAACAAGGAGCCACCTTTGATCTCCACTTCCTTAACAGCTGAGCAAATGAGCACAGCAAGTAAAACTTCGGAAAGGTAACACAATTTCAGGTTTTACAATCAAGTAAAGGGAGATACTAAGTTTAATCCTTTTATCTTAGTTACACATTAAGTTTATGACAACGTCACCTGTGTAAATAAGAACATTTTGTTCTGCTTTCTTGTGCTTCCCCTCCTCTGCCACTTTCCAGTCCGCAGTTGCACCAAGTGACCTTGCTCCTTCCACTGTTTTTATTCGGTTTCATTTTATACTCATTACTGGGCCGGCAGCAGGTATTCCCGTCTTCCTGTTTAGTTTCATTTCCCCCACTAACAGCGGAATAAGGAACAACTGCAGCGGCGGAACGTATCGTGTGGAAAGCTCACTATACGCTGCAACCATTGTAAGAACAGGATCACCCCGTTTTCATTAATAACATTCATTAAACGGCTTATGTTTTCAACTCTCTGCACATCCCTAGCGCCTTTAAAATCATTGCAGCAATTTATCAAATATATTTTAAAAGTTCATTATCTAAAAAATAAAATAAAAAACCCACTCAAATGCTGGAGCGGCCCCACGTGCCAGGCCTGTGTGTGGGAAAAGGTGTTGCAATTGTTCTTCATGGTCAGCTTTGCGCTCCACCGAATTGAAAATAAAAAGCCAGTTCCAGGCTGACGAACCTCTCCAGTGCAGACCTTGCCCTCGGCCATCCCGGGGCTCCCAACTGCGGCGCTGCCGATGTGTGGTGAGCTGCTGGATTCAGTTCTGTCAGGAGACCTAAGTCAAACTGCTGTTTTCAACAGCAGCCAGCAAAGTGGAAGCATATGGAAGTCCTCAGGGTACAGCTGCAAAGCTCCAGGTGGCAGCCACCTTAAGGGAGCCAGTGGCTCCAGCCTGCGCTAGAAACAATTTCTGAGCGACCGGTGTCAGGGAGGTGAAAAGAACATTAAAGGAATCTATTTTGGGTATCACACCGTGTAAAGGAAAAGCTGCAACCACCAACACCAGGCAGAGATGAAAGTGCCTGGTGGTGATGGTGCTAATGTGGCCTTTCAGAGACGGTCAACGGCTCCCGTTAAAAGTGCAAATCCTAACGCAAAGCAGGCATCATCCTCCACCTGAGAGAGTAAGTATTGCTCAGGGTTTCCTCTCCTAGTCATGCCAGGGGGAAACCTAGAGAATCCAGCCTGCCTGCACCCATCTCAAGCAACGCGAGGGCAAGTGTTGGTGTTCCTGCTTGAGAGCAACGTGCTGACAACCTCCGGCTCAGTGACAACATACTGAAATCCAATGTACTCTTCACATCCCTGCGAACATTACAAAACTATAACGCAATAAAACGGGTATGAATTCAACAAAGACATGCGTACTTTGCTTAAAACACTAAGTGCAGTGAACTTGGGCTGACCAGAACCAATGCCATAAAAAAAAAATTATGAGAAAAAAGTGAGATTTGTATTAGGGGAAGCATCTGAAAGCAAGGCTGCTGCCGAGTCACATAAATTGTATGAAAGTAGTATACAGGCTTTGTCAGCCTTAAAGTGTCAATGCATACCAGAGAGAAAAAGCACAGGAACAACCTCCCTCAGCAGAGCACGGGCTCTCAGATGCAGGACCTAAACCACCAAACAGAATCACGGACTAGTTGAGGTCGGCAGGGACTTCTGGAGCTCATTTCTCCCAGTGCCCCTGCTCCAAGCACGGTCAGCAACAATGCCCCCAGAAAAGTCCAATTTGTTCCAGTCGCTTGCCTCCAATAAGCTGAAGGAAGTACAGTATTACCAGTTTTGCCTTTTTTTGCAAAACAATATGCTGTTTGAGCACGTATTTTCCGATCATTTTCATCCAATTTCGAGGAATTCCCAGGCACTCTGCTGAAAATCACAATCACCATTTTTCATTGTGATACGGGTTTTCCTGCTACTACACAAGTTTTCTGGCTAACAGCAGCAGTGCTGTAAGAACACAGTAGTGCAAGGGAACAGACACGGTAGAGTTTACAAATAACTAAAGATCACAGCATCTGGGGTAGGGATTGCGTCTGTTCCTGTGAAGAATTTTCACTTTTGCACTCAAAATAATTGTAGCGTCTTCTGTGGGGTGAAAGTTACGTATTATTTTTAAAATGCACAGAATTTGAGACACCCTCAGAATTCAGAAAATAGAGCACCCGCCGCCTGTGCGGTCATCATCTCCTTGAAACAAACTCAAAAGACCCGATGAAGATGGAAAAATACAAGCAGTTATGGCAGTATGACAGAAGGCAGGAAGAAACAGCGTGGAAAAATTCATAAAAATGGAATCTTAGCATAGGCCAGGGTTACACTTAAGCACAGGAAGAAGTTCATAAAGTCCACGTCTAGAGAAAACAGGTAGTGAGCAGTAACAGGCAGACAACCACACGAAGCAGTGCTTCAGCAAAGGAGAAACTGAGAACCGAGCTACAAGCACGCTGAAAAACCACAGAGGGAAGTAGCGTTTTTCGCATACAAAGTCCTTGATCCGCTCCTCGAGAAAGAACCCACCACGCTCACCAAACCAGGCTGGTAACCAGCAGTTACAAAAAATAAAATTAAAAAAAAAAAAAAAAGGACAAAACCAGCCGCGTACATGGACTACTGTAACGAAATGGTTTTGTTTAAAATGATCTGAGACACAGAGCAACTAGTCATCACCTGATTAGAATGCAACATATGTTCCATTAGACAGAGCTACCAAACGTCTGTACGCTCAGCTGCAGCGGGGATAATAAGCTCCCATTTGCTATAGGCACTGTGTGTTCTTTTCGTTTTACTTCTAGCGGCAATTAACCTCCCTGTTATTAAGAAAATTGAGCTAAAAGTGGAAGACAAACACTCTCATTTGCAACGCTGAAGAAACAAGATCCTTTTACATTCGCCCATTTCTTCAAATTTGTTTTTACCTCTAAAGCTCTTTCAGATACAGCGAAATAAAATCAACCCTTCCTCCTAAATTATCATTTCCCAAACTTCTCAGGCAGAAAACCCCTTGCAACTCCTGCGGGTGCTTTACGTGTGTGGGCTTCTCTTCTGCAACTCCATCTCCTTGGAGTTTGCGTTCCCACTGCAGGACCTCTAATTTGGGACCACCATCCTAAATCCTGCTACCGGAGATAAAAAATCTGACCTAGCACATGCCGTCTAAAAAGCAAAGCGTATTTTTCTCTGACAAAGATTTAAAAAAAACCCACAAACACTTTGGAGTATGAAGAACACAGTACTCTTGTACTGAGCATTTAAATGCACGGAAGCAACCCAAAGTAGCAGACAAGAATGTTCACCCCCAGTTAAAGCAAAGATCATCCAATTTAAACAATCCAGGGAAGTTTTTACCCTCAAACCTCCAAAAATTTCTTTCTCGGGTGGAAAACCGGCGACAAATTCCAACAGCATCCGAGATACCAAGGCCTGCACGAGAGCTGTGCCGCAGCTGGAGAGCGCGTGGAGGTTACCTGCTGGAGGGGCGACGGTGTACAAAAAAGGAAGAAAGAGCAGTTTAGTTTATTGCGGGGGGTGACAGATGATAGTTTGTGCAGAGTCAGGAATGCCATCAACGACGGTGATCCGCGCCCAGTTTAAAGGGAGAACAGCCTGCCATATCCTAATGGGATTGTAGCGGATGTTTTAGTTACACGAGAGAACATAAAATGGAATTTGCAGAATTACCTGGCTTCTGCCGATGTCTCTTAACCCCACATAGCACAAGCAGCAGCAGATCTATTTTGACCTCGCCTTCTGAGTGCAGTCAGAGACTGCATGTTACTTATTTGCTCTTGCAAAGGTTTTTTCCTATTAAAACTTGAGTTTACAACCAAATTCCTGGGCTGCACCGTATGTATACCACCAGTGTTCTGCACTTGGGATGCACCATTTTTGCTGTGACGTACAACACCAGAGCAAGACGACATTTGTCAACGCCAGAAGGAAGAATGAGGAGGGTTTGGCTGCACAGAGAGTTAGAGAAGTTTTGGGTTCTCAAATAAAAGAGCTGAAGGAACGTGCAAGATTTAAGCAGTCTCTGCATATACGGTACAAAAGCAATCCGAGGTGAACGACACTCGGGTCAGACTTTTGTGATGGGATTTTTCTGTGCTTAATCCAGATTTAAAGAACACACTTCACGCTGGCAGGTAGGCAGCTGTAATACCGGTAATCATTCAATTACAGATGAGAGGCAAGGCGTTTTGAATAATCACAAGCAAAATGAGGGAAAATACCCAGAAGACCCTGCATTCAGGTGTGGCCCTCACAGCTCACTGTTGCTAACAACACTGAGATTCCCAGACTTTTTTGGCAGCTTTTTTTTCCTCCTTAAGTTCTGTTTTATACATGGGAATTAAAACAAAAATCCATTAGCAACAACTGGCAGAAAAATCCTGTTCCGAGACATAATCAGCCTCAACAGAATAACCCAATCCGTGCCTGTTCCTGCATTTGGAAGACCAGATTTTCCTGGGGCAGATTAGGGCAACCTTTGCTCATCCGTGTTGCCTATATTTGGATGCACGAAGTGTGTGAGTTCAGGACTTGTCGGGGCTTGTAGACTTGCAGAAGAGTTCTTTGGACTTCGGCCCCGGGCTGGCTGCAAACTCAGATGAAGGCTTGGGAGCAAAGGAAGGAGAGCAGTTAAGAGACGAGACTTGCAGAAGTGAGAAATGACGCCTGCCCAGCATCAGTCTCTACAGAGACACAGATCCCTCCTCGCATAAAACGTACAGTAAATTCTGCTGGGAATTATGGCTTATTCCTCGAACCAAAAAAACTTTCTGGATGTTTAATGGCTCACTACAGTTGCAAGTTCTGGGCTTAATTTGAAGCATACTGCAGTTGCTCTTGGACGTTCTTCTATCTTTTTCGGTCTTCTTGTTCGAAAAAGGACATTCCAGCCTTGTGTAACTACCTCCCAGAAGCCATTACTATTAGTCCCTAGAAAGGAAATGCACCATTATATATTGAACACTGAACCGAGTGACTGGAACAGAAATACCTTTGAAGATTAGGGCCTCAGTAACACAATCTCCCTGGCATCAGGAGCACAGCAAAAATGAGGCCTGTCCTCATTCACCTCAAGACAAACTATTTCTGGCCCAGGGTGTATTTCTTTTAACAAACATTTTCCAAAATTATCTTTACATAATGACCAGCACAGAGAGGAAACAACTCAGGAGGGGCAGAAAAGCCAGAATCCCTCAGTGATGCGCACATCAGGCTCGAGAAACTGGAGCAGTTGTCGCATCTCTACACATTCAGAAGGCTCCTACCGCAAGAAATAAGAACCTAACGTGTTAAAGCAATTTTTATTTAAGTATTTGGAGGGAAACTTTCATATCATGAGTAAAAATACTAGCGTTGAATGTTGTTAAAAAAAAAAAAAAATCAAGATGATGGGCTCTCTGTGCAAACACAGCAGTTTCTGCATGGAAAAGGGAAGCAAGGGTTTTCATAACATACTCCCTTTCAAATAAAAAAAATTAAATGCTAGTTAACTGCGGTACATGTCATCATTTTTTATACAGTCAAGAGAATGAAAAACAAAAAAAGCAATTTAAGAGAACGCAACCTACAATGGAATAAATTCATTCGCAGCAGAGACAGAATAAGACTGCTTTTATGAAAATTACAAAGAAACATGATACAACAAAAATAGGGTGTGGGGAATTTTCCACTAAGATTAAAAATGAAAAACAAACAAAAAAAAAAATTTCACTTTTTTGAACACCATTATTATTCAAACACATATGAAGTTTCAACCTAGTTTTTTTTTTTTTTTATACAGGGGAAACACTGTTAAAGTGAATCTTCAAGAGTGAGAAGGCACCATGAACTGTTGGCTGATACCTTTAATGCACACTCAAGAAAGAAGAAATGATCTGGCATGATGCAAAAAATCATTAAGTGTTTATATATATTCATATATCTTTTCATTAAAAAAAAAAAAAAAAAAAAAGCGGCAACAAGTCATTACTTCAGTGCCAGAATGTACTTTTGTCTGGTTGACTCACTCATTAAGATGATTTCTCACTTAGACCTGTATGGTATTTTCATACAGTGGTGAAAGTGGGTGATTTTGCATTGTTGCATTTCCTATCAGATTGGTAAATCAAGCGTTTTCTAGGTTCTGAGAAGCCAATCCTAGGAAGTATTCCTAAACTCTACGCAAATGGAATCGTTAAATGCACTGTCTAGAATGGAATACTCATCTGTACGACGTGGCAATTCCACTGGATTCGGTTTGATATGTAATGTCTTGTAGCAGATGTTATAACAAAAATAACTTTTGCTTTTTGATTTACCTCACTGAGGCCATTAATGCTGTTCCTATAGTCGGTTTTCTGGAGTTGGATGACACTTCACTGCTGTCCAAAATGAGTTTGAACCTTGACCCTCCAGAGTTTGTTCACTTTGTTGCTTATATTATTGCACTAGCTACTAAAGTCTTATATCTTCCTATATAAATCTAAT
The DNA here is from genome assembly GCF_028500815.1 of Rissa tridactyla. Classification (NCBI taxonomy): domain Eukaryota; kingdom Metazoa; phylum Chordata; class Aves; order Charadriiformes; family Laridae; genus Rissa; species Rissa tridactyla. Next base: position 62,431,030 of record NC_071469.1, read on the forward strand.
TGTTCAGAGTGCAGATTCTATATTTAGATAATGAACTGTATGAAATAAATAAAATAAGGGGATTTTTCTGGTCAGAGTTGCTGATATGTTGAATACCTTAATTATTTCTAAAGTAAACAGTTTTGGTGTATATTCTTAAAAACCTATGGTCATTCAGCATAAAAGCCTTGACGTAATACTTTAAGAATGGATTTGTTTTCCTTCTCAAAAAACGCATCAAAGAATTGTTTTAAATACAGAATCTGTGAGGCTTCCTACAAATTCATCTAAATCGTAATACAAACACAGTTTGTAATTCAGATAATATAGAAAGTTCTCTAGTGTCCATTGAAGTAAGGTCCCCAAAATGCAGTCTGTTTTGTTTCTGAATGGGAAAACATTGCAAAACATTAAGCGGTTCCACTGGCTGAATAGGAGAACTGAGGAAAATGAGGTCTTCTCTCGTTATCTACACAATCCATGCTGTCATCTGAAAAATTAAAAAAAAACACACAAAAAAACCAGTAGACAACATTTGCTACCTTTTTGATTTTAAGTAAACAAACAATTAAGATAACACAGGGTGAACTTATTTCAGAAAAATTCACCTTCCCCTTTTTCTTCCACAACTTGAAAGGACAAAGCGGCAGAAGTCTTAAATCTCATCCCATTAAACGGGCATCACAGAGGATCCCGATTGTTGTAGGTAAACAGCTGTTCAGATGTCCATTTAAAATGGCTAGGGGCTGCATTGCTTAAGTCCATATTCAGCGTTCTGAATTTTTGACAATTGCTGTTTCAGAGCATCAAACATGCTCAGTTGCCATGAAAATAAAATATATTTTGATTGAATATGGACACTAGCCCATACTCCATTGACCGCTTCCATATACACGGCATGTGTGCAGATGGACACGTGCAAATCTCACGAACAGAATTATTTTCCAGTGGGAACGTGCAGGTTTGGGAAAGGCAAGAGTACAAATAATTTCGCTGTGTCCTAAAACAGGTTTTTCATTTCCCAAACTGGAAAGACGTGTGGAAAGTTTCACATCAGTTTATCGACTCCTTGGTCAAATACATATATAGAAAACCAGGAGGTTTAAATGGATGCTTTTTCAGATGTTCTAAACAGACCAGGTAACGTCACAGCAAATTATTTCTGGCCGACTGGAGAACTTAGTGGGCAATATTTGGGAGAACTTTACCTTGGTCAGGAGGAGTGATTGTTATCATCTGTGCTGTAAATTCTTCATCAAAGTATCTTGTATCTGTTTCAGATGTAACTTGTGGCTTAAACGGAGGTACAAGCTATGAAAAGCAAAAAAAATAATAAAATAAAATACTGTCCATTTACAGGTTATTACAGCCCAGTTTGAAACAGGTAGAATTTCAAATAGAGTTACAAGCTACAGTGCCTTTTCCTACATTCCTAAAATAAGTTTAAAAATGCCAGTTCATAAAGAAGGAACCATATACAGTAAAAAGCATTCATTTAGGTGTGCACTTCCTACTTATGGGGCATTTAAAGGATTTAGTTGCACGAAGAAAAACCTAGAATCCTAACATTTCTTCAAGTAATAAATGACATGCTTAAAAATAATAAATAACATGCTTAAAAATAATAACAACATGTTTAAAAATAATAGCATATACTGGTTCCCCACCTAATTATATGCAAATTGTCGACTGCATCTAGTCAGATTTATGCTTGAGGAGGATGAAAATGAACAAGAAAGATGCTCAGTGATACCAAACTGATCAGGTAGACTCGCGTATCACTACAAGGGTTGTGAACGTTACACAACAAACGTCCAGCTCCAGAGCCACTGCGCGCACGAAGCTCTGACTGCAACTGTGCTGTAGGTCGGACCAACCCAGGAGAATTTAGGACAAAGCAGCAGCGACATTAAGCTTTTATATTCCCGGTCCTCAAAAGCAGTTTGATATCAACTCTGAACTTCGAAAAGTTGGAGTGCTTACAAAAAAGAAAACCTGAGCACACTTAGCAGTGAGCATCTGCCTCTTGTTACACCCCGAGTCGCACGATTTGGGTTTTATTCTTGACGCTGGCTTGGGCACACAGGCTAGAAATCATCCATGTGTACCTAGGCAAGCTCTGGCAAGAGGAACTCCAGATGGAGCGGAGCTGCTTGACTGGGGCTGGAGGAGGAGCGCGCCTGGGAAGCGGGCTGGTGGAGCTAGCTGCATACAGATGCACGGAGTTGGAACACGTACAATTTTGGAGGGCAACAGAGCTGGGATTCAGACCTCGCTCACCTCCCCGCTGCACGATGCGGTAGAAACAGAATGTAAACACTGTTCTTAGCCCTCCCACAGAGGACATGTAATAGCTCTGGGCGCTGGGCTTCAGTTCGCCCACCACTGGGGTTAAGCATGGCCATCTTTTAATAGCACAGGGCCACACCAGGCAACAATTTAGGAGCGTGATTGAGGAAGTACACGGCTTCCAATCTGAAACTGCAGGGAAAGGTTTATCAAGGCAAATTGCTCCAACTGGAATTAAGGAGCGACCCCACGACTTGCACTTTCTGCTCTTATAGAAGAACGACACCGACAGAAATCACTGCCTGGCAAACAACAGCAAATCTTGAACATATAAAACACCTCTTCCCCACCCCCAGCTTTTCCTCCATCTTACATCTGAAGAACCGTTTGCTTGGCAAGTTGGTAAGTAAGGAAAGCACCAGCTTCGAGCTCCCTATTGCCAGGATCATCTTTCTGATCTGTTCTGAGAGCACCTAACACTCTCGTTGTCCTGTCTCACAAACAACAATCCAACAAAGCTCCTTCATTTTCAATGTAAAGACTTTAAGAAGTGTAATCTACACATAAAGTGATAGTTCTAAACACAAAAAAAACATTCTACAGTTTTAAATCAATCTTTAAAAATTAAGGGACATGAAAATTCCCTTTATTATAAGGAAGCACAATCCCAGCATATATTCATTATCGTTTTTTTGAATTATTAATGATCCTCTGTGCCCAAGGATGGCTTAAAGGAGCCTGGCAAATGTTCCTGTTAAAAAAAATTAGGTCCTTAGAAGTGGGCTTTGTGTCCTGAATTCAAAAAGGAAAAGGAAACAGGATATCCCAAAGCCACAAGTCACTCTGAACCTTACAGTCCTCCTGAAGCTACTGAAGAGGGAGTGCTTCGCATTATAATGTTAATAACGCTATTCTCAATCAAGTCAAACCAGCATATTATGTATAAAAGCCCTGTTGAGGATGAGCGTTCTTTCTTTCACATTTTAACTCTGGTCTCTCTCTCTTTACAGCAGTTGCCTGCCTATTCCTTACAGCGAACCTGGGTTTGTTTTTGCCAAGCCGCGTGTGCACGCGCGTGTGAAGTGCTCTCTGTCCTTTCAAGCCAACGGTGGTTTTGGCACTCGCAATGCTCCCAGTTGCTCCAGCTTGCTGCACGCAGCACGCAGTGATTTAGGACTCGGGTGCTGCAGCAGACACCTGAACTCCGCACATCGGAATGGCTGGGAGCAGCAATCCTAAATCGGAACACGTGTGTGTTCCGATACGCTAGCGCGTATCATTTTCCCTTTTATTTTAGTATCTGTTAAAAGCAATTTGAGACAGATCACAACGCACCCACAAGGTTATTTTTTTTTTTCCCCCCTAGCTGTCAAATTCAGAACATTAAGCTGGAAAGAGAGGGGAAGCCGCAGAAAGCTCTAATGCTAGTTTTACCAAACAAATACGTTGCTTTGCTGAAAAGCCGTCCCTGCAATAGCTCTGCAGTTCAACTGGCAGAGTGGGGCCACCTGTAGCCTCCCACTGCTGCAGACCAGTATGATACCGGCAGGTTTATGTTGGTTTAACAAAGAAAAAGGACCAGAAAAACACCCATGCGATTAAAATCTCATTGCCCATGTTTTGCTTGTGGGTGGGAGAAATACTGCAAATTAAATCGCACCTTTCTTTGCACCAGAGACACATAACAAAACTCTTCCAGGAGGGTGTAATGAATATTTTAAATCCTTAGGACAACCCCAGTTATTCAAAACTCCTCATAATTCAAAGCAAAGATATGTTTCCAACAAGTTTAATTACAAAGTAAGTGTTCTCGATTACCCCAAGCCTATATTCATATTCACCATTATCTGGCGATAGCGGGTAACCAAGCTTAGCACATAAACTCCTCTAGGCAGCTGACAAAATTCAGCTTTTATCCGTGAGACTGCATTTCAGGTAAAAGCTGCAAAATCCAATTTGGACCACCCAGAACACAGGCGGCAATTACTCACAGGCTTTTTGAAATCTCTTTGTTTGCACAGCACGGCTGTTTCAGATGCACATGCTAATGAGACAGGAGCAAAACCAGAATCTAGCCCCCTTGGATACGCCGAGGTCAGAAACAGTCTCAATTAGCACACTGTTTTCTCCAAAATATGTAATATTTGGAATTTCCTGGTAGTTTCCACAACAATCGGGGTCAACACCACTATGGGACAGTTGATGAAGGCTTTCTCAGTCCCAATGACAAATAAATTATCTCCCGCTTGTCTGATTTCTCCTCCATTAAGGGAACAAGGACTACCACCAAATGACAAATAACTTCACTGAAGATACTTGAACCTCGTTATCAACTTTTTACCTTAAATTGCAAAAAAAAAAAAAAAAAATAGCAAACCCCCAAGTATTCAGCTTGTCAGCTGGGTGCCAATGGGGATAACCTCCTGTTCAGAACAGTAATTCAGGTATACTTTTAACGTTATACTGAATAAACTCCACACAACTCCCTCATGACCACATGCAGCTCGCTCTCTTGAAAAGAAGACAGAGGTCTAAGCTCTATCTACACTTTCAAGGCACAAAACCTTATTTTATGATTTTTTCAGTTCCCTTTAGCCACATAAATTGGTGAGGAAGTGAAAGAAGAGAAAGGAAACAGAGCGCTCTTTGTAATTGTATACAAGCACTGGACAATTCTTCCCCTACGGTATGGAAACCAGCAGCGTTATGCCCTATTTTTTTTTTTTTTTTTTTTTTTTTTACACCTACAAACATTGCTAATAGATCGCTATATTAGTTTTACTGAAAGAATCCAAAGAATTAAAACTCGGTTTCTGCTACGTTTCTTACCTGCTCCCACCAACTGGAGCGAGAACTAAACTGTATTTAGAGATCAAATGAGATGTGATATGATGAGGGGCTGCAGGGGGAAGGAGGGAAACCGGGAAAGGCTGGGACTGAGCGAGATCATGTGGCACCAGTAGATGGGAGCCTTGAATCATCAGACTCAGGTTTTAGTTAGCTGCATTTCATGTGAGCATTACAGGAAATGTGGCTGGTGAGAATCAAATGGGAGAGGACAACAGCAGATCGCCCTGAGAGCATGAAGCAGGGCATCCTTGAGGAGTAGAGTAAGTTATCTGTGAAGGAAGGGACAAGCGAGGCACGGACAACTGATAAAACACACTCATACAGAACGGGCTGGGCTCTTTGACTTCAGTGGCTCCCATTGGAAAGCCTACAAACTCAGTGGGTCCCACGGAAAATGAGTAAGAAACACCATGAAGTGCAGATGCTTCGCATCACCTCTCCATCACCAAAACCAAAAAGAAATATTAAGCCTGGATTGATGTAAAAGCCTACACTTCTCTGCATTTGCCTATTCAGTCCAATTGCGTCATTCAAGACAGGAAAAACGTAAAGGGAACAAACAGCCCATCTTCCACCACTGCTTCTGGGAAGCTTTGCTTCAGATGCTCGGAGACCAACAGTAATTCCAATACGTCAGTTGACAGCAAGGAATGCCAACAAGAATTCACAGGAAAAGCCATTTTAAAAGCTTATATACTGTCTAAGTTTGGAAGCAATTTTGATTACATCCTATTTATTCAGTCACAGAAACAGGTATCTCATCAAGAGATACTCTTCATGTTGCGAAAGAAAAGCTTTGATTCAGAAGTAATCCGATTACAGTATTTTAAGGAACATGAAGCAATACAGCCTTGTTAAAAACAATTGCAAACCTCTTCCGTGGAGGGCTTCTGTGTACCTTACAGAAGGCAATAAAATTTGAAACATTCAGTATATCCACAGCTACAATTCACCTTGGGAGAACAGTTGTATAAGTACCTTTTTCTCGTATACATCTTGCCAAACAATGCCAGCGAAGAATTTGTGCTGCATAATCTCCTTGGCATCATCAGGACCACCACCTAACCTGTGTGGGGCAAAATAAGTAATTAAATGTTTGAGTACAGTTATTTTTCTCATACAGTTTTTATTTAATGGTAGTGAAGAAATTCTGAGTTTATATAATACATTTGGGAGCAGTCCTAGCATGTGCTTCATATTTGGTTTTGTGCAAAGGCTGCAGGAGAGTCTATTTTAGGCTTCAACACAGTTCCACTAAAAGATCTGAAAATAGGCTAACAAGTAGAATTAGAATAAAGGTCTCAAACAAACAAACAAAGGGAAAAAAAAAAAAAATCACAATTCAAAAGACGTGCCCTTCGGGAAAGATGCTGTCCTAGGGACCGCAGCAGATCCTGCAAGTAAAAGGTCTCTTTCTAAATTAACAAGCGACTACCTCTTGCAATCTTCTAGAGCAGAGCGATGCCAGCAGTAAAATTGAATTTGATTTTGAAGTGTAAGAGGCAAAGATTTTTAAGACAAACTGATTTATGCAACCTGATTTAAATTTCCATTAAAGGAAACAGTTGACAACTGCAGCGATAATATCGTGTTGTATGCAAATCTTTCCTCCTCCCTGGCTTCATGAAAGCACAAAGGGTGTTTTACTGACTTAAGATACATCAAGATAAAGTACTTTTATTCCAAAATAAAACTGTCCACACAGCTTATAGATGCAATCAGTTCGGCCGCAGTCTTGAGCTAACAGATGCTTAAATTTTGCTGTGGAGGTTAAAACGTTCTCTAAAAGACTGAACCACACCTGCAAGCAAAGGCATGCACTGAGAAAATGAAACACATACTGAGTAATCAGCAGGAGACTTACTTTCAGGTAATACGGTTAAGAAGACGCTCAGGATTTTAAGTACAAGAGGCGTCACCACGTTCATCCAGGCTGACCTCTAGTATCTGCCTGTCCTCCCATTCTTGGTGCCACTGGCAAACTGAGATATTACCCCTATTTTAAGAGCTTGGAAAAACAGCTCTGTGTGAGCACGGCTAGAGATGTACTGCTACAGAAAAACGGGTGAAGGACTGTTCTTTGAACCTGAAGCCAAGCTGCCCAGCCAGGCCCCATCCTTACTTCACAGCAGTTGGCCCTGAATCTCCTCTGGGCCACATGTGGCAACGCTGTGGCCCTAATACATGATTATTTGGGGGTGGAGGGAAGGGTTTCAGTTCAGGATATCAGAGAAAATGTGAAGGCTGTGCTACAGACCATTGAAGAGGTGGCGCTTTGACAGCTTGAGACCGAGTTGCATGCTCTGGGACACAGTTTGAAGACAGAATGCTATTGGGACAGGATTGGAAGATTGTTTAGCGAGGAAGAGTCAAATATGGTGACACTTTGTCCATACTGTCCACTAGGAATGGAATCTGGTGCATGCAACTCTCGTAGCCATGCCCGAGCACTGTCTTCAGAGAGCACAAGCTGGAGCTGTACCAGAGAGACCAAGCAGCAGAGGTGCCTGGCAGTTCAGAGTCCATCCCTACTTCCCTGCCCTCTTCCATTTAGCGGCACAGCAACCTAAGAGGTTAGCTCCTTCATGTTCCTTCAGGAAATGGGCAGTAGAACCCGGAATGGATCACAAGTCCTTGAGTCGCAAAGTGTTGGGTGATGCTCTCCTTCCCCAGGTAAGCTCTAAGACTAAACCTAAGTTCACCCTAGAGCCCCACAGGCCAAACCAAGCCAGACGATGGCTCTCCCATCTGCCTGGCAGCATGTTCTGCAGCTGCAGAGCAGCCTGGAACAGAGACAAACTCCAGGGCAGCCTGGGAACTGAGACAAACTCTGTGGGTAATCATCTCTCGGCTGGTTCCCCACAGGTCTAGAGGCTTTGCCAAGTCTCTACCAGGCTCCTTGTTGCTTCCCCAGCACAGATGACGATGGCCCATGAAGAGAAGGGTGGAGTTGATCCTCTTTATCCACAGATGTCAACAGACTGCGCTTATGCACGGAAGTTCAGGAGTGACTATGAGCTAAGAACCAGAATTGTGTTTTGCAGAAGCAGGAAAGCTGGCTGGCTGCAGCCGTGTACGAATGCTTTGGAGAATACGTTATCTAATAAGAGCCTTTGTTCCATGAAGGGCAAACACATACTCAGGGAAATGCCGAGGAAAGCCCCAGATGTTTTACTTACCTTTTAAAAATCTATACTATTAAACAAATCGATTCAAAGCGAATGGTGGAAACGATAGAAACCTCATATTTTGGATATGGATTTATTCCAAAATACACTTTCGTCTTTCAGAATTATTATGAAAGGACCCTCTCAAGGACAACAAAATTAAAACAGCACTTAATGCAAAAAATCATGGTTAAGCACCACTGAGAACTGAAAGAGCAGCAGGTTCATGTTTTGTAAGAACATGCAACAGCTGAAGAAAAATACAGCAGGAATAAAAGTCCTGAAAAGATCATTGTACAATAAAGTTAAGTTTTGTGCATTTAAGACTTCAGACTGAACCAAAAATAGCATAAATAGGACTTAAAAAGAAAAAGCTACTAAGATCTAGAGTACACATGGAAATATAACAGAAAGTGTAGAGGCCAAAAAGCAATTAAAACAAAAAGCCTTCAAAACCTAAACTCCTGTCTAAATTGGTCTCCTTAAAAGACACCTGCCAAACAATTCTGTTTATTCACTTAACTTCCATCTATATTTGAGAGCCTTGGTTTCTGTATTTCAGCTAAATCTCAAGGAGAAAACTATTATTAAAGTGCAACATCACTATTAAACTGAAACCATTTCCACATCTTTAATTTTTATGAAACTGTGTATTGCTTGCAAGTTCCTTTAATCATTTAATGACAAATACCCATGCTCCACAAAACAAGGGCAATCAGCTATCTCAACAGAGATAAATCATGTGCAAATATGTTTAAAAATTTATGTACTGTAATTTTACATATATATAAAAAAATACAGTGTATAAACACACAATCAAGAGGGAAAGTATTACTATCACAGAATAATAGAATTGTTAGGGTTGAAAGGAACCTTAAAGATCATCTAGTTCCAACCCCCCTGCCATGGGCAGGGACACCTCCCACTACATCAGGTTGCTCAGAGCCCCATCCAGCCTGGCCTTAAAAACTTCCAGGGATGGGGCTTCCACCACCTCTCTGGGCAACCTGTTCCAGTGTCTCACCACCCTCATGGCGAAGAACTTCTTCCTAACGTCCAATCTGAATCGACCCATCTCTAGGTTTAATCCATTCCCTCTGGTCCTACCACTACCCAACATCCTAAAAAGTCCCTCAACGGCTTTCTTGTAGGCCCCCTTAAGATACTGGTAGGCCACTATAAGGTCTCCTTGGACCCTTCTTTTCTCCAGACGGAACAACCCCAACTCTCTCAGTCTGTCCTCACAGGAGAAGTGCTCCAGCCCTCTGATCATCCTCGTGGCCCTTCTTTGGACGTGTTCCAGCACGTCCATATCTCTCTTGTAGTAGGGGCTCCAGAACTGGACGCAGTACTCCAGGTGGGGTCTCACGAGAGTGGAGCAGAGGGGGAGAATCACCTCCCTCGACCTGCTGGCCACGCTTCTCCTGATGCAGCCCAGGATACGATTGGCTTTCTGGGCTGCTAGTGCACACTGACAGCTCACGTTGAGCCTCTCGTCCACCAGCACCCCCAAGGCCTTTTCTTCAGGGCTGCTCTCAAGCCAGTCACCGCCCAGCCTATATTGGTGCTTGGGATTGCCCCGACCCAGATGGAGGACCTTGCACTTGGTCTTGTTGAACTTCATGAGGTTGGCACGGGCCCACCTCACCAGCCTGTTAAGGTCCCTCTGGATGGCATGTCTTCCCTCCAGCGTGTCAACTGCCCCACACAGCTTGATGTCATCAGCAAACTTGCTGAGGGTGCACTCTATGCCACTGAAGATTCACAGGCCAGAAGATTGCAATTAGTGGATCACAGGAAAAATACTGTTTCTCTACTTGTCTGTGTAAAAGTCTACAGCGCTCAGCACCCAGGTCCATTCCCAGCTCTTCAAGAAGAAACCCACAAACTTTTAGTTTTACAGTTAAAAGGTTTCTACAGTAAGGACAGCCAGATGCCAGCACAGGAAAGGGGGCAGCAACTGCCTTCGCTCTGCCCTGCCAAATAATCCCATTGATCAGCTTGTGCTTCACCATATTAGAAGCCGCAATACGGATTCTGACTGTGGGCAAATCCTCATCTGAAGACTGTCATACTTTTAGGTGGCGGATTTCTGTTGTTTACAGATTTGCACGTGCACCATCCTCATCTGAGAGGACTGCTAGTTTTAGGCACCACTTCTACTGCCATTCTGTCTTCACACGGTTTCTCTGACTCCCCCAGCCCCAAACCTGGTTCAACAACGGTGCAAATATACCCACCAGGCTCAAGAAAATCAGCTCAGCAAAAGCTATTGGTGTTCACCAGCTCAGAGTACAGACCCATATTTCTCCTTCTCTGATACAGTCAGGATGGAGACTAGTAACTTCTTTTACTACAGCCATCACCTTCAGAGGCCTCTAATAGCCACAGGGAAGGATTTAGGAACTGCATCTACACAGCATCACATTTGAGGATACTGAGACTTTGGAAGTCTCTAAACTACTGGTTTCTAGAGAGCTGGGAAAAAAAATCTCTTTAAATTTGCCTTTTATGTTTTCCTCAGCTTCAATTTAGATCTCTTATGGGTGAACTGTTTGAGTTTGTCCAAGCTCGTTCTGAACAGCTTTGGACTGAACCAATTTAGACTAAAATTGTCATACGCAACAGCTAAAACTCAGTCTACCTCAAAGCACCTGGTGAAACACGTATGAAGACCTGATGAGCACTCTGCAGTTCAAGTGATACCCAGGACGCTGGAGTTGTCTGGAGATAGAAACACTTTTGTACTCAAGACACACACATTTCAGAGCAAACATAAGACACTTGCCATGCACGGTGGCAAAACTCTGGATGCCCACAAGGCATGAAATTTGCTGCCTAAGAGAACTATTTGAGGTCACCTCCTCCTGCTTGCCACCAGCTAGCTGGGACCATCTCCAGGCCCCTGCAGTCCCCCTGGCTGTCACCTCTACCTCTTCCAACTCCATCAGCGGCTGCGTGGGCTGCAGCCCACTGTGTCTGAGAGCTAGTTTGCTCAAGCCATCTACCCTTTCCATAGCAGAGCACCACAAACAGAGAACACAGACATACACTTTAAATCTCCTCCTTTCACAAGAAAAAAAAAACCCAAGGAGTTTGATTTTCATGCAGGTAAAGGCTTGATTGACCCTGATGTTCCTGAGCACCTGCAGCCAAAGTTGCACTGTGGATATGGAAAATACCACCATCACTAGAAAGAATGAAGTGCCAGATCTCTGTGTGGCTGCAAAGACCAATCACCAGTTCCCCACGACCGCCTTCAGCGCTACAAAGACAGAATTGTAACTTTGTGAAGTCATTAAATCTTTTAACAGCTGTTTATAAGAAGCTGCGTCTTCTTACTCTCATTCTTCATGAATGACAAAGTCCAACAGCACCCCAAAAGACAGAAGCAGATGAAGCAGCTTGTGACAAACCCCATCTGAAAGAGGCTGAATAACCCTGGCCTGTGACAGAGAGCACTAGGGCATGTAGTGAAAACACATCATCAAAATTCAGATGAAACCACCCTGAAGTTCTCTCAAGTTTAAAACCTGCCAAGATTCAAAGCTTGCGAGACACTCTGCTGATTACAAACCTACCCACCCATCTAAACTTATGTAGCACTCTGATCCACGTCCACTTTCACAGGTTGCAGGCTCCACAACCAGAGAAAAGAATAATAAAAGTTAAAAATTTTGCTGTTTTATGTGTGAAAAAATGCCCTGATTACCTCCTGCCATTTGATTCCCATTACAAAGCAGCGAAGGAGAATTTCAGGTCACATTAAAAGGAAATATTTACAGAATAGATTTTTTTCCTTCTTAGGAAAATTAGGGCTCACGTTGCAAGATTAATAAACTTAAATCAATCCCAAAAGAAACTTTAAAATTCCTTTTCTCTTACAGAATGGATTTTGTATGACCAAATTTAGAAAACAGCCATGATTAAAAGCAGAATGCAATTTATTGTTCTTCACATTTTCCCCATATGCCTGCGAGTTTGAGACTGAACTGGTATTACTGAACGCAGAGTGCTAAGTCTGCTTCTCTATATCCAGCTCAGTACAACAGGCAATTTTTTAGATTTCATAGAATCACAGAATGGTTCGGGTTGCAAGGGACCCTCAAGATCATCTAGTTCCAACCCCCCTGCCCTGGGCAGGGACACCTCCCACCAGCCCAGGCTGCTCAAAGCCCCATCCAGCCTGGCCTTGAACCAGGCTGCTCCAGGGATGGGGCATCCACAGCTTCTCTGGGTAACCTGTTCCAGTGCCTCACCACCCTCACAATAAGGAATTTCTTCCTCATGTCTAATCTAAATCTACCCTCTTCCTGTTTAATTCACCGATGTGGGTCACAATTCCCTAGCTCCTTAACATCAAACTTAAAATATCCTTCATTATATCAACCTCCGTTGTTGTTGGGGGGGTTTTTTGAGGATTTTATAGGAGAGGACAACACCTCCCAGTTTCATTTTTCTCATGGTTTTGGCTGTCTCCTCTGTCCCACCCCGAAGTTCAGCAGCAGCTACTAAATGCTGCCAATGCTGATGTTTTCTGCCACAGACAACATTACGATGACACCAACTTGTGTCTGCCACAGGGCTTTGCGGAAGAGGGGATTTCTGCTGAATTACACAGTGGTTCCCCAAAGCATCATCAACGGGCTAATGTCAACCAGACTATCACAGATTAACTTTTCACTGAATGTATTTTCGTAGCTATCTGGCTGCTGTTCTTCAATATGGCTCCATGAACTCACTGAACGTCAACAAGCAAGTATGCCAGCACACAAACCACACAGTAAAAAGAAGATAAAACTACAAGGCCAGGACTCAGGACTTCTACCCCTAGTGCTTCCAGCTCAGTTCCTCGTACTGCCTGAAACGCCGCGAAGCACAGGGGATTTGCAGAACCGCAACTTCAGTTAAAAAGTTGAGTGAACGGTGATTGGTGAGAAACCAGTATTTAAGAATGCTCCATGATCCAAAAAGCTTGGGAAGCACCAGTGTAATTAGCAAGCTGCGGGCATGTGCGCAGGCTTGTCTAGTCTATAGTTATTTCTATCAGCAGCATGAAAATCATCTGTCCAACAGATCAGAGCATCGCTGGTTCCAAGCCTGCAGAAGACACAAGTGAAGAAGTGGCTATTTGTATAAAATGAGCATATTGTGGAGTAATTATTGGCATTGGGAAAACCTTGTAATTAGAAACAAGTGGGCGTTCTTTGTTTGTAAACAAATTGCATTTTGGTTCATCAGAGATGCTCCTTTAAGAACAAATTACAGCAGATGCCGCTTGCGTTTCCAGTGACTGAAAGGCTCCACCTGAATAAGCTACGGAAGGGTCACAATTGCATCTCACCCTGCGCTTTCCTGGACAGGAATCCTGTTGGCAGGGGCTGCGGCCACGCTGGCTCGCAGAGCACGGTGCCTGGGGGGGCTGCTAATCAATGACACCACCTTCTCCCGGAGGTCCCCTCGCAGGCGCCGGGCTGCGGAGGGGCGTGCAGCTGCTGCCACCCAGTACAAGGCTGGCCATGCTCCTGACTACAACTGTTCCTGCTTCCCCACGTCACCGCTAAGTTGAATCCTCCAGTAGTACAAATTGTGGATTTGCATTACAAGACCTCTCAGCAGGATTCTCCATCAAAAATAGCGGTGGAAATAGCCTACAGTGATGACAAAAATCCTTGCTGCAAGTATTTGCGTACTGGCAAAAATAATTTTCCTGCTATGTGCACGCACACACGCAGACTAAACAAACATCAGAATTTGCTTGCACCTCACATGAAAGATTTCCTATTTGGGGCCCATTTACAGTGGAAGGTTCAGGACAGGAGATCAGGGGCAGAGTCACAATATTATTTGTTCTTAAAATGTCTGGGTTGACAAGATGGCAGGTTTTTAAACTGATGTTTATCTTTGTGAGAAGGTCAACATCCTTTTTGGATCTTGTTCTGTTTTCTTTTTGTTAGCCATTAAGGGCTTGGGGTTTTTTGTTTTGGTTTTTTTCTGTTTTTAAATCAAGTGTTACTTTTTAAATAATACAGCACAGGAAAAAAAAACAACAAAAGGAGGAAATAGGAAAAATAGATTAAGCATGGTATAAACTCCACCACAAACATGGTACAAACACCACCACCTACTGTCCAACGCAGGACGCTAAATCACTGGCACAGATTTAAACAAAAATTCAGAAAACAGCATGCTGAACTGGGAGAGAAAGTGAAAGCATTCAGTGTAGAGCAGCTTATAACCCACAGCAGCCATTGGATTCGTTATGCCCAAAGGCGGAGTTAACTTGCTTTCTCCCTGGCTATAGTTTTACATTAATGGCAATAATATTCTGAATTAATATTCTGAAATTCTGCCTTCTGAATACCAAAGCTGCTTTGTGTCGCTATTTGCAGTGTCAGCTCATGTCAGAGGTTAAAACAAAAATGTGTAGGTCCACTTGCTGCATCCTGTTGGATGATCACTTTGAATGGATTAGAAACAAAACTACAATTTTGTCTGAAATACCTTCCTCCACTTTAAATAAAGAAGAATCGCTGGCATGCGTGCATGCAGTAGTGCTTTGGACAGTACTATTTTCAATTGTTTTTCAATGATGACAATATGGGCACCTCACACAGCAGCAGAGAAAGAGTCACTTTTAAGTCACTTGTCTTGAGGATAGGTCCCGTTCATAGACACTCCTCTGCACAGCACAATTATTAACTTCTTTGTGAAGCCTTTAACAAATTCCCTCCCCCCCTGCTTTTTTTGGGTATTTCTAAGGACGCAAGTGCTTACAAGTGCGACTATGAAGCAAGAGTCTCACCTTTGCTTAGGATCTTTCTTCAGCAAACCCGACAAGAGAGATTTTGCTTCAGGTGACAAAGTGCGTGGAAATCTAATCTCCTCCATAAGGATGAGTTCAAAGAGCTTTTCGTGGTCCTGGTTGTAGAAAGGGAGCCGACCACACATCATTTCATACATCACGACTCCTAAACCCCACCAGTCCACTGCACGACCATAGTCATTATCTTCCAGCACCTGCAGAAATATAAGGAAAAAGATTTCAAGAGACGTACCCAAACCAGGCATGAACACAGAATTTGAGAGGCAAAATTTACCCCAGCAAGGTCATCTTTTCACATGTCACAGCCGAATCTACCAGCAGAGTATTTGCAGAAGATCCATTTGAAAAAGAGCTGGCGTCCACATTCACCACGCTAGGCGAGCGGGAAGGGGAAAAGGAGGCAGCGGGTACATTATGGCAGCTTCCTTCTCTTCCTTCCACCCTCCCTCACATTACAACCATGATAACCACAACCTTTGAAAGCCCAAAGGCTGAGAACTCTTCTCACATTACAGAGCCAGCTGTTAAATTCTCACTTATTCATCACGAACTACTCCAAATGGGATCTCATTTTAAAAAAAAAAAAAAAAAAAAAAAAAAAAAAAAAAAGAAACAAACCTCAAACCACCAAGGAGCCCGTACAGGGAGAAGAGAAATGACTGTCAACCTGTAATGTCATGAGCGACAAGCTAAACATCCCTGTCATCTTCGTATCAACCTGCACCCTGCAAAGGGTGGCTCTGCACATGCTCAAAGACCACCCGCAAATACTAAATGACTATCTACATTGAACATTAAGAGGAGAAGGCCACTCCTTACATTTGACCGGCTGTAAGGCCATAAAATGGCAGCCAAATTGTCTGGAAACGTTTCTCCTCCTCTCCCCTGCTCCCTCCAAAGGTACTTGTTCACTAGCTCTAACACTCATCCCTCTGCTTAGAGGGCTCCAAACCCAGGAACTGTCAGTGGAGGGGACTTCTGCCAGGTCTCAGGAGTCCAACACAGTTCACTTTTCCCTTCCCCTGGGTGCTTCTACCTAACGAAGCCCCGGCTGCTGCAGGGACCCGGGACCCCAGCAGTGCCCTCCATCTCTCCTGCTTGCTCCAGAGAAGCCCTGTCGCCGTGCATTTCTGATCTTCTGCACTGAAGCTTGCTGAAGGGAGCGGGGAGTGTTTGGTGGCTTGTGGAGTGGGTGTTACGAGGACTTCTCTAGACTTTGTGTCTCCTATGCAGTTGTCCGGAGCTGACACCAACAGTCTCATGTTCCAAACCCTGTCCTCAGGTTTTAGTTGTCATCTTTACTCTTTTCACGGGTCTGCACTGAACTGCTTACTCTTGCTAGGAGCACAAACCACGACTGCACCACCATGGTGTTTTCTTGTTGCACGGTGTCTGTGTGAGCTTTACGTTGCTACAATTCTGAATACTTCACACTCAAAATTAAAAGGGTGAAAGAGCCAAAGCTGACACAAGTTTAACAAAAGCAGGATCCGAACCTCTTATGGAGGTTTATGCAAGCAAAAAAGAAGCATTGAGACACACCACGTAACAACCGTTTGCACTCTGCCTCTCTTTAGTCACTAATTATTCCCCTTAATCATCTGAACGAGGGAAAGGGCCTGCAGTAAAAATCAAAAGGCTGCCAGGTATTAGATTACCCCACGTTGGTCTATTTACGGCATCCCCTGCCGTATGATTCACACCAAACGACAGCTGGCTCTGCAGCTGCCCCGTATATGTATACGGCCGACACAGCTGCCGGCCGGACAAGATTCCAGGAGCCGACCCCGTCCTTCCCGAGGCATCGCGGCCCTTCAGCTCGCAGGAGATATTGAGTGACAATGCAGTTACCGCTCTCTGAGTCACCCTGTTCAATATACGCTTCCTGTTCGCACTCCCCTACACTTGGGTTACCTAAAATAAAACAGTCACGGGGCCCCCGATTTTTATTTTTACTTTTTAAGCTGCTGCAAGAGGTGCAATAGGAGAGGCCTGAAAGAAAAAAACAAAACCACAGAGGCCTTTGTTGTACATGTAATAAATGCTACAGGTGCTTTCAAAATGCAGCAAATACTTCAACTGTTACTTTAGTAACTGTATTAATATTCTGTATTATAATCTAGATTACTAACTACAACTCTTTCCTTGACCTCCATTACTTC